>NC_086018.1:18846803-19158394 GCF_029281585.2 Gorilla gorilla gorilla | reverse complement strand
GAAACGGACAGAGCAGGTGTTCCTGTTTACTCTGTGGGATCCCAGGAGGACTTAGCTTGCTCTGAAATAGTATTGACCAATATTTACATCAACAAAAACATGAACATATTCAGTATCTTCCCTAGTCCTGCACAGCTAGTCATTATGTGCCTGTGTTGTGCAAGGAATATTTCTAGGCTCCTACTGCTCAGGCAAAACAAAACCTGGCAGATGGAGCTGGACATCTGAGGAAAGTTACATAAACCTGCCTTAAATCTACCAAATTCCAGTATAACTGGTCTATCAAAGTAAATAATTGTAACAGAAATGCAAACTTTCCAAGCTTGCATAAGACAACCGTTAGCAATGACACTAAAATCATGACCTTTTTTTTCCCCCGAGACAGGGTCTTGCTTTGTTGCCGATGCTGGAGTGCAGTGGCATGATCACGGCTCACTGCAGTCTCAACCTCCAGAGCTCAAGTGATCCTCCCACCTCAGCCTTCTGAGAAGCTGCGACTACAGGCATGTGCCAATATGCCCAGTTAATCATTTTATTTTTTGCAGAGACAGGGTCTCACTATGTTGGGCAGACTGGTCTCAAATACCTAGGCTCAAGTGATCCTCCTGCCTCAGCCTTCCTAAGTGCTGGGATTATAGGCATGACCACCATGCCTGGCCACTAAATCATGACTTAAATGTAATTCAATATACTGAAAATCTAAACATAAGCCTCATGGCCTTCTAATGCAATTCTCTCATTTCAACTAACATTTAGCTAAGGGGGCAGGACCCATGCCAAGACATCATCCCTTCCATAGGTCATCAGTATGGTAGCTATCTTACATTTAGTTATCATCATAACTAATTACACCTGGGGCTGGGCATGGTGGCTCACGCCTGTAATCCCAGCACTTTGGGAGGCCGAGGCAGGTGGATAACCTGAGGTCAGAAGTTCGAGACCATCCTGGCCAACATGGTGAAACCCCGTCTCTACTAAAAATACAAAAATTAGCCAGGCGTGGTGGCGGGCACCTGTAGTCCCAGCTACTCAGGAGGCTGAGGCAGGAGAATTGCGTGAACCTGGGAGGCAGAGGTTGCAGTGAGCCGAGATCACACCATTGCACTCCAGCCTGGGTGACAAGAGCAAAACTCCATCTCAAAAAATAAATATATAAATAATACACTTAGCTATGATCATAACTTTATGAAGTCATCTCATCATCTGCTGGACAAATCAGGGCACTGAGGCTCAAAGGCACAACACTAAGGAGTCAAAGGCAGAAATCTACATCTGAACTCTTACTCTATCACAGCACAGTGCTTCTCAGAGGTTATAGCACACTCCTTCTCAGGTGGTCATTCTAAGAGGACATGACAAAGAAAACACTCAACAGAGGCTTAGAGGAACGCACTGCCCACAACCTCCACAGTAAGCATGGGGGAAGCATGGCCAAAGCTCCAACTCAGCAGGCCTTGACACCAGCTTCTGGCTGCCGGGCCTCATTCCTGGAAGGTGTTTCCGTGTCCATCTGTACATGGGTGTGCCTGGCATTCCTGACCTCCATTACAAACTCCAGAGTCCAGCACCCCCCTACCAGACTGACAGCTCCTTGAGGGCTGGGACACCGACCTCTTCAAGTCTGTCCACAACAGACTCAACCACACAAAGCCTGACACAGGACAAATGGGCACGACGGGAACTGCCTGTGTAAAACTCGTGGAGAATCCTTCAGGAAGCTTAGGTTTTCTTATGCTGACTGTTCTTTTTTTTTTTTTCTTTCGAGACAGAGTCTTGCTCTGTCGCCCAGGCTGGAGTGCAGTGGCACAATCCCGGCTCACTACAAGCTCCGACTCCCGGGTTTACGCCATTCTCCTGCCTCAGCCTCCCAAGTAGCTGGGACTACAGGCGCCCACCACCACGCCCGGCTAATTTTTTTTTGTATTTTTAGTAGAGACAGCGTTTCACTGTGTTAGCCAGGATGGTCTCGATCTCTTGACCTCGTGATCCTCCCACCTCAGCCTCCCAAAGTGCTGAGATTACAGGCCTGAGCCACCATGCCCAGCCGCTGACTGTTCTTAATGAGAGGCGTGCTGGTGTGAAACACTTTTTTATAAGCCATCTCAGACGGGTTCAGAGGCTATTCAACCTCTGAGTTACACCCTCTCCCTCACCGTGAGTCAGGTGGTCTCCTCTCAGAAAGATGGAGCATCACATAAGCCCTGACATTAGCCCATGAGCCCTTTGACATTAGCACCTGCTTTGGTTGCAGATGTGCCTGCTGGGCTAAGGGCTGTCAAAAGAGAATGTTCCCCACTCTGCCTACCTATGCTAGGAAAGTGGGGACAAAATCTGACAAGAAAATGAAATACAGAAAACTATAATCAACACAGCCCTGGAAGTGTTAAAAACCAAAACAAACAAAACCCAAACAGCCACCGAATCTGAAATGAACCCTCTTCCTCTCCATCTTGTCCCTTCCTCAAGACCAAAAGCAACCATCTAAAAAGCAGGAGCAAGGCCCAGAGAGCAGGGGACCTTGACGTTGGGCCTGGCTCCACCACTGACTTCAGCCTCCTCATCTGTAAACAGAGGCCACTGGTGTCTGCTTTCCAAGATCCCTCACACAGCTCTGGAATTCTAGAGTATGTGTGCAGCAAGGGTCAGAAGGAGAAACTACACAGCCACCAGAAGCAACTTTCTTAACTTTCTGCTTCAAGGTTGAAAGAGAAGACAAGGGCTGGGCGTGGTAGCTCACGCCTGTAATCCCAGATATTTGGGAGGCTGAGGCAGGCGGATCACCTGAGGTTAGGAGTTCACGACCAGCCTGGCCAACACCGTGAAACCCCGTCTCTACTAAAAAATGTAAAAATTAGGCCAGGCACGGTGGCTCACGCCTGTAATACCAGCACTTCGGGAGGCCAAGGTGGGTGGATCATGAAGTCAGGAGATCAAGACCATCCTGGCTAACATGGTGAAACCCCGTTTCTACTAAAAATACAAAAGATTAGCTGGGTGTAGTGGCGAGCGCCTGTAGTCCCAGCTACTCGAGAGGGTGAAGCAGGAGAATGGCGTGAACCCAGGAGGCGGAGCTTGCAGTGAGCCAAGACAGTACCACTGCACTCCAGCCTGGGCAACACAGCGAGACTCCATCTCAAAAAAAAAAAAAAAATTAGCCAGGCATGGTGGCACACGCCTGTAATTCCAGCTACTCAGGAGGCTGAGGCAGGTAGAACTGCTTGAACCCAGAGGTGAAGGTTGCAGCGAGCCAAGATCGTGCCACTGCACTCCAGCTTGGGCGACAGAGCGAGACTGCATCTCAAAAAAAAAAAAAAAAAAAAATGGAAAGAGAAGACAAGAAGCAAGAATATTACATCTGAGACCTCAACTTCTCAATCAAGAGTTGCTTTCGGCCAGGTGCAGTGGCTCACATCTGTAATCCTAGAATTTTGGGAGGCCGAGGTGGGCGGATCACAAGGTCAGGAGTTTGAGACCAGCCTAACCAACATGGTGAAACCCCAGCTCTACTAAAAATACAAAAATTGGGGGCCGGGCATGGTGGCTCACGCCTGTAATCCCAGCACTTTGGGAGACCGAGGCGGGAGGATCATAAGGTCAGGAGATCGAGACCATCCTGACTAACATGGTGAAACCCCGTCTCTACTAAAAATACAAAAAAAATAGCTGGGCATGGTGGCGGGCACTTGTAGTCCTGGCTACTCGGGAGGCTGAGGCAGAAGAATGGCATGAACCTGGGAGGCGGAGCTTGCAGTGAGCCGAGATCGCACCACTGCACTCCAGCATGGGCGCCAGAGCAAGATTCCATCTCAAAAAAAAAAACAAAAAAAAAAACAAAAATGCAAAAATTAGCCAGGCGTGGTGGCGTGCGCCTGTAATCCCAGCTACTCAGGAGGCTGAGGCAGAAGAATTGCTTGAAACCGGGAGGTGGAGGTTGCAGTGAACCAAGATCACACCATTGTACTCCAGCCTGGGTGAAAGAGCAAGACTCCGCCTCAAAAAAAAAAAAAAAAAGTTGCTTTCAAACCTCCACCCCTGCCCCAGTTCAGCACCTGTGGGAGCCTTCCATAGCACCTATGCTCATCTTTGGACACAGTGACTGTCACACTACACTGGATGTTTACAATATGCAAGGTAAATTTCCAAGATATTAGAAAGACAGATTTTGAGCTCAAGAGCTATTCAATTTTAAGGTGGGCACAGTGGCTCACGCCTGTAATCCTTTGGCAGGCTAAGGTGGGTGGATCGCCTGAGGGCAGGAGTTCGAGACCAGCCTGGGAAATGGAGAAACCCCGTCTCTATTAAAAATACAAAAATCAGCTGGGTATGGTGGCGCATATCTGTAGTTCCAGCTACTCGGGAGGCTGAGGCAGGAGGAATGGCTTGAACATGGGAGGCAGAGGTTGCAGTGAGCTGAGATGGCGACACTGCACTCCAGCCTGGGTGACAGAGTGAGACTCCGTCTCCAAAAAAAAAAAAAAAAAAAACCTGTTCAACTTTGTTGGGAAAAGTAAACTTTTCTCTTTTTTCTTTCGAGAGTCTCGCTCTATCACCCAGGCTGGAGCGCAGTGGCACCATCTCAGCTCACTGCAACCTCTGCCTCCCGGATTCAAGCGATTCTCCTGGCTCAGCCTCCAGAGTAGCTGGGATTACAGGCATGCACCACCACACTCGGCTGATTTTTGTTTTTTTTTTTTTTTTTTTTTTTTTTTTAGTAGAGATGGGGTTTCGTCATGTTTCCCACGCTGGTCTCCTCAAGTGATCCATCCGCCTTGACCTCTCAACGTGCTGGGATTCGGGTGTGAGCCACCACGCCCAGCCAAGTAAACATTTTTCTTTTTCCTTTTCATTTTTTTTTTTTTGAGATGGAGTCTTACTCTGTTGCCCAGGCCAGAGTGCAGTGGCATGATCTTGGCTCACTGCAACCTCTGCCTCCCGGGTTCAAGCAATTCTCCTGCCTCAGCCTCCCGAGTAGCTGGGATTACAGGCACGTGCCACCACACCCAGCTAATTTTTTTGTGATTCTAGTAGAGACAGGGTTTCACCATGTTGACCAGGCTGGTCTCGAACTCCTGACCTCAAGTGATCCACCTGCCTTAGCCTCCCAAAGTGCTGGGATTACAGGTGTGAGCTACTGCACCAGGCCAACATTTTTTGAGACAGAGTCTCACTCTGTCACCCAGGCTGGAGTGCAGTGGCACGATCTCAGCTCGCTGCAACCTCTGCCTCTCAGGTTCAAGCAATACTTCTGCCTCCCCCTCCCTAGTAGCTGGGATTACAGGCACGCACCACCACGCCTGGTTAATTTTTGTATTTTTGGTAGAGATGGGGTTTCACCATGTTGGCCAGGATGGTCTCAATCTCCTGACCTCATGATCCACCTGCCTTGGCCTCCCAAGGTGCTAGGATTACAGGCATGAGCCACCGCGCCTGGGCCCCAGCCAACATTTTTAAACAAACATTCACACAGCTGTCTCAGTAACTCCTTCTCCAACCTACAGAATAAGAGAGTACCACAGGTAAGAGAATGGGCTCTCAATGATGAGGGTATGTCCAGGCAGACTGGCCCCAACCTGTCCCGAAAACACCTTTGCAATACCATCTCCTATCACTCCTCCAAATCCTCCCCTCCTGTCAGGCTGGTCACCTCCCTGCCCTAGAACATGTCTTGGTTATTCCCAATAATAATATCTACAAGTAGCTCACACTTACTATATGCCAGGCACTCTTCTAAGCAGTTGGTACATATTAACTCATTTAACCTTCACACACAGACAAAGTAACTAAGGCACAGAGAGGTAAAGTAACTTGCCCAGGGTCACTCAGCTAAGACATGGCAGGCCCAGGATTGAAACTCCAGAACCTGAGCTTTTAACTGCTATGCTGTAGTCTTCCTCTAAACAGCTTTGCTCTGAGCAAAAGCCCCTTCCTCCCTTTCTTATAGGGGTGGGGGGGCTTGGGGAGGTTAGGCTTATTTATGTCCCCCAAGAACAGGCATGATGAAGCTGGCCACAGGAGATACATGCAAAGCCCTTTCTGAGTGAGTGGCATGCCACTTCTCCTGGATAGCTGTAGCATCCAGGAGATATGTAGATCTGGCCCCTCAACCTAAAGGCTATGGCATCTCTGCCACCTGTCCTTAAATCCATCAGCACTGCCCTCAGTGACCCCTCTATAGAGAGGTAGCTCACCCTCCAAGGCTGGCCTGGCAGAGGGAGGTCTCCTAGCTCTGGAGGAACCAGGTGCACTGGACATGCCAATCTGGGGTAAAATCAAGCCAATGCCTCAACACTTCTGGAAAGCATCTAAGATGCTGGCCTAACTAAAACCCAAAGCGGGACGGCACAAGGTCAGAAGCAAGCAGCACTGGGGAGTAGGCAGATGGTCTCTGGGGCGCCTCAAAGCATTTCCCATAGGCACTGCCCACAGCCCTCCTGAGGGATGAGAGAGACTCAACCTCACTGGCCACTCAGTCCCTCTTCTTCAACTGCTGAAACCCTACTCGTGCTTCAGGGCCAGGCCAAGTTCGACCTCCTCCTCAGTGTCAGAGGGGGTCTTTCCCTCTCCTGCAAGCCATTATTCAGGTGGCAGACATCTAGCACACAGTGGCCAGCCCAGGATTTCTTTGTTCCAGGTACGTGCCATTTTTCTCCTTTGTTGAGCTCCTCAAGGGCAGAGGAATTGCCCCTTGAGCTGAGTCTCAAAGGTCAAAAAGTTACCCTGGTACAGAGAAGAGACAGGGATGCCAATCACGAGATCCAGAGTGTGTGCGCAAAGCATGCTGTTTTTAGGGGACTCAACGGGCAAGTGGGGAGAGACAAGGCTGGTGAGACAAGACCTTGAAGGAAAAAGCTAAGGAATGTGCACTTGTAATCCAGAGTCCCAGCCTCATCCTCACCCTAATAAATTCTGCTCCAATCTCTGAGAGCAGGGCCTGGTCATGTGCACTTTTCTACTGCACACCACACCACACACTACTCTGATGCACTGCTGGTCAGGAGTAGTGTGGGACAGAGAGTGCGCTGATCAGTAAGGAGTTTAGACGAACCATTAAGGAGCTCGATGCAGGTGTCTACCACAAACAGGGATGACCTGAACTGAGGCAGTGGGAGTGGCAGTGGCATTGGGAGTGGGAGTGGGGATGGAGAGAAGACAGGCAGAGAACAGAGACTGAAGGCATAGTTCAGCAGAATCCGCCAGGTGACTAGACAAGGAAGGAAGAGCCGAGAAGGGCTCCGCTGGCGTTTTTTCCTTGAGCAACTGAGTAGACAAGTGAACCATTAACTAAGGTGGGACAGGAGGAGACCCATGGGGCCAGAGGGAGAGAGTCACAGGAGGAGCTAAGACTTAGATGCCTACAGATCTATGTGCCGTTCCCAAGAAAACTCTGGAAGTGGTTGGAGTCTGGCTCAGGAGGAACGTCTCTGTGGCTCTCTAATGTGCACAGTGTGTGTGGTGTGAAGTGTGTGCAGTGTGAAGCTGCAAAGAAATGTGGCTCTCACATTTACTGCTGTAGCAAAGAATATAGAAATATCTTAAACGTAATAAATGTTCCAATAAAATGAGAATACTTTCAGGTGTCCTCTTATAATAGAATTTTAAAGCAACAGTCTCCTAATTTAGAGTTTTAACAAGATCAGAAAAGGCCCCAGTACCCTGAGACAAGAGTTTTTGTCTCAGGGTTTTCTTTCTTTCTTTTTTTTTTTTTGAGACGGAGTCTCGCACTGGAATGCAATGACACAATCTCGGCTCACCGCAACCTCTGCCTCCCGGGTTCAAGCAATTCTCCTGCCTCAGCCTCCCGAGTAGCTGGGATTACAGGCACCTGCCACCACACCCAGCTAATTTTTTGGATTTTTAGTAGAGACAGGGGTTTCACTATGTTGGCCAGGCTGGTCTCGAACTCCTGACCTCATGATCCGCCCACCTCGGCCTCCCAAAGTGCTGGGATTACAGGTGTGAGCCACCACGCCTGGCCTGCCTCAGAGTTTTCTAGTAAATACCTTAAAAGTTCCCAAATGTTGCAATAATTGAGTATACTCCTTCCCATCACCTGTCCCAAACATTTACAAAGAATACCATTAAGGGAGGCTGAAACAGTCCCAACTTACTGGAATGCATGAATTTAGAAAAAAAGACGCAACGTTTTTCACAATTCACAAAGCCTCAGTGGATTCAGGACATTTACACTGGCATAACATCACATATAAAACTCCCCTCACCTCCTGAAACATGTGACATACTCATTGCTCTATCCCCTTAATCACCCAACCTCAGAATCTAAACCTATACTCAAAAGCAAACTACCTCACTGCTTAATACAACGAAACCCAAGGAATGAACTTTCAGAGGTTCCTCCTACTATGACTATGAACTGGGAGAAAATATAACAATATGAAGTTCTGAGTGAACATTTTTAAATAGCATTAGGCTGGGCGCAGTGGCTCACACCTGTAATCCCAGCACTTCGGGAGGCCTCGGCGGGCAGATCACCTGAGGTTAGGAGTTAGAGACTCCTAACGTGGCAAACATGGTGAAACCTCCTTTCTAATACAAAATTAGCAGGGAGTGGTGGTGCACACCTATAGTATCAGCTACTTGGGAGGCTGAGGCAGGAGAATCGCTTGAACCTGGGAGGCAGAGGTTGCAGTGCACAGAGATCGTGCCATCGTACTCCAGCCTGGGCAACAAGAGCGAAACTCCTTAACTCAACAGTTATGTCATGATAAGTAATAAGACATTACACACACACCCCTCTAAATCCACAGATTTCCCCTCTGAGAAAAGCCCTTCTGGGAAGCTACTCAACAGGAGGGCCCTTAGGGGAAATGTGTGCAGTGTGAAGCTGCAAAGAAATGATCAGATGGCAATCAGTTGCCTAAGCCACACATAAAGGTTTCACTTTTGGCTTTTGCAGCAATTTCCCCATCCTGATTGAAGCAATGGTTACAATCTGGTTGTAGCCAACAATGCTAAATTAGCTGCTTGCAAATTAAAATGTACTTAATGTTTTATTAACACTGTAATTCCTAAAAAGGGTTCTAAAAGAGGTTAATCCTCCTGGCAAGTGCTTTTGAAATAAAAGACTTTATCATACTCACTTTGCCTAAAATAACTTCTCAGTGTAGTATATGCAAATCACTCTACTTTTAATAATGTGTTTTACACTATCTGCAGACAGTCCATTGTTACAAAGAAACCTTTGCTGTGGAATGTCCTAGAAAACATTTTTAACAGAAATCTAAAGTTATTTAAGATGTAATTAATTTGATCATTCAACATTTGCTAGATTGCTATGTCTAAGGCACTGTTCCATGCACTAAGCCCCAACTTTTCACCAACGAAAATCACTTTATTACCACCCTATGTACTGAAAAGACTGTTTATCAACTTGTATCAATAATTTTTCTTCCTTTAAAAGAAAAAAAAAACAGTCTTAAACATTGATTCTCACAGCCAATGATCAGCATTACATAACTGGTGTTCCCCTAGTGAACTGAAAGCCTTTCCATCCTCAACTTAAGAAACAACACACCGCTCCATGCAGCCTTTGAGTAAGAAAGAAAGCCTGACAAGAGGCATGGAATTTGGGTCCTGGAGCCAGGAAGAGTCAGCGTCTTCTCTCTCCCCACCACGTTCTACAATTCTACCTTAGGTAACTCCCTTAACCTACTTAACCTCACAATGTCCTCATTTATAAAAAATACAAATGACAATACACTAACTTTGAGTGTTGAAAAGATGACTTACGTAAATAACCTAATATTTAATAAATACTCAGTTAATGTTACAATTTTTTTCCAAGGTCTGTTTTTTTTTTTTAGAAACAGAGTAATAATTTTAAAACCATAATAAGTCCCCTCTTAGACCCCTGAGAGCCTGAAGATTCCAAACTGGGTCAACTGGGATAGGCTAGGGGGCTACCAGGATGAATCAGGTCAAGATCCCTGCCCTTCGGGATCTCAGAACCCAGTACAGGAAAGACAAGTCTCTAACACAAAGAGATTGTGACAAGTGCTCAAAGAGAAATATAAAGAAAGCGCTGTGGTCACACAAAGGAGGAAACAACACATTCTGAAGGGGGATGTGGGAGCACAGGCTCACAGAGTAGTTGGCACTGGAGTTGAACCTGGGACTTCTCTGGAAGGGAGAAGTGAGGAGAAGGCAGCTTTTCTTGGGTAGAGCAAACAACACGTGCAAAGGGACATCAGACAGCAAGTAAGAGCAGGAGACTTTGCTTTGGAGAAAGAACCGAATTCGATCACAACTCACTCTCCCTAGCTAGGTAACCCTGGGCAAGCCAAAGAATCTTTTCTCATCGACAAAATGGAAATCACAATGTCTACTTCACAGGAAGGATTAAACATGATCATGCATATAAAGCACGAAGTAAAAGCTGGAAAAATAGTAGCTACTGTGATTAGGTTCAAGAATTGTGGGAAACCAAAGGGCAGGAGGTGAGGCTCAAGGGATTGCTTTCAGCCAGTCTCAGAAAGGTCCTGCATGCCAAGTAAGAGGTTAGGATTAATTGCTGAGGACAATAAGACCATAGAATTTTTTAACAGGAGTGAAAGAATTGAGTTATCTGCTTTAAAAGAACTCTGGTGTCCGTCAGGGGTAGTCTGGGGAGGAGAGCACTTGGGAGGGCACCTGAGAGATGAGGATATAGATTCAGAGTAATTTCAGTAACATTAGAAAGCAAGGCATGCACTCCAGAAATCTTTTTTTTTTTTTTTTTGACATGGAGTCTCACTCTGTTGCCCTGGCTGGAGTGCAGTGGTGCAAACTTGGCTCACTGCAACCTCCACCTGCCGGGTTCAAGCGACTCTTCCACCTCAGCCTCCCGGGTAGCTGAGATTACAGGCAAATGCAACCACGCCCAGCTAATTTTTATATTTTTAGTAGAGACAGGGTTTCACCATGTTGGCCAGGCTGGTCTTGAACTCCTGACCTCAAGTGATCCCCCGCCTCGGCCTCCCAGGAGTGCTGGGATTACAGGCGTGAGCCATCGCGCCCGGCCTGCACTCCAGAAATCTTTCTAAATTTAAATCCACAAGGGTTAATGGACGACTGCACCTGGGAGTAGGGTAGGAAAGAAAGCCATTAACCGACCCCTTATCTGGTGAATGGTGGTGTCACTAGCTTAAGAGATGAGGAGAGGTCTGAAGTCCTCTGACTGTTCTTTTGTGCCCACTTCCACTCCAGTTTTATAAAGTTAATGTCCTCTCTAGCCCTTAGGGAACAAAAGAAAGGAAACGTTCCCAGGGAGGGAGGGAAGGCTCAGAGACTGTGGCTCCAAGTTCAATGTCTAGCTCTACCAAGCACTGCTCTGCCCAGAACGAACCCCAGCTCTTTATCTCCCCTCAGGAAACTGGCTCCTGGGCCTTTTTTTAATTTCCGGCCCGTTGCAGGCCGGCAGCACTACCCAGCCGCCGACTCACAGATGCTGGCGGGGTGGGCTACGGAGGACCTTGGCAAATCCACTGGCAAAAGTACTAAGCCAATTTAGCATGTGTTCCTCACCAAAAGGTGCCAATTAGCGAGAAAGCACCCTGCTGCATTCAAGATCCAAAGTACCAAGTTATTATTATAAACTTTGGCCCGTTTTGATTCGAACGACTGAAATCAACCGTTATCCCCCCAAAAATGGCACTTTATCAGGGAAGGGAGATCGGGATGACTGAGTGGAGGAGAGGGAAGCAGAACCGCGCCGCGATCGGGGCCGACCTCAGGCCTTCCTGGAGTTGGAACTTACCCGCTGTGTGACTCTGCAGTCACAAGGCGACAGTTTGCTAGGACCCAGCGCAATTCCAAACGACCCACCAACAAACTGACCTAACTTTGGCCGCCTGGCCTCCTTCTCTCTTTCCTAGCCCGAACCTCCCAGACTCCCGAGCTGCGGCCGGGCCAAGCGGAGCTGCAAGCCCGGCGCGCTGCGGCCCAGGGCGGGGCGGTTCCGCGGCGCGGGCTCCGGGCAGGGGCTCCGGCGCTCGGGCCTTCCCCGAAGGCGCCCGGTTTGGAGCCTCCCAACCGGGCTCTCACATTAACGACGCCCTCGGATCGGACCGCGGCCTCCGCGACAGGGGGACGCGGCCAAGCTCCGGGCGGAGAGTGGCGTGAACGCCCCGGGCCGGGCTGAGGGGCCGACAGCGGCTCCCAGCGCGGCCTCGCGCTCCCGCCCAGGCTGCGGCCTAGGCCAGCCCCGTTAGCACCTTGAGCCTGCGCGCGGCCCAGGGAACCGACGAGGCCGTGTAGGGCAGGAAGCCAGACGGCAGCGCCCTGAGAAGCCGCCGCCTGCCTCGGGGATCCGGAGCCTGGGACGCCGCCCCACGCCCGGCCGCTGCCAGAGAATGGCTTTTACCTTCATCAGCCTCCTGCTGGCCGCCATCTTGGATTTGGTGCTGCTCCTTCCCCAGAATGCATCGCGGCCGGCCGGGCGGCTGGAGCCCCCGCACTTCCTGGAGCGGGGGAGGGGCCGCGGGGCGGGGCACAGGAGCAGAGCGGAGCACCTACTGTGTGCTTCCCACTGTGCTGGGGGGCGCGTGGAGGAACGCAAGTGAACCGCACAGACTGGGCCTCAGCGTTTACGGATCGTCCAATCAGATGGCAGTTACAACCAGTGCCTGGCACATAGTAGGAGCATAATAAATATTGATTGCATAAAATAGTTGACCAGGCGCGGGGGCTCACGCCTGTAATCCCAGCACTTTGGGAGACCGAGGCGGGTGGATCACGAGGTCAGGAGTTCGAGACCAGCCTGGCCAACGTGGTGAAACCCGGTCTCTACTAAAAATACAAAAAATTAGCCAGGCGTGGTGGCGGGCGCCTGTAATCTCTGCTAGTCAGGAGGCTGAGGCAGGAGAATCGCTTGAACCCGGGAGGCAGAGGTTGCAGTGAGCCGAGATCTTGCCACTACACTCCAGCCTGGGTGACAGAGGAAGACTCCATCTTGGGGGAAAAAAAAAAAGTTGAATAACCAAGGTTATTTCACACTGCCAAGCTCTGTGAAGAAAACTGGATGATAGGAAAGTGACTGTGGGGACATACTTTGAGAGGTCAAGGAAGCCAAATTGAGGAAATGGCCCTACTAAGTGCCAGACCTCTCTCTAGTGCTTTATTTTCTTTAATCCTTGAAACCATCCTCTGGGATACGTTAGCATTAACATCCTCATTTCACAATAAACAGAAGCACAGAAGAAGCCAGTGACTTGCCCAAGGTCACACGGCCAGCTAGGAGCAGAGCCAGGCTCCTGTCACAGGTGGGCTGCTGGCTCCAAAGCCAATGCTGGGACCTGGAAAATGGGCAGGAACAGCTGGGAGGACTGGAGGAGAATGTTTCAAGCAGAGGAAGCAGCACTGGCAAAGACCATGAGGCTGTCTCAGGGTCCGGAATGGAGTAAAAGGATTATAGGGTGGGAGGGAGGCAGGGGACAGACGATGGAGGGTCTTGTAGAAAGGGGAGGAGTTGGTTTCTATTCCATGTGCTGTGAGAGGTCTTTGATAGATATGAGTATTGACCCCATGGTCAGATGATTTTTTTTTTTTTTTTTTGAGACAGAGTCTTGATCTGTCACCCAGGCTGGAGTACAGTGGCACGATAACAGCTCACTGCCGCCTCGACCTCCTAGGCTCAAGGGATCCTCCTGCTTCGCCTCCCAATTAACTGGGACTACAGGCACGTTCCACCACACCCTGCTAAGTTTTTTTTATTTTCTGTAGAAATGAAGTCTCACTGTCTTGCCCAGGCTGGTCTCAAACTCCTGAGCTCAAGCAGTCCTCCCGCCGCAACCTCCCAAAGTGGTGGGATTACAGGCATGAGCCACCACACCTGGGCTGAGACGCATGTTTTAAAGAGTACTTTGGGGCTCGGCGCAGTGGCTGATGCCTGTAATCCCAGCACTTTGGGAGGCTGAGGGGGGTGGATCACTTGAGGTCAGGAGTTTGAGACCAGCCTGACCAACATGGTGAAACTCCGTCTCTACTAAAAATACAAAAATTAGCCAGGTGTGGTGGTGGGCGAACGTAATCCCAGCTACTCTGGATGCTGAGGCAGGAGAATCGCTTGAACCTGGGAGGCAGAGGTTGCAGTGAGCCAAGACCGCGCCACTGCACTCCAGCCTGGGCGACAGAGTGAGACTCCATCTTAAAAAAAAAAAAAAAAAAAAAAAGGAGTACTCTGATTGGAAAATGGTGAATGGAGGTGGGTAAGAGGATAAGAAGGGGAGCAGGGGCCATTTGGAAACCGGTTGCAATCATTCAGGCAAAGAGGTGACAGTGGTTTGGACCTCAGGTAGCAATGCAGAGAGAAGAACATAGCTTCAGAATATACTCAGACCTTCTTAAGGAGTTTTTCTTTTCTTTTTTTTTTTTTGAGACACAGTTTCACTCTGTCACCCAGGGTGGAGTACAAAATGGCATGATCTCAGCTCACTGTAACCTCTGCCTCCCGGGTTCAAGTGATTCTCCTGCCTCAGCCTCCTGAGTAGCATAGATTACAGGCACCTGCCACCATGCCCAGCTAATTTTTGTATTTTTAGTAGAGACAGGGTTTTAGCATTTTTGGCCAGGATGGTCTTGAACTCCTGACCTCAAGTGATCCACCCACCTTGGCCTCCCAAAGTGCTGGGATTATAGGTGTGAGTCACTGGGCCTGGACATTTTTCTCCATTTCTAAGAACAGTGGGTTTCTCCTGAAAGGAGAGAAGGAAAGGGAACTGGAAATAATATATCCTGGGGCCGGGTGCTGTGGCTCACACCTGTAATCCCAGCACTTTGGGAAGCCGAGGTGGGCGGATCACGAGGTCAGGAGATCGAGACCATCCTGGCTAACATGGTGAAACCCCATCTCTACTAAAAATACAAAAAATTAGCCGGGCGTGGTGGCGGGAGCCTGTAGTCCCAGCTACTCAGGAGGCTGAGGCAGGAGAATGGCGTGAACCCGGGAGGCGGAGCTTGCAGTGAGCGGAGATCGCGCCACAGCACTCCAGCCTGGGTAACACAGCGAGACTCCGTCTCAAAAAAAAAATATATATATAGATATATATATCCTGGAATAAGGCTGGCCTCACACTCATCTTGGGAGCCCAGGCTTGACACAGTAAAGGAGGGAGAAACTAGATGACAAGCCTCATGTGATCAGCGATTCTGCCTGCCTTTTACCTCCCCCAAAGCCAGTACACTGGGTGTTCAATACACATTCAGCGTATGTATGAGGGACCCCATCAGATCTCTAGGGTCATGGTGGGACTAGACGTCTGGGACTGACTCTGGGGTCTACTGTGAGCACAGAACCTGCCCTTACTGGGCCCAGGACAAAGAAAAAACATAGCTGTATTGGGAACTGCTTTCCTCTGTGGAGAATTACGGAGGAAAGGGACGCTTACGCTGAGAAATTCCAAGCCAGTTGAGGAAGCACAATTCATACCTTTGACCCGGATGTGCTAAGCTGAGACTACAGAGTGAGATCATCAGAGGCTCAATGTCAAGGACTAGCTAGCCTTTGCCATGACATCTTCTTACATCCTCACCGCTGCCTGCAAGATGACTCCCTTGCACTTTGCAGGTGGGGAGTCAAGCCGCTGAGCTACAAAGTGCTTTTACTAAACAAGCACTCAGGAAATGTACCCAGTCCCAGTGGAAGGGCTGCCTGGCCTTTGGGGCCCCTCTCCTGCTCTAAAACCTTCATTGCTCCCTCTAGCAGGCCTGGCTTCTAGTCATACCCGATCCCCTGCACTCAGCCAAACCTTGTTCATACAGACCTATCCTTTCTGTGCCATCTCCCCAAGCCTCCCATCAGAAGTAACCTTGTGGTGACACATGCCTGTAATCCTAGCACTTGGGGAGGCCAAGGCAGGAGGATTGCTTGAACCCAAGAGTTTGAGACCATCCTGGGCAACATAGGGAGACCCCGTCTCAACAAAAAATAAAAAAAGAATTAGCCAGGTGTGATGGCCAAGTAATTCTAGCTACTTGGGAGGCTGAAGTGAGAGGATCACTTGGGCCTGGGAGATTGACACTACAGTGAGCCGTGATCGTGCCACTGCACTCAAGCCTGTGTGAGTGAGACCATGTCTCAAAAAAAAAAAAGAAAGAAAGAAAAGAAAAGAAAAACAGAAGTAGAGTTTTTTGGCTGGGTACAGTCTCACACCTATAATCCCAGCACTTTAGGAGGCTGAGGCGGGAGAATTACTTGAGGCCCAGAGTTCAAGACCAGCCTGGGCAACATAGAAAGACCACCATATCTATAAAAATAAATAGGCCAGGTGCAGTGGCTCACACCTGTAATCCCAGCACTTTGGGAAGCTGAGGCAGGCGGATCACAAGGTCAGGAGTTCGAGACCAGCCTGGCCAACATAGTGAAACGCCATCTCTACTAAAAATACAAAAATTAGCTGGGTGTGGTGGAGGGCGCCTATAGTCCCAGCTACTTGGGAGGCTGAGGCGGGAGAATCGCTCGAACCCGGGAGGTGGAGGTTGCTTTGAGCCGAGATCACGCCATTGCACTCCAACCTGGGTGACAGAGTGAGAGTCCCTCTCAAAATAAAATAAATAATAATTTTTTTTTTTTTTTTTTTGAGACGGAGTCTCGCTCTTCGCCCAGGCTGGAGTGCTGTGGCGCGATCTCGGCTCACTGCAACCTCCGCCTCCCGGGTTCACGCCATTCTCCTGCCTCAGCCTCCTGAGTGGCTGGGACTACAGGAGCCCGCCACCACGCCCGGCTAATTTTTTTTTTTTTTTTTTTGGTATTTTTAGTAGAGATGGGGTTTCACTGTGTTAGGCAGGATGGTCTTGACCTCCTGACCTCATGATCCGCCCGCCTTGGTCTCCCAAAGTGCTGGGATTATAGGCGTGACCCACCACGCCCGGCCAGTAATAAATTTTTTTTTTTTTTTTTGAGACGGAGTCTTGCCCTGTCAACCCAGGCTGGAGTGCAGTGGCGCAATCTCGGCTCACTGCAACCTCCGCCTCCTGGGTTCGAGCGATTTTCCTGCCCCAGCCTCCCGAATAGCTGGGATTACACGTGCGCGCCTCTATGCCCAGCTAATTTTTGCATTTTTAGTAGAGACGGGGTTTCACCATGTTGGTCAGGCTGATCTCGAACTTCTGACCTCCTGATCCGCCCGCTTCGGCCTCCCAAAGTGCTGGGATTACAGGCGTGAGCCGCCATGCCTGGCAATAAATTTTTTTGAAAAGAAGTGGCTTCTTCCTTCTCCTGGACTACCAGGCCCTTCTGCTCACATTGACCACATGCTGTTCCTTCCTCCAGTCAGCATGGAGTCCTGGGCACTCACCTATTAGGCCTTGGGCCGAGGTCCAGAAAAAGAGATACACAGGGCCAGGCGCGGTGGCTCACGCCTGTAATCCCAGCACCTTGGGAGGCCGAGGCAGGTGGATCACGAGGTCAGGAGATCAAGACCACAGGGAAAGCCCATCTCTACTAAAAATACAAAAAAAAAAAAAAAGGCCGGGCGTGGTGGCTCACGCCTGTAATCCTAGCACTTTGGGAGGCCAAGGCAGGCAGATCATGAGGTCAGGAGATCGAGACCATCCTGGCTAACACGGTGAAACACCATCTCTACTAAAAACACAAAAAATTAGCTGGGCGTGGTGGCGGGTGCTTGTGGTCCCAGCTACTCGGGAGGCTGAGGCAGGAGAATGGCGTGAACCTGGGAGAAGGAGTTTGCAGTGAGCGGAGATTGTGCCACTGCACTCCAGCCTGGGAGACAGAGCGAGACTCCGTCTCAAAAAAAAAAAAAAAAAAAAGAAAAGAAAAAAAGAAAAAATTAGCCAGGCGCAGTGGCGGGCCCCTGTAGTACCAGCTACTCAGGAGACTGAGGCAGGAGAATGGCGTGAACCCGGGAGGTGGAGCTTGCAGTGAGCCGAGATCGCGCCACTGCATTCCAGCCTGGGCGACAGAGCGAGACTCCGACTCAAAAAAAAAAAAAAAAAGAGGTAAACAGGCACCACCTGCCCCCAAGGAGCTCACAGCATCTTGAAGAGGCACCAAGGAAAACACCAGAGGGTGTTGAGGGTTTGATGAGGTGTGGGGGCTCAGAGGAGGGGCCTCGCAGAAGCTGGGGGAGGAACCAGGGATGGAAGGAGTTCCCCAGTAGGCAAGAGGACAGGGAAAAGAAAGTGCCTCTGCTGGGGCAGGAAATGGGCACTGGACACTTATACCCTTCATTGGCACCATAGAGCAGTGCTAACATGTTCTATTTGATAGGAGAGAAAACTGTGGCCCTGAGAGAAGTGGCCCATCACTGGGCTAGGAAGCTGGGTACCAGGAATTGGACCTCATCTAGAGCATGCAGGTGAGACTTTGCCTCAACCTCCCTCTGACTACCTGAAGCCTCATCTCCCACATCCCTCGCTTCCCACGATCAGTGCTGTGCCACATCACACCCCCCACTGTGCCCAGGCTGTTCCCTCTGCCTGTGGTGCCTTTGCCATTCCCTCCCACTACACTCCCCATGTCCATCGTGGCAGGGACTCAATTTATCATGCTCCCTTAGGTAAGCTGACAGTAAGATGCATGCTGGACCCCTTTGATTTTTTTTTTTTTATTTTATTTTTTTTGAGATAGGTTCTGGCTCTGTCACCCAGGCTGGAGTATAGTGGTGTGATCATGGCTCAGTGCAGCCTCAACCTCCTGTACTCAAGTTATCCTCCCACTTCAGACTCTCAAGCAGCTAGAACTACAGGTGCACACCTCCATGCCTGGCTAATTTTTGGAAAAAAAAATTTATAGAGACAGTTTGTCTCTATATTACCCAGGCTGGTCTGTAACTCATGGACTCAAGAGATTCTCCCACCTCAGCCTCCCAAAGTACTGGGATTACAGGTGTTAGCCACCACACCTAGCCTGGACCCTTTTGAGTGCAAAGGCAGCACCCAGCATCTCTGTGACTCCCCCAACAGCCCGCTGGGTCAGAACTGCTATCAACCCCATTTACAGAGGAAAAAACTGAGGCTCAAGCTGTTCCTCAGCTTCTCAGTCATCTGGCTGGTCAGAGGCTCAAGCCCAAGTCTGTTCTTGGACTGTGAGGGCCAGACCAAGTCCTGAGGGGGCTTAGATAACCTAAAGGACTCCCTCTTTCTTTCCTTTCTCCCTCCCACCTTCCTTCCTTTCTATCCTCCTTCTTCTCTCTTTTCCTTCCTTCTCCTTTCCACCTTCCTTCTACTCCATTCTCTGTGCTTCGTGAATGAAGAAATTAACACATTACTTGGCCCTTGTCATCCCCTGGCTAGATTGGATGCTTAACAAACATTTGATGAAGGACTGTCCTCTGACCTAGAGCTATGGCCAAATGACAGAACAAATGGTCATTGCTACTCGTGCCTTTGGGAAGTGGGCAAAGCCTCAAGTTTCAGGCTGCAGAGGAAGGAGGGTGATTGAAATAGACCCAGCCCGGGAGCGGTGGCTCATGCCTGTAATCTCAGCACTTTGGGAGGCTGAGGTGGGCAGATCACCTGAGGTCAGGAGTTTGAGACCAGCCTGGCCAACGTGGTAAAACCTCGTCTCTGCTAAAAATACAAAAATTAGCCAGGCGTGGTGGCATGCGCCTGTAATCCCAGCTACTTGGGAGGCTGAGGCAGAAGAATCGCTTGAATCCAGGAGACAGAAGTTACAGTGAGCCAAGATTGCGCCACTGCACTCCAGCCTGGATGATAGAACGAGACTCCATCTCAAAAAAAAAATATATATATATCTAAAGGGAAGAGAAATGGAGATGCTACAAGACAGAAGATACGTCTGTCCTGGCAGCAGTGTGGAGCTGGGAAACAGAGACGCTGACAGCAGCAGTGGGGATCTCAGGAAGCAGTGCCTGCTTGTTCAAAGGCTCAGGAATTACAGTAACACTCAGGCTGCCAGAGCCAGAGGGCAAGACCCTGCAAGCACCAGTTCAGAGCCCAGACTCAGGTCACACAGACCTGCCCATAAGTCCCTGTGTGACCCTGGACAGTTTCCTTCTCTGGAGAGGAGAGTGCCAGGCTCCCTGGCTATGGGGAGGATTCAGGGATGAGGCTTGTAAAGTGCAGATGGGAAGGGGCTGACCCACTCGCTGCAGAGGCACATGAGCTGGGGAGCTGGGCCAGGGCCACCAGGGCAGGAAGCCAGCCCAGTAGGCCAGGGGGCCCCAGCCAGAGAGCTAGAAGCTCGCACAATACTGCCCTCCTGGCCCAGGAAGATGTGGACCAGCCAGGCAGGCTGCAGGGCCCAGGAAGAGCAGCACCCTCTCCAGGTATCCAGCCCCATCCAGTGCTGGGGGATGGAAGGAACTCCACTGGAACTCAGCTGGTTAGGGTCTGGCCAGGTGACCCTCCCTCTCTGAGCTCCAGTCCTCCCTGCACCCTCAAACGAGGGTCATGATAGGACGGGAGAATATCCGTGCAAGAAGGGATGTGCGTGCCCTGAGGGTGGTGGGCATGGGTGAGGGCTGGTACAGATAGCCAGACTGCAGGAGGCTGGGGGTTTGCAGCTCCAGTTCCCACTGCCTGAAATCGCCTCCCAGCTCCTCACTCCCTCTCCTTCAGCTCTCAGCTCTTGTGTTTCCTCCTTGCCTCATCCAGGAAGCCTGCTCTGATGCGGCTCTTCTCCCCATGAGCACCACATTCCTCACCCAGAGCACTCGCCCAAGCGCCAATGTTACTACATCCCATTGTTATTTGTACTTAACCTTTGCATTCTCCCCCAAACTGAGCCCTGAGGAACCCAGTTTGAAAACCATTCATGTAATCCATCACTTTCATTTATTGTTTGTTTGTTTATTTATTTATTTATTTTGAGACAGAGTCTTGCTCTGTCACCCAGGCTGGAGTGCAGTGGCACAACCTCAGCTCACTGTAACCTCCACTTCCTAGGTTAAAGCAATTCTCCTGCCTCAGCCTCCCAAGTAGCTGGGATTACAGGCACCTGCCACCACGCCCGGCTAATTTTTGTGTTTTTTAGTAGAGATGGGGTTTCACCATGTTAGCCAGGCTGGTCTCAATCTCCTGATCTCAAGTGATCCACCCACCTTGGCCTCCCAAACTGCTGAGATTAGAGGCGTGGGCCACCATGTCCAGTTTCACTTTTATTTCATAGGTGAGAAAGCTGGACCGGGAGAGGGTAGGAGCTTGGTGAGCCCGTGCTGGGACACCTGCCTCCCAGTCTGCAGCTCATTCTCATAGATCATGGACTGTCAATTCCCTAAGGACAGCAGCCACATCTGGCCTGTCTGCCTCTGTCTTCTTCAGTCCTGTATTTACTGAGCACCTATCATGTGCCAGGCACTGTTCTAGACATGGAGGAGACAGCAAAGAACAGACAGAAAACACATAGAAACAAAAATAAAAAATATGTGGCTGGGTGTGGTGGCTCGTGCCTGTAATCCCAGCCCTCTGGGAGGCTGAGGTGGGAGGATCACTCGAGATTAAGAGTTTGAGACCAGCCCAGGCAACATAGGGAGACCCTGTTTCTACAAAGAAAAAATTTGTTTTTTTTTTTTTGTTTTTTTTTTTTTTTGAGACAGAGTCTCACTTTGTTGCCAGGCTGGAGTGCAGTGGTGCTATCTCAGCTCACTGCAAGCTCTGCCTCCCAGGTTCACGCCATTCTCCTCCCTCAGCCTCCCAAGTAGCTGGGACTACAGGCGCCCGCCACCACGCCTGGCTATTTTTTGTATTTTTAGTAGAGACGCGGTTTCACCGTGTTAGCCAGGATGGTCTCGATCTCCTGACCTCGTGATCCGCCTGCCTCGGCCTCCCAAAGTGCTGGGATTACAGGCGTAAGCCACCGCACCCGGCCAAAAATTAAGTTTTCAATAAATAAAAATAAAGGATATGGAATGAAAAGCTGGGGGAGCTACTGTAGCAATGGGGGATGGGAAGCTTAAACCCTCCTGCAGGCTCTCAGGATGGAGCCCATTCCCCTCCTCAAGGCCAGGCAGGCTCTACAAAGCTTGGGGCTTTGGTAGCCGAACAGAAATGGAGCCAGGCCATGCCGGCAGGAGAAGGATGTGAACCAGGTTGCCCAGGAACCCAGACTCCATGGCCCAAAAGTCATAGACTGGGGTTGTAGAGAGAGGGAAAGTGGAATACAGAGCTGGCGATGTGGAGCCAGCTGAGATGTAAGGGGGACATATCGCCTTCTGTCCGGGTCAGGGAAGTCATTACGTACTGGGATGGGGTATGTGTGTGTCGTGTGTGTGTGAGCACACAATGGGCAAGAGGTCCTCTAACCCAGGGGTTCTCAAACTTGTTTCAAGGAGCATAACGCTTTATTAAACCAAAACCCTTCTTTGAATCTGATAAATGACACTTAAGAGTAGATCTGCCAGCCGGGTGCTGTGGCTCACACCTGTAATCCCAGCACTTTGGAAGGCCGAAGAGGGTGGATCACGAGGTCAGGAGATCGAGACCATCTTGGCTGGCACGGTGAAACCCCATCTCTACTAAAAATACAAAAATTAGCCGGGCTCGGTGGCGGGCGCCTGTAGTCCCAGCTACTCGGGAGGCTGAGGCAGGAGAATGGCATAAACCCGTGAGGCGGAGGTTGCAGTGAGCCGAGATTGCACCACTGCACTCCAGCCTGGGTGACAGAGTGAGACTCCGTCTCAAAAAAAAAAGAGTAGATCTGCCCACTGAAGCAAGTAGGGGCAGTGTCTTTCCCCATCCACTTCCTGCATACCTCCTCCCAACAGGCCTATGGTATTTCTGTTTTATTTATTTTTATTATTATTGTTTTTATTTTGGGGGGTTGGGTTTTTTGTTTTTTTGGTTGTTTGAAACAGGGTCTGGCTCTTTCGTCCAGGTGGAAGTGGAATGGCACAATCTCAGTCCACTGTAACCTCTGCCTCCCAGGCTCAAGGTATCCTTCCGTCTCAGCCTCCCAAATAGCTGGGACTACAGGCGTGCACCACCATGCCAGGCTAAATTTTGTAATTTTTTTATAGAGATGCAGCCTTGCCATGTTGTCTAGGCTGGTCTTGAACTCCTGAGCTCAAGTGATCTGCCCGTCTCAGCCTCCCATAGTGGTGGGATTACAGGCATGAGCCGTCACATCTGGCCTGTTGTTAATTTTTTTTTCTTTTTTTTTTGACTCAGACTCTCGCTCTGTTGCTCAGGCTGGAGTGCAATGGCGTGATCTCAGCTCACTGCAACCTCCACCTCCTGGGTTCAAGCAATTCTCCTGCCTCAGCCTCCCGAGTAGCTGGGATTACAGGCACCTGCCACCATGCCCAGCTAATTTTTGTATTTTTAGTAGAGACAGGGTTTCACCATATTGGCCAGGCTGGTCTCAAACTCCTGACCTCGTGATCCGCCCACCTCGGCCTCCTTAGTGGGATTACAGGCATGAGCCACTGTGCCTAGCCTATTAATTTTTTTATTAGCCAGGTGTGGTGGCTCATGCCTGTAATCTCAGTACTTTGGGAGGCCGAGGCAGGTGGATTGCTCGAGGTCAGGAGTTTAAGACCAGCCTGGGCAACATCGTAAGACCCTATCTCTACAAAAAAAAAAAAAAAAAGCGAAAAAAAAAAAGAAGAAAGAAAAGAAAAATTAGCCGGGCATGGTGGTGCTAGCCTGTAGTCACAGCTACTCAGGAGGCTAAAGTGAGAGGATTCCTTAAGTCCAGGAGGCGAACGTTGCAGTATGCCGAGATCACGCCACTGCACTCCAGCCTGGATGACAGAGCAAGACCCTGTCTCCAAAAAATAAATAATAAAACAATTTTAAATTTTATTTTATTTTACTTTTTTTTTAGAGATGGAGTCTCTCTTTGTAGCCCAGGCTGGAGTGCAGTGGCATGATCATTGCTCACTGCAGCTTTGAATTCTTGGGCTCAAACTATTCTCCCACTTCAGCCTCCCAAGTAGCTGGAGCTACAGGCACACGCCACTATGCCTGGCCTTTTTTTGTTTGTTTTAGAAACAGGGTGTCACTATGTCTCCCAGGCAGGAGTGCGGTGACTCACTCATGGCTCACTTCAGTCTTGCCGTCCCAGGCTCAAGCAATCTTCCCACCTCAGCCTCCCAAGTCTCTAGGAGTACAGGCATGCACCACCATGCCCAGTTAATTTTTGTGTTTTTTGTAGAGGTGGGTGTCATGTTGCCCAGGCTGGTCTCAAACTTCAGAGCTCAAGTAATCCACCCATCCCCCCCTCCCAAAGGGCTGGGAATACAGGCTTAAGACACCATTCTGGGCCACAATTTTTTTATTTCTCTTTGAGATGGAGTCTCTCTCTGTTGCCCAGGCTGGAGTGCAATGGCACGATCTCAGCCCACTGTAACCTCCACCTCCTGGGTTCAAGCGATTCTCCTGCCTCAGCCTCCCGAGTAGCTGGGATTACAGGCGCGTGCCACCATGCCTGGCTAATTTTTGTATTTTTAATAGAGACAGGGTTTCACCATGTTGGCCAGGCTGGTCTTGAACTCCTGATCTCAAGTGATCCACCCACCTTGGCCTCCTAAAGTGCTGGGATTACAGGCATGAGTCACGGCGCCCAGCCTACAAAAAAAAAAATTTTTTTTTTTTTTGTGATGGAGTCTTGCACTGTCACCCAGGCTAGAGTGCAATGGGATGATCTCGGCTCACTGCACCCTCTGCCTCACGGGTTCAAGCGATTCTCCTGCTTCAGCCTCCCGAGAAGCTGAGACTACAGGCGCCCGCCACCACACCCAGCTAATTTTTTGTATTTTTAGTAGAGATGGGGTTTCACTATACTGGTCAGGCTGGTCTTGAACTGCCCAAAGTGCTGGGATTACAGGCGTGAGCCACTGCGCCCAGCCAGCACAGGAGTTTTGACCTGCTCCTTTTCATTTTCCTTTTTCTTTCTTTTTTTTTTTTTTTTTTTTTTTTTTTTGAGATGGAATCTCACTCTATCGCCCAGGCTGGAGTGCAGTGGTGCAATCTCAGCTTGCTGCAACCTCCACCTCGCAGATTCAAGCAATTCTCCTGCCTCAGCCTGCCGAGTAGTTGGGATTAGGCGTGCATGCGCCACAATGCCTAGCTAATTTTTGCACTTTTAGTAGAGACGGGTTTTCACCATGTTAGCCAGGCGGGTCCCGAACTCCTGACGTCAGGTGACCTGCCCGCCTTGGCCTCCCAAAGTGCTGAGATTACAGGCATGAGCCACCGAGCCCGGCCAACCTGCTCCTTTTCTAACCTGGGCCAGTTCACCTCTCCTTAGACAAGCTGGTGGTTTCCTGCTCCCAGGAAGTCACCAATTTATGCCAAATTTAGTGCAGACACCCCATCAGTATAGTACATTACAATCCAGAAGTCCTGGATCCAAGCAAGCCTCCTGCCTCAGCCTCCCAAGTAGCTGGGAGTATAGGTGTGTGCCCAGCAGTTCTATATTTCCAAGGAACCCTGGAGCCCTAAAGAACCCAGTTTGAAACCACCACTTTCAGGCTGGGCATGGTGGCTCACGCCTGTAATCCCAGCACTTTGGGAGGCTGAGGCCTGTGGATCACTTGAGGTCAGGAGTTCAAGACCAGCCTGGCCAATATGGCGAAACCTCGTCTCTACTAAAACTATGAAAATCAGCTAGGCATGGTGGCAGGTGTTTGTAATCCCAGCTATTTGAGAGGCCGAGGCAGGAGAATCACGTGAACCCAGGAGGTGAAGATTGCAGTGAGCCGAGATCATGCCACTGCACTCCAACCTGGGTGACAGAGTGAGACTCCATCTCAAAGAAAAAAAAAAGAAACCATCTCTTTCATTTAATAGGTGAGAAAGTTGAACCTGGAGAAGGCAGCAGCATGGTGAGCTCATGCTGGGACTCCTGCCTCCCTGCAACTCATTCTCATATGTCTTGGGCACCAGTGATGTGCTAAGTCACATGCAGGGATGCAATAGGGACAAGGGAAAACACGGCTTCTGCTCTCCCCAAGATCAGAGTTGATGGGGGTGACAGGCAGGTCACTGGACAATCACTGCACAACATGATGAGAACAGGGATGGCAGAAACCCAGCCCTGGGGAAGCCTGGCTTTGCTCATCCACTCAACCAACATTCCCGAATGCTTTTGACATACTTTGGGGCAGCTGCTGGATGGTAACTGTGGGGTTCCCAGAGACCCATCCACCCCAGTGTCCTTTTTCTTGGTGACAGCCTACTCTCTTTTTTTAATTTTAATTTTAATTTTTATTTTTGAGATGGAGTCTCGCTCTGTCACCCAGGCTGGAGTGCAGTGGCGGGATCTCGGCCCACTGCAAGCTCCACCTCCTGAGTTCATGTCATTCTCCTGCCTCGGTCTCCCAAATAAGTGAGACTACAGGTGCCTGCCACCATGCCTGGCTAATGGCTAATTTTTTTGTATTTTTAGTAGAGACGGGGTTTCACCGTGTTAGCCAGGATGGTCTCTATCTCCTGACCTCGTGATCCACCTGCCTTAGCCTCCCAAAGTGCTGGGATTACAGGAGTGAGCCACTGCACCCGGCTTTTTTTTTTTTTTTTTGAGACAGTCTTGCTCTGTTGCCCAGGCTGGAGTGCAGTGGTGCCATCACAGCTCATTGTGACTTTGACCTTACCTTGCAGGCTCAAGCAATCATTTCATCTCAGCTGGAAATGCAGACTGGGTCTCGCTCACTCTGTTGCCCAGGCTAGTCTCAAACTCCCGGGCTTAAGTGACCCTCCCATCTCAGCCTCCTGGGTAGCTGGCACTACAGGCATGCACCAGCACGCCCAGCTAAAATTTTTTTTGTAGAGACAGGGTCTCTCTATGATGCTCAGGCAGGTCTTGAGTTCCTGGGCTCAAGTGATCCTCCCACCCTGGTCACCCAAAGGGCTGGGATTACAGGTCTGTGCCACCATGCCCGGCCCAGCCTGCCCTCCTGACCTGACAGTTGAGGCCCTACTGGAGACTGCAGCAGGGCATCCAGGCTGTGAAACCCCACCCACCAGCTCTGCCTCAGTTGCCTATGTGCCCTGGCAAGCCAGTGGCTCTCACTGAGCCTCAGGTTCTCTTCCGTAAAACAGGGCTGTGATGAAGATTCTCTCAAGATAGTCCTCCCTGTGGCTACCATGTCCAGGAGCCCAGCACCAGTTCAAGGCTAAGGCCATCCCTGCATCTCACCTCCCCTTCCTCTCACATACACACTACATCTGCCTCACCTCTCATAAAGAACATCTGGGCTGGGCACGGTGGCTCACGCCTGTAATCCCACCATTTTGGGAGGCCAAAGTGGGCGGATCACAAGGTCAGGAGATCGAAATCATCCTGGCCAACATGATGAAACCCTGTCTCTATTAAAAATACAAAAATTAGCTGGGCATGGTGGCGCATGCCTGTAATCCCAGCTACTCAGGAGGCTGAGGCAGGAGAATCACTTGAACGAAGGAGTCGGAGGTTGCAGCGAGCCGAAATCGTGCCACTGCATGCCAGCCTGGTGACAGAGCAAAACTCTGTCTCAAAATAAAATAAAATAAAATAAAATAAATAAAGGGCCATGCGCGGTGGCTCACACCTGTAATCCCAGCACTTTGTGAGGCCGAGGCGGGCAGATCACAAGGTCAGGAGATCGAGACCATCCTGGTTAACATGGTGAAACCCCATCTCTACTGAAAATGCAAAAAAAAATTAGCCAGGCCTGGTGGCGGGCACCTGTAGTCCCAGCTACTTGAGAGGCTGAGGCAGGAGAATGGCGTGAACTCAGGAGGCGGAGCTTGCAGTGAGCAGAGATCGCGCCACTGCACTCCAGCCTGGGCGACAGAGCGAGACTCCATCTCAAAAAAAAAAAAAAGAACATCTGGAGCCATAATTCCCGATGTTCTTGTTACTTGACACTGCCTAAAGGCATGTTCTGTGGGTTCCGGGGAAACTGATTTGAAAAACTTGAGTGTTGTAAAGGAGGGCCATAAGCTGAGTGAACACAGCAGTTGTGAGAGATCCCAGGTGCTTCCTGGGGACAGGGAGATACGACAGACCAAGAAGCAAAGGGGCCTCTGATGTGACTTCAATATCAAGGTCTTGTCGGGCACAGTGGCTCATGCCTGTAATCGCAGCACTTGAAGAGGCCGAGGCGGGTGGATCACTTGAGGTCAGAAGTTCAAGACCATCCTGGCCAACATGCTGAAACCCTGTCTCTACTAAAAAGTACAAAAAATTAGCTGGGCATGGTGGCTCAAGCCTGTAATCCCAGCTACTTGGGAGGCTGAGGCAGGAGAATCTCTTGAACGTGGAAGGTAGAGGTTGCAATGAGCCAAGATTGCGCCACTGCACTCCAGCCTGGCGACAGAGTGAGGCCCCATCTCAAAAAAAAAAAAAAAAAAAAATCAATGTCTCGATGCAGACTGCCAGGTATCAGGTGTCCATCCATGTCTCCCAAAAGCCACTTGGCACCAGGAGCAGACAGGAAGGGCAAAGAGGAGCCAGACTGAAGCAGGGCTTCTTAGCTCCCAAGCCACACAGGTGGCCACCAGTCAGAGAGGCAGTGTGTGTGTGTGTGTGTATTTCTTCAGTTCAGTGTGTGTATGTATGTTTCTTCTGCAGCTCAGTGTATGTGTGTATTCCTTCAGCTCAGTGTGTGTGTGTGTGTGTGTGTGTATGTATGTATGTTTCTTCTGCAGCTCTATGTGTGTGTGTGTGTGTGTGTGTGTGTGTGTGTGTGTGTGTGTGTGTGTTTCTTCTGCAGCTCAGGATGCCTCCAACATTTCTGCTGAAGCCTCACCCTCACTCCTGGCCCATCCTGAGGCCTCTACCTAAGATGCCAATGAGTAGCCCAGACACTGGGGCTCCAGCGTTTGTCACCAGGTGGTACCTGGATGTGGGATGGCCAGTTTGGGCAGTGCCCCTCATGCCTATCTGGCCCTGGGTCCCTATGCCACCTTGCTGGGGAGGGTCTTTTCGCTTACACCTCCTCTGAGCCGACTCTGCGCAGTAACACAAATGTGTATCAGGCACATCCTTTCCCCAAAAGGTGGATGACCAGTTGGGTGATCAGGGCTGTTAGGGGGCTGAAGGGTCCTGGGGAGTCCAGGTCTAGCCAAGTTGAGGCCTATCCTGCTGCATTTTCCAGCCACCTGACCCAAATACACCACCTGAACCCACGACCAGGTATGCCCACACCCCATGGGTGGCCTTAACACACACACCCTGCCCCTTTCTCCAAGTACAGGAGCAGCAGCCCAGACTTCCCTCAGGGCACCGCGGCCTGCTTGGGACTGCACAGTGCCTGGGAGGGTGCCTGGGGAGGGTCACAAGGGACTTGGTGCTAGAAGCAGGAAAAGTGTAGGGACCGGAAAAGCCCCCGTGCATCCTGGAAGGGACATGGGCCAGTTTGAGCAGGGGTGTGGGAGTCCAGCCCTGGCCTTGCCAGGTGGAGAGGCGCCTGGGCCAGACATCCGCGGCAGGAGGCGGGGGAACACGCCAAGAGGCGGAAGGGGCACGCGGAGACCCCCAGGGGGCGCCGGAAGGGGCGCGCCGGGCGGTCGGCGGCGGCCGTTGGCGAGCTGAGGCCTGCCAGGCGAAGTCTGGAGACCAGCCGGGCCGCGGCCGCAATGGCCAAGGACTCGCCCAGCCCCTTGGGCGCGTCGCCCAAGAAGCCGGGCTGCTCCAGCCCGCCGGCGGCAGTGCTGGAGAACCAGAGGCGGGAGCTGGAGAAGCTACGGGCGGAGCTGGAGGCGGAGCGGGCAGGCTGGCGGGCGGAACGGCGGCGCTTCGCTGCCCGGGAGCGCCAGCTGCGTGAGGAGGCCGAGCGGGAGCGGCGGCAGCTGGCTGACCATCTGCGCTCCAAGTGGGAGGCACAGCGCAGCCGGGAGTTGCGGCAGCTGCAAGAGGAGATGCAGCGGGAACGCGAGGCCGAGATCCGGCAGCTGCTGCGCTGGAAGGAGGCCGAGCAGCGGCAGCTGCAGCAGCTGCTGCAGCGGGAGCGCGATGGCGTGGTGCGCCAAGCCCGGGAGCTGCAGCGCCAGCTGGCCGAGGAGCTGGTGAACCGCGGCCACTGTAGCCGCCCGGGGGCGTCCGAGGTTTCCGCGGCGCAGTGCCGCTGTCGCCTGCAGGAAGTGTTGGCGCAGCTTCGCTGGCAGACTGACGGCGAGCAGGCGGCGCGCATCCGCTATCTGCAGGCGGCGCTGGAGGTGGGGCGCCAGCTCTTCCTCAAGTACATCCTGGCGCACTTCCGCGGGCACCCGGCTTTGTCGGGATCACCGGACCCCCAAGCTGTGCATTCCTTGGAAGAACCGCTGCCCCAGACCTCCAGCGGCTCTTGCCACGCCCCCAAACCCGCCTGTCAACTCGGATCTCTAGACAGCCTGAGTGCTGAAGTCGGTGTGCGCTCCCGCTCGCCAGACCTGGTGTCCTCTGCGTGCTCCAGCTCCCCAGACGGCCTGCTCTCCACGCACGCCAGCTCCCTTGATTGCTTCGCACCTGCGTGTTCCCGCTCGCTTGACAGCACCCGGAGCCTCCCCAAGGCCTCCAAATCCGAGGAGCGGCCCTCCTCACCAGACACCTCCACCCCTGGCTCCCGGAGGCTCTCGCCGCCACCATCGCCACTCCCGCCGCCACCACCACCATCAGCCCACAGGAAACTCAGCAACCCGCGGGGAGGAGAAGGCTCTGAGAGCCAGCCCTGCGAAGTCCTGACTCCCTCACCCCCGGGCCTGGGCCACCAAGAGCTGATAAAGCGGAACTGGCTGCTGGCCAAGGCGTTGTGGGTGCTGGCGCGCCGCTGTTATACCCTGCAAGAGGAGAACAAGCAGCTGCGGCGTGCAGGCTGCCCCTACCAGGCAGACGAGAAGGTGAAGCGGCTCAAGGTAAAGCGCGCGGAGCTGACCGGGCTCGCGCGGCGCCTAGCTGACCGCGCCCGCAAGCTGCAGGAGACCAACCTCCGGGCCGTGAGCGCGCCTATACCCGGCGAGAGTTGCGCCGGCCTGGAGCTATGCCAAGTCTTTGCCCGCCAGCGCGCTCGGGACCTGTCGGAGCAGGCGAGCGCGCCGCTGGCCAAGGACAAGCAGATCGAAGAGCTGCGGCAGGAGTGCCACCTCCTGCAGGCGCGTGTTGCCTCGGGTCCCTGCAGCGACCTGCATACTGGAAGGGGCGGCCTCTGCACCCAGTGGCTCAACGTCAGAGACTTAGACCGCCTGCAGCGCGAGTCCCAGCGGGAAGTGCTGCGCCTGCAGAGGCAGTTGATGCTTCAGCAGGGCAACGGCTTCAGCAGGCCGCCGCCTGAGGCTGGCGGCCAGAGCGCAACCTGCGAGGAGGTGCGACGGCAGATGCTGGCGCTGGAGCGCGAGCTGGACCAGCGGCGGCGCGAGTGCCAGGAGCTGGGCGCGCAGGCGGCCCCGGCGCGGCGACGTGGCGAGGAGGCCGAGACACAGCTGCAGGCGGCGCTGCTCAAAAACGCCTGGCTGGCGGAGGAGAATGGGCGGCTGCAGGCCAAGACCGACTGGGTGCGGAAGGTGGAGGCTGAGAATAGCGAAGTGCGCGGCCACCTGGGCCGCGCGTGTCAAGAGCGCGATGCCTCCGGCTTGATCGCCGAACAGCTGCTGCAGCAGGCGGCGCGCGGGCAGGACAGGCAGCAGCAGCTGCAACGCGACCCGCAGAAGGCCCTGTGTGACCTCCATGCTTCCTGGAAGGAGATACAGGCGCTCCAGTGTCAGCCTGGTCACCCTCCTGAACAGCCCTGGGAGACCAGTCAAATGCCGGAGTCCCAAGTTAAAGGTAGCAGAAGGCCTAAGTTCCAGGCACGGCCTGAAGACTACGCAGTGTCACAGCCCAACAGAGACATACAGGAGAAAAGGGAAGCCTCCCTCGAGGAGAGCCCAGTTGCCCTTGGGGAGTCAGCCAGTGTCCCCCAAGTTTCAGAGACAGTCCCTGCCAGCCAACCTCTGTCCAAGAAAACCAGCTCCCAGTCAAACTCCTCCTCTGAGGGGTCGATGTGGGCCACCGTGCCATCCTGCCCTACTCTGGACAGGGACACAGCCAGTGAGGTGGATGACCTGGAGCCTGACAGCGTGTCCCTGGCCCTGGAAATGGGGGACTCGGCGGCTCCTGCTGCCCCCAAACTCAAGATCTTCATGGCTCAGTATAACTACAACCCATTTGAGGGGCCCAGTGATCACCCTGAGGGTGAGCTGCCCCTCACAGCTGGGGACTACATATATATCTTCGGGGACATGGATGAGGATGGCTTCTATGAGGGGGAGCTTGAGGATGGCCGGCGGGGGCTGGTGCCCTCCAACTTCGTGGAGCAGATTCCGGACAGCTACATCCCAGGCTGCCTGCCTGCCAAATGCCCTGATCTTGGCCCCAATCAACTCCCAGCGGGGCAGGATGAAGCTCTGGAGGAAGACAGCTTATTATCTGGGAAAGCCCAGGGAGTGGTGGACAGAGGGCTGTGCCAGATGGTCAGGGTGGGCTCCAAGACAGAAGTAGCAACAGAGATCCTGGATACCAACATGGAAGCCTGCCAGCTGGGCTTGCTGCAGAGCATGGGGAAGCAGGGCCTCTCCAGACCCCTTCTGGGGACCAAAGGGGTGCTCCGTATGGCTCCCATGCAGCTACACCTGCAGAATGTCACAGCCACATCAGCCAACATCACCTGGGTCTACAGCAGCCACCGCCACCCCCATGTGGTATATCTTGATGACCGAGAGCATGCCCTGACCCCAGCGGGCGTGAGCTGCTACACCTTCCAGGGCCTGTGCCCCGGCACGCACTACCGGGCGCGGGTGGAGGTGCGGCTGCCATGGGACTTGCTGCAGGTGTATTGGGGAACTATGTCCTCCACCATGACCTTCGACACACTCTTGGCAGGACCTCCCCACCCACCGCTGGATGTGCTGGTGGAGCGCCATGCCTCGCCAGGTGTCCTGGTGGTCAGCTGGCTCCCTGTGACCATTGACTCAGCTGGGTCCTCCAATGGAGTCCAGGTCACCGGTTATGCTGTGTATGCAGATGGGCTTAAGGTTTGTGAGGTCGCCGATGCCACTGCTGGGAGCACCCTATTGGAATTCTCCCAGCTACAGGTGCCCCTCACGTGGCAGAAGGTCTCAGTGAGAACCATGTCACTCTGTGGTGAGTCCCTGGATTCAGTGCCGGCTCAGATCCCCGACGACTTCTTCATGTGTCACCGATGGCCAGAGACTCCACCCTTTAGCTACACTTGTGGCGACCCATCCACCTACAGAGTCACCTTCCCCGTCTGCCCCCAGAAGCTGGCACTGGCTCCTCTGAGTGCCAAGGCCAGCCCCCACAACCCTGGAAGCTGCGGGGAGCCCCAGGCCAAGTTCCTAGAAGCATTCTTTGAAGAACCCCCAAGGAGGCAATCCCCAGTGTCCAACCTGGGCTCAGAAGGAGAATGTCCGAGTTCAGGGGCTGGCAGCCAAGCCCAGGAGCTTGCAGAGGCCTGGGAGGGCTGTAGAAAGGACCTGCTCTTTCAGAAGAGTCCCCATAACCACAGGCCACCTTCGGTCAGTGACCAGCCTGGGGAGAAGGAAAATTGCTACCAGCACATGGGCACCAGCAAAAGCCCTGCTCCAGGATTCATCCATCTACGCACCGAGTGTGGGCCCAGGAAAGAAGCGTGTCAGGAAAAGGCTGCCCTTGAGAGGGTACTTCGGCAAAAGCAAGATGCCCAAGGGTTCACACCTCCCCAGCTGGGCGCCAGCCAACAGTATGCATCTGACTTCCATAACATTTTGAAGGAGGAGCAGGAGGCACTGTGCTTGGATCTGTGGGGCACAGAGAGGCGAGAGGAGAGGAGGGAGCCTGAGCCCCACAGCAGGCAAGGACAAGCTCTGGGGGTCAAGAGAGAGTGCCAGCTCCATGAGCCCAGCTCGGCACTGTGTCCAGCTCCATCCGCCAAAGTCATCAAGATGCCCAGGGGTGGCCCCCAACAGCTGGGGACGGGGGCCAACACTCCAGCCAGGGTCTTTGTGGCCCTCTCTGATTACAACCCCCTGGTGATGTCTGCCAACCTCAAGGCTGCAGAGGAGGAGCTGGTCTTCCAGAAAAGGCAGTTGCTAAGAGTGTGGGGCTCTCAGGACACCCATGATTTCTACCTCAGCGAGTGCAACAGGCAAGTGGGCAATATCCCTGGGCGCCTAGTGGCTGAAATGGAGGTGGGGACAGAGCAGACTGATAGGAGGTGGCGTTCTCTGGCCCAAGGGCACCCGCCTTCTGTGGCCCACCTCGAGGACTTTCAGGGGCTCACCAACCCCCAGGGTTCCTGCCTGGTGCTCCAGGGGAACTCCAAGAGACTCCCACTGTGGACTTCAAAGATCATGATAGCAGCTCTGGACTATGATCCTGGGGATGGGCAAATGGGGGGCCAGGGGAAGGGCAGGCTGGCGCTGAGGGCAGGAGACGTGGTCATGGTTTACGGGCCCATGGATGACCAAGGATTCTATTATGGAGAGTTGGGCGGCCACAGGGGCCTGGTTCCTGCCCACCTGCTGGATCACATGTCCCTCCATGGACACTGAGCAAGCCAGGTAGTGGCCTCTGGCTGCTCACACCCTGCCAGAGGAGAAGCAAGCGTTCAGACCCTCACACCAGCACCCCTCCTCACCACCATAAGTAGCATGTGCTCCAAGTGCCACTGTCTTAAACTGATGATAGTCCTTAAGCGTCCCCTAGGCTCTGAAAGTAGCAGGACTTAAGCCTGAGTTATTTGCAAAAGCAAACACAATAAGCCAACCCCTGAGAGTCTGAGAAGTCATTTCAAAGTTGCTGATAACTATGGCAGGTATATGGAGAAGCGCCTTTTTCTGTGGCCAATGTGTGTTTTGTCTAGGCGGTTAAGGTTATCTATCCATTGCCTTGTACGAAAGTCTCAAGAAAAGTCTACATCTTAAAAAAAAAAAAAGCATTCTGAATGTTATTTTTGGGATGTGAGGGTGATCTGGCTGCGACATGTGTCACCCCATTGATCATCAGGGTTGATTCGGCTGATCTGGCTGACTAGGCGGGTATCCCCTTCCTCCCTCACCACTCCATGTGCGTCCCTCCAGAAGCTGTGTGCTCAATGAAAGAGGATGACCATCCCCGATAGAGGACGATCGGTCTTCAGTCAAGAGTATAAGAGTAGCTGCGCTCCCCTGCTAGAACCTCCAAACGAGCTCTCAGAATGTTATTTTTCTGTCTTATGTCCAACCCCTCATTAAAATGTTCATAGAAAAAACATATTTTAGAAGTTGAAGCACAACCAAGGAAACATGAGCCTGGCTTTCCTCCCTCTCACTTCTGCGCATTGGGTCTGCAAGGGCTACAGAAATGTTTTCCTGGCTGAGGAAGGGAGGGTGCACCCTTCTGCTTTTTTTTTTTCCTGGCTGCAATCTATTCCCAGAACACATTCCATCACATGGTTCCCAGAACTCAGATTGTGCGGTGGCCACGTCATCACTGGCTGGGGCTCACAGTCACAGCAGCAGAGGCCTCCCTAAACCTCCCTCTCCTCTAGCCCCACCCGCTGTCCCCTGCTCCTCATGCCCCCATGCTGTGTCCCCTGGCCTCACTTCCGTTGCCATGTTTTCATAATCCTCTCAGGCTCTGGGCAGCAGCGCTGCCCACAGTAGGACCAGATCATATAAGGAAAATACTGCAGGCTCATCTTGGGGCTGCACTGGGGACCTGAGAACACCTTATCCTACTGTACATGCTGCACCTCATCTGACACCAGCTTCTCTGCTTTGCCCAAGGTCCCTAGGCCCTGAATGCTTACTTTTTAAGGTCAGCCTGGCTCAAGATATGCTAGTTTGGCTGCAGAGGGTCCTACTAAGAGCCAGGACTGAGGAGCAAGGTCCAAAAATCTCCCCTGGGCCACATCTTCCCCGAGGGCATCCCCGCAGGGAGGCCGTGTGCTGCTGAGCCCTTTGCTAGGAGTGGGTAGTCAGTGTCTCCCAGATGACGATCTTGCTTCATTCAGATAGCTTTCGTAGCTCACTGCTTTTCTGAGTCACTTCCTGTGAGGGATCACCTTGGGATGGCATTTCTTTTCCTTTTTTTTTTTTTCTTTGGAGACAGAGTCTCGCACTGTCACCCAGGCTGGAGTGCAATGGCACAATCTCGGCTCACCGCAACCTCCGTCTCCCGGGTTCACACAATTATCCTGCCTTAGCCTCCCCAGTAGCTGGGATTACAGGTGCACACCACTACACCTGGCTAATTTTTTGTATTTTTAGTAGAGACAGTGTTTCACTATGTTGGCCAGACTAGTCTCAAACTCCTGACCTTGTGATCCGCCCGCCTCAGCCTCCCAAAGTGCTGGGATTACAGGCGTGAGCCACTGCGTCCGGCCTTCTTTTCCGGTTTTTTTTTTTTTTTTTCTTGAGATGGAGTCTTGCTCTGTTGCCCAGGCTGGAGTGCAGTGGTGCAATCTCAGTTCACTGCAAGCTCTGCCTCCCGGGTTCACGCCATTCTCCTGCCTCAGCCTCCTGAGTAGCTGGGACTACAGGCGCCCGCCACCACGCCTGGCTAATTTTTCGTATTTTTAGTAGAGACGGGGTTTCACTGTGTTAGCTAGGATGGTCTCGATCTCCTGACCTCATGATCCGTCCACCTCAGCCTCCCAAAGTGCTGGGATTACAAGCATGAGCCACCGCGCCCGGCCCTTTCCTTTTTTTGAGACAGAGTCTTGGTCTGTTGCCCAGGCTGGAGGGCAGTGGCACAATCACAGCTCACTGTAGTCTTGAGCTTCAGGGCTCAAATGATTCTCTCACCTCAGCCTCCCAAGTAGCTGGGACTACAGATGTGCACCACCACACCTGGCTAATTTGGTGTGTGTGTAAAAGCAGGGGGTCTCACTGTGTTGCCCAGGCTGGTCTCAAACTCCTGGGCTCAAGCAATCCGCCTGCCTCAACCTCCCAAAGTGCTGGGATTACAGGCCTGAGCCACCACACCTGATGCCTGGCTAATTTTTAAATGTTTTGGTAGAGATGGGGTCCCACTATGTTGCCCAGGCTGGTCTGGAACTCCTGCGCTCAAGTGATTCTCTTGCCTTGGCCTCCCGAAGTGCTGGGATTACAGGCCTGAGCCACTGCACACAGAGGGCATTTCTTTATTTGCCCCATTTTGCAGAAGAGCTTCCTGAGGCTCAGAGAGGCCCCTCATCTAAGGTCACATCATGGCTCAAAGTCACCTCCTCCATAGACTCCCCAGGCTGCCCCTCTGGGAGGGCAGCAATGAGGGGCGGTCTTTACCCTTCTCTCCTTCTCTTTGATACCCTTTTGCTTCCCCACGTCCAACAACACTGTCAGAGGAAAGACACTTCCAGAATACCCAGGTAAAAAAAAAAAAGAGACAATAAGGGAAGGACACTGCCTTCTCCGGTGTCATCAGAAATGACTGAAAGAGGCCGGGCGTGGTTGCTGACGCCTGTAATCCCAGCACTTTGGGAGGCCAAGGTGGGCAGATCACGAGGTCAGGAGATCGAGACCATCCTGGCTAACACGGTGAAACCCCATCTCTACTAAAAATACAAAAATTAGCTGGGTGTGGTGGTGGGTGCCTGTAATCCCAGCTACTCGGGAGGCTGAAACAGAGAATTGCTTGAACCCCGGAGGTGGAGGTTGCAGTGAGCCAAGAATGCGCCACTGCACTCCAGGCTGGTGACAGAGCGAGACTCCGTCTCAAAAAAAATAAAAATAAAAAATCACTGGGCATGGTGGCCCGCGCCTATAGTCCCAGCTACTCCGGAGGCTGAGGCAGGAGAAATGCTTGAACCCAGGAGGTGGAGCTTGCAGTGAGCTGAGATCGTGCCACTGCACTCCAGCCTGGGCGACGGAGCGAGACTCTGTCTCAAAAAAAGAAAAGGAAGGAAGGAAGGAAGGAAGGAAGGAAGGAAGGAAGGAAGGAAGGAAAGAAGGAAGGAAGGAAGATTAAATGTCAATGGCTCATACTTGTAATCTCAGCACTTTGGGAGGCGAGGCAAGGCAAGTGGATTGCTTGAGCACAGGAATTCAAGACCAGCCTGGGCAACATGTTGAAACCCCGTATCTACTAAAAATACAAAAATTGGCCTGGTATGGTGGTTCACACCTATGGTCCCAACTACTCGAGAAGCTGAGGTGGGAGAATCGCTTGAGCCTGGGAAGCAGTGGTTTCAGTGAGCCAAGATTGAGCTACTGCACTCCAGCCTGGGTGACAGAGTGAGACCCTGTCTCAAAAGAAAAATAAAATAAAATAAATGACAATGTAAAGGCAAATTTTGTCTATAACAACATCATAATAGGACATTGAATTATTACAGTGCAGTTGTTATAATTAAGTTTACAATAGAATATTCATGGCTGAAACCCAGACAAACTAAAATCACCAACTGCTTACAAACCATAAAGATCAGTGCTAGCAGTTGTTAGCTTACTAGTGAAAACCCAAATAGGTAAGGCTTTTTTTTAGCAGTGAATCTCTGCTCAGTGAGGACCTGGGCACCCTCATTTTTTTGAGTCTTGGTATTTCTTTCCATCTGAAAGGATGGAGCGGACGTGTGGATCCCCAACGTTTTCAGTTCTTCCACCTGGTCCTCATTCTGTCATGGCATGATCATGGCTCACTGCAGCCTCAACCTCCAGGGCTCAAACCATCCTTCCCGCTCAGCCTCCTGAGTATCTGGAGGCATGCGCCACCACACCCAGCTAATTAATGTGTGTGTGTGTGTGTGTGTGTGTGTGTAGAGATGAGGAATTCTCGCTATGTTGCCTAGCTTGGCTCCAACTCCTGGCCTGAAGCCATCCTCCTGCCTCTGCCTCCCATGGAATAGTTGATTTTTTTGTTGTTGTTTTTTTGAGATGGAGTCTCACTCTGTCACTCAGGCTGTGGTGCAGTGGTTCGATCTTGGCTCACTGCAGCCTCCTGGGTCCAAGCGATTTTCCTGCCTCAGCCTCCTGAGTAGCTGGGCCTGCAGGTGCATGCCACCACGCCCAGCTAATTTTTTTTTTTTTTTTGAGACAGAGTCTCACTCTGTCACCCAAGCTGGAGTACAGTAGTGTGATCTCGGCTCATTGCAACCTCCGCCTCCCGGTGCAAGTGATTCTCATGTCTCAGCCTCCCAAGTAGCTGGGATTACAGGCATGCACCACCACACCCAGCTAATTTTTTGTATTTTAGAAGAGACGGTGTTTCGCTATGTTGGCCAGACTGGTCTCGAACTCCTGACCTCAGATGATCTACCCGCCTGGCTCCCAAACTGCTGGGATTACAGGTAGGAGCCACTGCACCTGGCCTATGGGATAGTTTTCAATGCCTTGTCTAGCTACGGATCATTGAACATGTTGTATGCGGGGTAGACTGCAGCTGCAGGATCTGTACCAGGGTGTTGGTGAAGACGCAATGGGGTTGCCCCAGCGTCCTTGAGAAAGACTACCACCTTGTGGTCGGGCGCGGTGGCTCATGCCTGTAATCCCAGCACTTTGGGAGGCTGAGGCAGGTGGATCACGAGGTCAGGAGTTCGAGACCAGCCTGGCCAAGATGATAAAACCCCGTCTCTTCCAAAAATATTTAAAAAATTATCTGGGCGTGGTGGCTCACGCCTGTAATCCCAGCTACTCAGGAGGCTGAGGCAGAGAATTGCTTGAACCCGGGAGGCAGAGGTTGCAATGAGTCAAGATCATGCCACTGCACTCCAGCCTGGGAGACAGAGTGAGACTCTGTCTCAGAAAAAAAAAAAAGCAAAAACCTACCACCTTGCACTTCGTTCAACAGAGTGTCCAGTTGCTCCACAGAGCCTGCACTCCACAGGCTGCCGCCACCTGTGCCACACTCACAGCAAAGCAGAGTTCCCACTGCTCAGTCCAGGGACCTGCTCAATCCTGCTCGCTCACTGGAGCCCTTGACGGACTGGGACCTCGGCTGGCAGGTCCTTGGCTTCCTTCCCTTAGCATAATGTCCTTGAGCTTCATCCATGTTGCAGCATGTGTCAGAATTTCCTTCCTTTCATGAATAATTGTTTAAGGCCAGGGTGGTGGCGCAAGCCTGTAGTTCCAGCACTTTGGAAGGCCAAGGTGGATGGATCGCTTGAGCCAAGGAGTTGGAGACTAGCATGGGTAACATGGCGAAACCTCATCTCTATTATTATTATTTTTATTTTTATTTTATTTTATTTTATTATTATTTTTTGAGATGGAGTTTCACTCTGTCGCCCAGGCTGGAGTGCAATGGCACGATCTTGGCTCACTGCAAGCTCCGCCTCCCGGGTTCACGCCATTTTCCTGCCTCAGCCTCCCAAGTAGCTGGGACTACAGGCACCCATCAGCACGCCTGGCTAATTTTTTGTATTTTTAGTAGAGACAGGGTTTCACCATGTTAGCCAGGATGGTCTTGATCTCCTGACCTTGTGATCTGCCCGCCTCGGCCTCCCAAAGTGCTGGGATTACAGGTATGAGCCACCGTGCCCGGCCTATTATTATTATTTTGAGACACAGTCTTGCTCTGTCACCCAGGCTGGAGTGCAGTAGTTCCATCTTGGCTCACTGCAACCTCCGCCTCCCAGGTTCAAGTGATTCTCCTGCCTCAGCCTCCCAAGTAGCCAGGATTATTGGCCGCCCGCCACAATGCCTGGCTAATTTTTTTGTATTTTTAGTACAGACAGGGTTTCACCATGTTGGCCAGGATGCTCTCTAACTCCTGACCTCAGGTGATCTGCCTGCCTTGGCCTCCCAAAGTGTTGGGATTACAGGCGTGAGCCACTGCACCTGGCCTTCATCTATTTTATTTTATGTTATGTTATGTTATGTTATGTTATGTTATGTTATGTTATGTTATGTTATGTTGTTATGTTATTTTTTGAGACAGGGTCTTGCTCTGTCTCCCAGGCTGGAGTGCAGTGGCGCAATCTTGGCTCACTGCAGTCTCCGCCTCCCGGGTTCAAGCGATTCTCTTGCTTCAGCCTCTCGAGTAGCTGGAACTAGAGGCATGCGTCACCATGCCCAGCTCAGGTTTGCATTTTTAGTAGAGGCAGGGTTTCACCATGTTGCCCAGACTGGTCTCCAACTCCTGACCTCAAGTGATCCACCCACCTTGGCCTCCCAAAGTGCTGAGATCACAGGTATGAGCCACCACACCCGGCCTCATCTCTATTATTTTAAAAAACATATTTTTTGGCTAGGTGCGCGGCTCGCACCTATAGTTCCAGCACTTTGGGAGGCCGAGGCGGGTGGATCACAAGGTCAGGAGTTCGAGACCAGCTTGGCCAATATGGTGAAACCCCGTCTCTACTAAAAATACAAAAATTAGCTGGGCGTGGTGGCGCGTGCCTGTAGTCCCAGCTACTTGGGAGGCTGAGGCAGAAGAATCACTTGAACCTGGGAGGCGGAGGTTGCAGTGAGCCGAGATCATGCCACTGCACTCCAGCCTGGGCGACAGAGTGAGACTCTGTCTCAAAAAAAAACCATATTTTTTAATTGTTTAAAATTATTATTAATATTTATTTATTTTATTTATTTATTTTTTTGATGGAGTCTTGCACTGTCACCCGGGCTGGAGTGCAATGGCGTAATCTCGGCTCACTGCAACCTCCGCCTCATGGGTTCAAGTGATTCTCCTGCCTCAGCCTCCCAAGTAGCTGGGATTACAGGTGCCCGCCACCATGCCCGGCTAATTTCTTTCTATTTTTAGTAGCGACGAGGTTTCACTATGTTGGCCAGGCTGGTCTTGAACTCCTGACATTATGATCCGCCCACCTCGGCCTCTCAAAGTGCTGGGATTACAGGCATGAGCCACTGCGCCTGGCCTATTATTTTTTTCTTGTTTTTTTATTTCCATATTTTTTCTTCTTCTTCTTCTTACTTTTTAAAAGTTTTATTTATTTATTTATTTATTTTTTGAGACAGTTTCACTCTGTCACCCAGGCTGGAGTACAGTGGGGTGATCTTGGCTCACTGCAACCTCCACCTCCCAGGTTCAAGCCATTCTCCTGCCTCAGCCTCTCGAGTAGCTGGGATTACAGGTGCCCACCACCATGCTCGGCTAATTTTTTGTGTTTTTAGTGGAGATTGGGTTTCACCATGTTGGCCAGGCTGGTCTCGAACTTCTGACCTCAAGTGATCCACCCCGCGCCCCCCCCTTGGCCTCCCAAAGTGCTAGGATTATAGGCGTGAGCCACTGCACCCAGCCTATTTCTTTTTTATTTTTATTTTTATTTTTTTGAGATGGAGTTTCACTCTTGTTGCCTGGGCTGGAGTGCAACGGCACAATCTCAGCTTACTGCAACCTCACCTTCCGGGTTCAAGCGATTCTCCTGCCTTAGCCTCCCGAGTAGCTGGGATTACAGGCACACACCACCACGCCCAGCTAATTTTGTATTTTTAGTAGAGATGGGGTTTCTCCATGTTGGCCAGACTGGTATCGAACTCCTGACCTCAGGTGATCCGCCCACCTTGGCCTCCCAAAGTGCTGGGATTACAGGCATGAGCCATTATGCCAGGTCTTTATCTAGGTTTTTCTATTGTCTGTATTTCATCATCCAACCATCCCCTACCAGAGTGTGCCTGGCCAATTTTCTTCCCTTCTTCCACCAGACGTTTCCTTTTTTTTTTTTTTGAGACAGTGTCTCACTCTGTCACCCGGACTGGAGTGCAGTGGCATGATCTTGGCTCACTGCAACCTCCACCTCCTAGGTTCAAGCGATTCTCATGCCTTGGCCTCCACAGTAGCTGGGATTATAGGCATGTGCCACCACACCTGGCTAACTTTTGTATTTTCAGTAGAGAGGGGGTTTCCCCATGCTGTCTGTGCTGGTTTCCAACTCCTGGCTTCAAGTGATTCGCCTGCCTCAGTCTCCCAAAGTGCTGGGATTATAGGTGTGAGCCACCACACCTGGCCTCCTTCCTTTTTAAGGCTGAATAATAGTCCATTGTGTGTATGTAATGCATTTTGTTTATCCATTCATCTGTCAATGGATACTTTAGTCGTTTCTACCTTTTAGCTATTGTGAATAATACTGCTGCTCTCCTTTACACTTTTTCAAAGCACTAGATCCCTGATGAGCCCACAGCCTAGAAATGGAGTCTGAGCACAGTAAGCCACAAGACAGCTGCTTCTGCCGAGAGGACAGCCTGGGACCTTTTGGGTCAGGGGCAACAGACTTGGAGGTTGGCAGGCTGCTCTCTGACTGAGAAGTGGGGACAAGTATGGTTCCCACACACTAGGGAAGCAATGACAGACTAGCAAGAGAATAGAAACTTTAATTCATGCACTCTCAGGCCAGGCATGGTGGTGCAGACCTGTAATCCCAGCACTTTGGAAGGCCAAAGTGAGCCACTGTGCCCTGTTGTGTTTTGATTTTTGAGACAGAATCTGGCTGTCACCCAGGCTGGAATGCAGTAGCACGATCATAGCCTCAACTTCCTGGGCTCAAGTGATCCTCTCACCTCAGCCTCCTGAGTAACTGGGACTACAGGTGCATGTCACCACACCTAGCTAATTTTTCTTTTTTTTGAAACATACTCTTGCTCTGTCAGACAGGCTGGAGTGCAGTAGGTAGCACGATCTAGGCTCACTGCAACCTCTGTCTCCCAGGCTCAAGCAATTCTCTTGCTTCAGCCTCCCGAGTAGCTGGGATTACAGGCATGCGCCACCACGCCCAGCTAATTTTTGTATTTTTAGTAGAGACGAGGTTTCACCATGTTGGCCAGGGTGGTCTCAAACTCCTGACCTCAGGTAATCTGCCCACCTTGGCCTCCCTAAGTGTTAGGATCACAGGCGTGAGCCACCATGCCTGGCAATTTTTTTGTAGAGATGGAATTTTGCCATGTTGCCCAAGCTGGTCTCAAATTCCTGGGCTCAAGCAATTCACCTACCTTGGCCTCCCTACAGGCATGAGCCACTGAGCCTAGCCTCCAGCTAATTTTTACATTTTTTTGTAAAGACAGGGTCTTGCTATGTTGTCCAGGCTGATCTCAAACACCTGGCCTCAAGAGATCCTCCTGCTTGGCCTTTCAAAGCACTCGGATTATTGGTGTGAGCCACCACTTCCCACCTAGCCTGTTCCATCACTTTTTACTTAATTTCACAACTTTCCCTGACCATTGCCTCAAATCAGCTTTTTTTTCTGACAGCTGCATTGTAGTCTTTGTCAGAGTTATGAAGGGGCACCCCCACTCTTCACTCCAGCCCCCACCTGTTTTATTTTCCTCCATAACCCTCATCACCCCCCAGCATGTTACCTAGGTTTTTATTTTTTTTTATTTTTTATTTTTTTTTTTAGTTAAGACAAGGTCTCGGCCAGGCTCAGTGGCTCACGCCTGTAATCCTAGCACTTTGGGAGGCCGAGGCGGGTGGATCACGAGGTCAGCAGATTGAGACCATCCTGGCTAACACAGTGAAACCCCGTCTCTACTAAAAATACAAAAAAATTAGCCAGGCGTGGTAGCGGGCGCCTGTGGTCCCAGCTACTCAGGAGGCTGAGGGGTGCGTGTAGTCCCAGCTACTCGGGAGGCTGAGGCAGGAGAATAGCATGAACCCGGGAGGCGGAGCTTGCAGTGAGCCGATCGCGCCACTGCACTCCAGCCTGGATGACACAGTGAGACTCCGTCTCAAAAAAAAAAAAAAGACAAGGTCTCACTCTGTCACCCAGGCTACAGTGTGGAGTACAGTGGCGCAACCACAGCTCACTGCTCACTGCGGCCTTGACTTCCTGGGCTGTTGATCCTCCCACCTAAACCTCCCAAGTAGCTGGGACTGTAGGCATGAGCCAACATGCCTGGCTAATTTTTGTATTTTCTGTAGAGACAGGGTTTCGTTCAAGCCACTGCACCTGATCGTGTGTTTTGGGCAACTCTGGGAGCAGTGGCACAGGAAAGAAGAAAGGGACTGGGGACAGGTGCCAACCCATCAGCTGGTGTGGACCTCCTCCCCCTGGGAGGGTTACAAGCCCTGGGAGGAGGACCTCATGCTGCCGCCAGGGGGCAGCCTAGGTGCACTTAAGGGTCATTCTCCAGGGACTGCACACCTGGCAGAGCTGCCTGGGCCACACCTGCCTGCCCAGTATAAGGGGGAATAGGAAATACTGTATCTTTTTGACCAAGCAGGCCTGGAATCCACACCCCACCCGACCAGCCCCATTCTCTCCCTCCCTTCTCCCCAGAGCACCATAGGCAGCCCACCCCCCCACATAACCGAGAGGGGCTGTCCTTCCAGGGGAGCAGGGACCAGTGTCAGGCCCGGTCATTCTGACACCCACCCACAGAAAGATCTCCTTCTTCACCCCTCTGGCAGCCCTGCTCCCCTAAATCCTCAACCTCAGAGGCCATGGGCAGTTTTAAAGAAGCATAAGGCTGGAGAGGCAGGGCCACAGAGCCACTGGGCTCCAGAACCCAGTCACTGGATCCAAATGCCAGCCTGCTCACAGACAGCTGCAAGGCCTCTCTGAGCCTCATTTTCCCAGACTGTGGCAGAACTGGTTTTGTTTTGAGCAGGTCAGGTGTGCAGAACACTTGGCCTGGTGTCAGGACCCTGAGAAAGACCCAGACAGCTGATGAGAAGGGGGGTGTCATGGCTTGTGCCTGCAATCCCAGCTACGGTGGAGGCAGAGGGGGGAGGATCACTTGCAACCAGGAGTTCGAGACAAGCCTAGGCAACATGGTGAGACTCTGTCTCTACAAAAAAAATTTAAAATAGGCCGGGCGCGGTGGCTCACGCCTGTAATCCCGGCACTTTGGGAGGCCGAGGCGGGCGGATCACGAAGTCAGGAGATTGAGACCATCCTGGCCAACATGGTGAAACCCCGTCTCTACTAAAAATACAAAAAATTAGCGGGGTGTGGTGGCACGCACCTATACTCCCAGCTACTCAGGAGGCTGAGGCAGGAGAATTGCTTGAACCCGGGAAGCAGAGGTTGCAGTGAGCTGAGATCGCACCACTGCACTCCAGCCTGGGCGACAGAGCGAGACTCTGTCTCAAAAAAAACAAGAAAAAAGAAAAAAAAAAGAAAGCTGATGAGGGCACAAGTCGGGGGTGGGGGCAAGGGAGCACAGTTCTAAGCCCCAGCTTGGCTCCCCGTGCAGAGCCCTGAGAATCTGGAGACTTTCAGCAGAAGGGAAGGCCGCACAGGTCTAGCAAGTTGGCAGGCTGCTGGGGGGTAGGGGTGGGCTGGGAAGGAGGTGGATGCCTGGCTGTGGCCTGCACCAGGCCCCTTCCCTGACTGACTGCACGACCTGGAGGCCCAAAACCTGTCCAGTCCAGACCTGCCCAGGAGGGGAACGAGGGGGGATGGGCAGCCCAGCCGGCCCGAAGGCAGAGGAGCCTAACGAGTGGGCGAAGGGGTGGTGTCTGGAGAGTTCTGGTGCAAGGGTCACTAAGCCTGTCCAGGCCCCATCCACCCCTGCCCAGGCGCCTCTGGCCCATCTGCCCCCTCCACCTCTAGCTGACCTGCCCCCTCTCGCTCACTGCGGCTATGGATTTTGAAAGCATGAGGCTAACTGATCAATTTCAGAGTCATTGTAAAAAATCTGGAGAAGATTTCACAAGAACACGATATGAAAGATATGACTTTTTAAAAGCTCAGAGATATCTCTGCAGCCTATTTTAAGCTCATTCCACCTTCTGGTCACACCCTACTCTCCCTGTCTCACTACTGGGGTGGTTGAATTTGGAGGCTGGGTGGGGTGTGCAGGAGGTCAGGTGTTCCATCTGAGGCGGAACAAGATGGGCCAACTCTAGTCTTGTGAAACAAAGCACATTGCCAGGTGGAGCTGGCTCCAGGAACCTAGGCACAGAGGGTTCCACACACGGTGGCATTGCTGACACCACAGCCGGCCGCACAGGTCCTGCCAGCCTCCAGGCTCAGCCCCACCTGTCCCTGTCTTCGGTGCTGGGTGGGGTCTATAATGGGTTGTTCCCCCAGGCTGGAATGCTCTGTTTGGAAGATCTCCTAAACATCCCCCACCCACAGGGCCCATCCACCCTCCCCATAAAGCCCTAGCCCTCACTATCTATATCTGATATCCACAGGCTTCTGTGCCGTCTTTTTGCCCTTTCACGGGGTCCCTAGAAGCCCCAGTAAATCCTCCTGTCACTGACGGCCTGGCTGGTTGTACCTACCTTGGTGGAACTCCAGGACCTGGGCCTCAGTCTTAGGGTTGCCACAGTGCACAGCCTCTTGGTCAGGGTGCTTTGGGTCGAAGGTGCCCTCCTGAGGGCAAAGTACCTTCCTGCCCAGCCTGAGAATGGAGTGGGGGCTGAATGTGAACCCTGGCCCACTCACTTCTCAGTTGAGAGACCTCAGGCAGTTCCCTTGTTTTTTGACTTTCAGCCTCAATTTCCTCTTCCCTAAAATTGGCCTTCCAGCTGCCCTGTGCCTACAGCCAGCTCACTCCCAGGTATCCTTTGAAAGCACCCTCCACCACCTCTTGCAGGCAGCCTTCCCCATTCTCCCCTCCCTTACAGGATTTAGCTACCCCTCCCACGTGCTCGGACAGCCCTTAGGCATAATCCCAAAACGCACCCAGGAATTACTCATTCATCCTGCTACCTCTCCCTTCAGACTGTCTTACTCCACCCTGCACCCTGAATGCAGGTACCTGGACCTGGCATGGACCAGGCAACGGGATTTGTGGACTAACCCATTTCCAACTTAGGAAAGGCACCAACCAGCTCGTGAATGAGAAGCACTAGACTGAGGCTCTCAGCGGCCATACTTCCCCTGGAAAACTGACCTTTCCTGAGCTCACATATTGCTCAGCACAGCATACCCAGCTAGTTTAATTACTTCCCCCTTTTACATAGGGAATAACTCAGATTTGGAGAGGGGTGTGGTCATTTAGCAGGTTGGGGCCAGAGCTGGGGGCCTGAACCCAGGTGTGTCCCTTTGACCAATGCCCTTATCTATAGGATTCCTTCCCCCACCCTGGGGCAGGGCCTGGGTCTAGGGAGGAGGCCAGAGGGAGAGATAGGAATTCAAATTGGTGGTGCTGGTGGTGGGGGAAGGCGAGGCCCTGGGAGTGGCCAGCACTCAGGGCTTGGGCAACAGGGTGCTCTGCAGAGCCACTGGGTGGGGGGAACAGCAGGGGCAGGCACAGACCTGCTGAGTCAGAGACGCCGCAGGGACTCCAGGGGGAGGTGTTTGGCAGATGGCTGTGGGCTGGGGCCTGGCAAAAGCACCACAGGGTGGTGGGTCAAGGAGTAGAATTGGGTGCTGAGGCCCTAGCCAGGACCAGGGGATGTAAGAAGAAGGAGGCCTTGGAGAGGGCAGGGGGCAACGTTTTCCAGAAGGAGGGAGTGGTCAGTCTCCACAAGGTCAGGCGAGATAAGCGCTACTGCACCCAGCCTCCCTCATGACTGTGACCAGAGGCTGTTGCCCCAGCTCAGGGGCTTCCTAGCATCTTGGCCATGAGGGATATGTGTAGTCCCCCCCACCCCCTGCCATCTGAGGCCCTGCTGGGCCCTGGTGATGGAGGAAGGCTCCCCAAAGAAAACTAGGAAGATAGAGTTTGCAAATTCCATGCCATTAGGCCTTGGTCCACTCCCACCCTCTTTTTATTATTATTATTATTATTTTATTATTTGTTTTTGTTTTTTTTTTTGAGGCGGAGTTTCGCTCTTGTTGCCCAGGCTGGAGTGCAATGGTGTGATCTCAGCTCACTGCAACCTCTGCCTCCCAGGTTCGAGAGATTCTCCCAGGTCAGCCTCCCAAGCAGCTGGGATTACAGGCGCCTGCCACCACGCCCGACTAATTTTTGTACTTCTGTAGAGACAGAGTTTCACCATGTTGGCCAGGCTGGTCTTGAACTCCTGACCTCGAGTGATCTGCCTGCCTCGGCCTCCTAAAGTGCTGGGATTACAGGCGTGAGCCACCACGCCAGGCCCTCTTTTTATTTTAGACACAGGGTTTCACTCTGTTGCCCAGGTTGGAGTACAGTGGTGCTATCATAGCTCACTTCAGCCTCAACCTCTCCAGGCTCAAGCAATCCTCCCACCTCAGCCTCCCAAGTAGCTGGGACTACAGGTGCCACCACCACGCCTGGCTAAATTTTTAAAAAGTTTTTTGTAGAAACAGGGTCTTGCTATGTTGCCTAGGCTGTTCTGGACCTCCTGACTCTGTCTCCCAAAGTGTTGGGATTACAGGTGTGAGTTCATTGCACACAGCCCATCCCTTTCACTACAGGAGGCAAGCCAGAGCCCCAAAGAGGTTCTTGGTGCCTCAAGAACCCTGTTCCTCAGCCCAGATTGAGGAGGGGATGTGTTTTCTCCACTCCTGCCCCACCTCCAAACTGCTAGAGAGGAACCTCAGCAGGGAAATGAAGCATTGCTTCACCTTGCCTCTACCTCTGGCCCTGGGGTACCCTCTCTGTCCACTTGACCCCCACTCCTCCAACCACTGAGGCTGTGCTGACCTTCTGCCTGCTCCATCCTGTAACTACCTCACATTCACACAACCCAATGAAGCAGATATGGCTCTGAGTTCCATTTCACAGGTATGAAAACTGAGGTCCGTAGAAGTCAGTTCTAGGGCATCTGGCCTAGTGGCACAGCCAGGACTTTTTTTTTTTTTTTTTTTTTTTTTTTGAGACCAGGTCTCGCTCTGTCACCACACGGGATTGTAGTGGCACGATCTCAGCGCACTGCAACCTCTGCCTCCCGGGTTCAAGTGATTCTTCTGCCTCAGCCTCCCGAGTAGCTGGGATTACAGGCACGCGCCACCGTGCCCGCCTCGGCCTCTGAAAGTGGTAGGATTATAGGCGTGAGCCGCTGAGCTTGGCATTTTTTTTTTTTTTTAATTTTTGGACTTTTTTTTTTGGAGACTGAGTCTCTGTCACCCAGGCTGGAGTGCAATGGTGCGATCTTGGCTCACCGCAACCTCTGCCTCCCAGTTTCAAGTGATTCTCTTGCCTCAGCCTCCCGAGTAGCTGGGATTACAGGCATGTGCCACCACGCCAGGCTAATTTTGTATATATATGTATTTTTTTTTTAGTAGAGATGGGGTTTCACCATATTGGTCAGGCTGGTCTCCAACTCCCGAACTCAGGTGATCCGCCCACCTCGGCCTCCTAAAGTGCTGGGATTACAGGCGTGAGCCACCGCGCCCGGCCGGATTTGGTTCCTGGTTCGACTGTCTCCCCATGAGTTTCACCGAGAAACAGCCCTGCTGGCCCTTGTCTCCACCTATCACAGAAGAACAACTGGGTCCCCTCCTTTACCCATCCTGGGGCCACTGTATCCTACACACAGACCCCAGAAAACAGACCCTGCCAGTCTAATGGTGGAGACAACTCTGAGATCAAATGGCACGTGGCAGATTGATCAGGAGCAGGAGACCCAGGACCTGGGAGAGACAGAGCACTGAATTCACAAACTACCCCAAGCAGAGGGCAAGCAAAGCTCCCTAAGAAAGTGGAGCCAGGCCAGACACGGTGGCTCACGTCTATAACCCCAACACTTTGGGAGGCCGAGGCCGGTGGATCATGAGGTCAAGAGTTCAGGACCAGCCTGGCCAAGATGGTGAAACCGTGTCTCTACTGAAAATACAAAAATTAGGCCGAGCACGGTGGCTCACGCCTGTAATCTCAGCACTTTGGGAGGCCAAGGCAGGCGGATCACGAGGTCAGGAGATTGAGACCATCCTGGCTAACACGGTGAAACCCCGTCTCTACTAAAAATACAAAAAATTAGCCGGGCATGGTGGGGGACACCTGTGGTCCCAGCTACTCGGGAGGCTGAGGCAGGAGAATGGCGTGAACCTGAGAGGTGGAGCTTGCAGTGAGCCGAGATTGCGCCACTGCACTCCAGCCTGGGTGACAGAGCAAGACTCCATCTCAAAAAAAAAAACAAAACAAACAAACAAAAAAATTAGCTTGGCATGGTGGTAGGTACCTGTAATCCAGCTACTGAGGAGGTTGAGGCAGAGAATCACTTGAACCCGGGAGGCAGAGGTTGCAGTGAGCCGAGATGGCACCACTGCACTCCAGCCTGGGCAACAGAGCGAGACTCTGTCTCAAAAAAAAAAAAAAAAAAATAGCTGGGCATAGTGGTGCACACCTGTAGTCCCAGCTGCTTCCAGCTGCTTGGGAGACTGAGGCAGGAGGATCCCTTGAGCCCATGAGTTTGAGGCTGCAGTGAGTTATGATTGCACCACTGCACTCCAGCCTGGATGACAGAGCGAGACCCTGTCTCTAAGAAACAGATAAAAATACAAATAAAAAAGAAAGAGCATGGCCAGGTGCGGTGGCTCAAGCCTGTAACCCCAGCGCTTTGGGAGGCAGAGGCTGGTGGATCATGAAGTCAGGAGTTTAAGACCAGTCTGGCCAAGATGGTGAAACCCTGTCTCTACTAAAAACACAAAAATGAGTCGGGTGTGGTGGTGGGCGCCTGTAATCTCAGCTACTCGGGAGGCTGAGGCAGAGAATTGTTTGAACCCAGGAGGCAGAGGTTGCAATGAGCCAAGATTGCGCCATTGCACTCCAGCCTGGGGGCGACAGAGTGAGAATCTGTCTCAAAAAAAAAGAAAAAGAGGCCAGGCGTGGTGGCTCAAGCCTGTAATCCCAGCACTTTGGAAGGCCGAGGCGGGCGGATCACAAGGTCAGGAGATCGAGACCATCCTGGCTAACACGGTGAAACCCCGTCTCTACTAAAAATACAAAAAATTAGCCAGGCGTGGTGGCGGGCGCCTGTAGTCCCAGCTACTCGGGAGGCTGAGGTAGGAGAATGGCGTAAACCCGGGAGGCGGAGCTGGCAGTGAGCCGAAATTGCGCCACTGCACTCCAGCCTGGGGGACAGAGTGAGACTCCAAAAAACAAGTGGCCGGGCGCGGTGGCTCACGCCTGTAATCCCAGCACTTTGGGAGGCCAAGGGGAGTTGATCCGGAGGTCAAGAGATTGAGACCATCCTGGCCAACCAATATGGTGAAACCCCGTCTCTACTAAAAATACACAAATTAGCTGGGCGTAGTGGTGCACACCTGTAGTCCCAGCTACTCAGGAGGCTGAGACAGGAGAATTACTTGAACTCAGGAGGCGGAGGTTGCTGTGAGCCAAGATGGTGCCACCGCACTCCAGCCTGGGTGACAAAGTGAGACTCTGTCTCAAAAAAAAAAAAAAAAAAAGAGCAGCCAGAGAAAACCACACTAGGAGTGACCTTAGAGCAGGCACTGAAGAACAGCAAGGCATGGCAGGCAGAGGGCATGGCAAGGGCACGGCCCCTTCCTTGGCTCCTCAGACCAGGGAAGTCAGTTCCCCTCTTATGACCAGACAAAGCAGCCTGCACCTTTTTGCCCAGCCCCAGCACCCTTGTGAGTATTCTGTCATCTTCTCCTTAGTCTGTGGGCTTCTGAGGCCAGGGAACACATCTGTGCTGTTCACTAGCCCAGTGCCCACCTCATCACTGCTGTCAGCATCTGTTGGTTGAATGACAGTTCCATGAGTGGCCTCCCTTGGACTCAAGGTGCCTGGCTCTGCTAGGGGTGAAGGAGTGGTGACTTGACAGGGAGGTGTGTGGTGAGGAGCGGGGCACCCATCACAGGCCTGGCCTTTGCTACAGGGAATATGCTTGCTGGGGATGCATTCTTCAGATGGTGTTCCTAAGAGGGTGAACTGAGCTCATGTCAGTCTGAGGGGCTGGAGTCTGAGGTTAGCTACGGACCTTGGGCAGGTGACTTAACCTCTCTAACCTTGGTTTTCTACTGGGTCTTGCCCTGTCATCATGGCTAGGCTGCAGTGATGCAATCTCAGCTCACTGCAGCCTTGACCTCCTGAGCTCAAGCTATTCTCCCACCTCACCCTCCTGAGTAGCACTCACCACCATGGGCCTGGCTTTTTTCTTTTTTGTATTTGTAGAGCCAGGGTTTCGCCATGTTGCCCAGGCTGGTCTGTAACTCCAGGGCTCAGCTGACCCACCCACCTCAGCCTTCCGAAGTGCTAGGATTACAGGCATGAGCCACCACCCCTGGCCTCATTCATTTGACTTTCATTTTCATTTTTATTATTATTTTTTTTAGACTCAGGGTCTCACTCAGTCTCCCAGGCTGGAGTGCAGTGGTGTGACCTTGGCTTACTGCAGCGTCAAATTCCTGGGCTCAAATGATCCTCCTGTCTTAGCTTCTGAGTAGCTGGGACTATAGGTGCATGCCACCATGCCCGGCTAATTTTTTTTTTTTTTTTTTGAGGCCGCGTCTGGCTGTTGCCCAGCTATGGTACAATGGCGCAAGTATAGCTCACTGCAACCTCGAATTCTTGGGCTCAAGCAATCCTCCCACCTCAGCCTCCCAAGTAGCTAGTACTATAGACGAGTGCCACCATGCCCGGCTAATTTTAAAAATTTTTTGTAGAGACGAGATGTCACTGTGTTGCCCAGGCTGGTATCAAACTCCTGGACTCAAGCAATCCTCCCGCCTTGGCTTCCCAGAGTGCTGGGATTATAGGCGCCAGCTACCATGAGTGGTCTCATTTGACTTTTTTTTTTTTTTGAGACAAAGTCTTGCTCTGTAGCCCAGGCTGGAGTGCAGTTGCATGATCTCACTTCACTGTTACCTCTGTCTCCCGGGTTCAAGCAATTCTCCTGCCTCGGCTTCCCAAATAGCTGGGATTACAGGCGTGCATTACCACACCCAGCTATTTTTTTTTTTTGTATTTTTAGTGGAGACAGGATTTCACATGTTGGCCAGGCTGGTCTCGAACTCCTGACCTCAGGTGATCCTCCTGCCTCAGTCTCCCAAAGTGCTGGGATTACAGGCGCGAACCACTGTGCCCGACTTCATTTGACTTTTTTTTTTTTTTGAGATGGAGTCTTGCTCTGTTGCCCAGGCTGGAGTGCAATGGCGCAATCTTGGCTCACTGCAACCTCTCCCTCCCGGGTTCAAGTGATTCTCCTGCCTCAGCTTCCCGAGTAGCTGGAATTACAGGTGCCTGCCACCACGTCTGGCTAATTTTTGTACTTTTAGTAGAGATGGGGTTTCACCATGCTGGCCAGGCTGGTCTCGAACTCCCAACCTCAGGTGATCTACCTGCCTTGGCCTCCTAAAGTGCTGGGATTACAGGCGTGAGCCACTGCACCTGGCCCCTCATTTGACTTTTAATTGAGAACCTACTTGGTGCCATGTATAAGCTGGATACAAGAGTGAACAAGACCAAGCCTTCCTGCCCTCATGCCAGCTGCTCAGCAGTATTTCAGGACTGTATCAGGGTGATTAGCCTGGGATCACAGGAGACTTCCTACAAGAGATGATGTCTGAACTGAGTTGTTCACCAGGCACAGGTGGGAGAAGGGAGAAGGCTGGCCTGGACAGGAGGAGCCCTGGTGTGAATGCCCAGAGATGGCAGGAGAAATCATGGCGTATATAAGGTGTCTTGAGCTTGGGATATGGGAAGGTGAGAAGTGATATTGTATGGGACATACTTTTTTTTTTTTTTTTGAGACGGAGTCTCGCTGTCACCCAGGCTGGAGTGCAGTGGCACGATCTCAGCTCACTGCAGGCTCCGCCTCCTGGGGTTCACACCATTCTCCTGCCTCAGCCTCCCGAGTAGCTGGGACTACAGGCGCCCGCCACCGCGCCCGGCTAATTTTTTGTATTTTTAGTAGAGACGGGGTTTCACCGTGTTAGCCAGGATGGTCTTGATCTCCTGACCTCGAGATCCGCCCGCCTCGGCCTCCCAAAGGGCTGGGATTACAGGCATGAGCCACCGCGCCCGGCCGGGACATACTTATACTAAAGCATTATTGGTTGTTTATCCGAAATTCAAATTTGGGCATACTGTTAAATGCTAAATCTAGCTGTCATAGTAAGAAGCTGAAATTTACTGTATGGGGGTATTTTGTATATTTGTTTTCTTTCTGTTTTTATTGAAAACAGATAATGGTAAAATAACAGACCCTTCCTACATGACACAACAATCATAGTCACTGTACCAGGGCTCACCAGAGCCTGAGTTCCGTGCTCTGCCTGCTCAACCACATGTCATTCAAGCCTCCCAAGGGGGTGGTGCCCTGATTCCCAAATGGATGAGGAAAGCAGATCATAGTGGTTAGATCTTGGACTAGACACACAGAGAATCCGGAGGGAGTGAGGACACAAAATGAACCCATTTCTGGCGGGTCTTCCCATCCCTGCTAATCTGTAGTTTTTATATTTCCATATTACCTTCCGCCCAGATCTAGCTTTACTGGGTTGCTGCCAGGGAGAACAAATTTTTGAAATCTGCTATTTTATTTCTATTAATTAATTAATTAATTACTTTAAGACGAGGTCTCGCTCTGTTGTCCAGCCTGGGCGCAGTGGCATGATCTCAACTCACTGCAACGTCTGCCTCCCTAGTTCAAGTGATTCTCCCACCTCAGACTCCCGAGTAGCTGGGATTATCCGTATGTGACACCATGCCTGGCTAATATTTTAGTAGAGACAGGGTTTCTTCATGATCACCAGGCTGGTCTCAAACTCCTGGCCTCAAGTGATCCACCTGCCTCGGCCTCCCAAAGTGCTGGGATTAGAGGTGTGAGCCACTGTGCCCAGCCTAAAAATATTTTTTAATAGCACCACACTGTAGGCTGGGTGCGGTGGCTCACACCTGTAATCCCAGCACTTAGGGAGGCTGAGGCGGGTGGATCACTTGAGGTCAGGAGTTCAAGACCAGCCTGGCCAACATGGTGAAACCCCGTCTCTACGAAACATACAAAAATTAGCCAGGCATGGTGGCAGATACCTGTAATCCAGCTACTTAGGAGGCCGAGGCAGGAGAATTGCTTGAACCCGGGAGGTGGAGGTTGCAGTGAGCAAAGATTGTGCCATTGCACTCTAGCCTGGGTGGCAGGAGCAAGACTCCATCTCAAAAAAAAAAAAAAAGCAAAGAAAAAAGAAAACAAAAAGCACCACACTGTAAATAAACTGAACAACCATGGTTAACGAAGTGTGAATAAATTACAGAAGCTCCATACTCTGGAACATTTGTCAGCTCTTAAAGAATGAATTATGATCCTTTTGTAGTTCATAAGCATGATGATTATGTGTTCACACACGTTCCCATGTAAGATGTGCCACCTTCAAATCTTTTTTTTTTTGAGAGGGAGTCTTGCTCCGTCACCCAGGCTGGAGTGCAGTGGCGCGATCTTGGCTCACTGCAAGCTTCGCCTCCCGGGTTCACGCCATTCTCCTGCCTCAGCCTCCTGAGTAGCTGGGACTGCAGGCACCCGCCACCACGCCTGGCTAATTTGTTTGTATTTTCAGTAGAGATGGGGTTTCACTGTGTTAGCCAGGATGGTCTCAATCTCCTGAACTCGTGATCCGCCCGCCTTGGCCTCCCAAAGTGCTGGGATTACAGGCGTGAGCCACGGTGCCCCGCCGCCACCTTCAAATCTTGTTACGACATAGGCACATTACCCGTCTGACATGAAAAAAAAAAAAAAGAAGGAATTATGGAAATGAACTAGAAAAATGTCTATGATTTCAAAATAGTAGGATCTTTTTTGTAAGGTGAGTAGATACATATTGATGTCAGAGAAGAGAGTTAAACTGTTAATGTTACTTCAGAAAGGACTGATTAGGGTGGAGGAGGAGGGAGAATTTAACTTTAAAAAATTGCTGGGCATGGGCTGGGCACGGTGGCCCACGCCTGTAATCCCAGCATTTTGGGAGGCCGAGGTGGGCAGATCACGAGGTCAATAGATCGAGACAACCCTGGCAACATGGTGAAACCCCATCTCTACTAAAACTACAAAAATTAGCTTGGTGTGGCGGTGCTCACTTGTAATCCCAGCTACTTGGGAGGCCGAGGCAGGAGAATCGCTTGAACCCGGGAGCTGGAGGTTGCAATGAACGGAGATCGCGCCTCTGCACTCCAGCCTAGGTGACAGCTCGAGACTCCACCTGCACAAAAAAAAAAAAAAAATTACCGAGCATGGTGTCTCATGCTTGTAATCCCAGCACTTTGGGAGGCTGAGGTGGGAGAATTGCTTGAGTCTGGGAGTTTGAGATCAGCCTGGGCAGCACAGTGAGACCCTGTCTGTACAGAAAATAAAAAATTAGCCGGGTGTGGTGGTGCATGCCTGTAGTCCCAGCTGGGAGAATCACTTGAGCCTAGGAAGTGGAGGCTGCAGTGGGCCATAATCACGCCACTATGCTCCAGCCTGGGCAACAGAGCTAGACTCTGTCTCAAAAATAAATAAAATAAAAATAAAATGTGCTTCAGCATCTCTAGAATTGTTCCGATTAGAAATGTTACTTTCATAAAATAAAAATAACACACACGCTAAAGTATGCATGTGTAGAAAAAAAATTCCCAACTTCCAGAGAGAACCTCCGTAAATATTTTTGATTTATTTTCTTCAGTTGCTTTTCCATATATCAATATTTTTGCATGCATTTAAAAAATACAAATTAAAAAAAAATTTTTTTTTGAGGCGGAATCTCGCTCTGTCACCCAGGCTGGAGTGCAGTGGCATGATCTTGGCTCACTGCAAGCTCCGCCTCCCAGGTTTTCACGCCATTCTCCTGCCTCAGCCTCCTGAGTAGCTGGGACTACAGGCATCTGCCACCAGGCCCGGCTAATTTTTTTTGTATAAAAAATACAATTTTTTTTTAAGACAGGGTCTAGCTCTGTTGACCAGGCTGGAGTGTGCAGTGGTGTGATTTTGGTTCACTGAAACTTCCACCTCCTGGGTTCAAGTGATCCTCCTGCCTCAGTCCCCCGAGTAGCTGGGACTACAGGGGCGTGCCACCATGCCTGGCTAATATTTTTGTGTGTATTTTTAGTAGAGATGGGGTTTCACCATGTTGGCCAGGCTGGTATCCAACTCCTGACCTCAAGTGATCCTCCTGCCTCAGTCTTCCAAAGTGCTGGGATTACAGGTGTGAGCCACTGCACCTGGCCTCTTCTTTTTTTTTTTTTTTTTAATTATTTTTGGCTGGGCGCAGTGGCTCACGCCTGTAATCCCAGCACTTTGGGAGGCCGAGGCGGGTAGATCATGAGGTCAAGAGGTCCAGACCAGCCTTGCCAAGACGGTGAAACCCCGTCTCTACTAAAAATACAAAAATTAGCTGGGTGTGGTGGTGGGCGCCTGTAATCCCAGCTACTCAGGAGGCTGAGGCAGAGAATTGCTTGAACCTGGGAGGCAGAGGTTGCAGCAAGCTGAGATGATGCCACTGCACTCCAGCCTGGATGACAGAGTGAGACTCTGACTCAAAAAATAAATAAATAAATAAAAATTTTATTTTTTAATTAAAAATTTACTTATGTATTATTATTATTATTGGAGACGGAGTTTCACTCTTGTCACCCAGGCTGGAGTGCAATGGCAGGATCTCAGCTCACTGCAACCTCCGCCTCTGGAGCTCAAGCAATTCTCCTGCCTCAGCCTCCCAAGTAGCTGGGATTACAGGCATACGCCACCATGCCTGGTTAATTTTGTATTTTTAGTAGAGACGGGGTTTTACCATGTTGGCCAGGCTGGTCTCAAACTTCTGACCTTGGGTGATCCACCCGCCTCGGCCTCCCAAAGTGCTGGGATAACAGGAGTGAGCCACCGTGCCCATCCTATTAATTTAATTAATTAATTTATTTATTTATTTTCTGAGACCGAGTCTCACTCTGTCGCCCAGACTGGAGTGCAGTGGTGTGATCTGGGCTCACTGCAACCTCCGCCTCCTGAGTTCAAGCGATTCTCTGCCTCAGCCTCCCGAATAGCTGGGATTACAGGTGCCCGTCACCATGCCTGGCTAATTTTTGTATTTTTAGTAGAGACGGGGTTTCACCATCTTGGCCAGGCTGGTGTTGAACTCCTCACCTCGTGATCCACCTGCCTGGGCCTCCCAAAGTGCTGGGATTATAGGCGTGAGCCACCGCGCCTGGCCTATTTATTTTTTTAAAATGGAGTCCCACTCTGTCGCCCAGGCTGGAGTGCAGTGGCACCACCTCGGCTCACTGCAACCTCCGCCTCCCAGGTTCAAGCAACTCTCGTGCTGCGCCTCAGCCTGCTGAGTGGCTGGGACTACAGGCATGTGACACCATGCCTGGCTAATTTTTTTTTTGAGACGGAGTTTCACTTTCGTTGCCCAGGCTGGAGTGCAATGGTGCGATCTCAGCTCACCGCAATCTCCGCCTCCCGGGTTCAAGCAAGTCTCCTACCTCAGCCTCCCGAGTAGCTGGGATTACAGGCATGAGCAATCACGCCCAGCTAACTTTTCATATTTTTAGTAGGGACGGGGTTTCTCCATAATGGTCAGGCTGGTCTCGAACTCCCGACCTCAGGTGATCCGCCCGCCTCAGCCTCCCAAAGTGTTGGGATTACAGGCATGAGCCACTACTCCTGGCCTAATCCACATTCCATTATGTGGACTATTTAACCCCATTGTGAGAAATTTGTATGTGCTTTTTTCTTTTATTTTTTCTTTTCTTTTTTTTTTGATACGGAGTCTTGCTCGGTTGCCCAGGCTGGAGTGCAATGGCAGGATCTCAGCTCACTGCAACCTCCGCCTCTGGAGTTCAAGCAATTCTCCTGCTCAGCCTCCCAAGTAGCTGGTATTACAGGCATACACCACCATGCCCAGCTAATTTTGTATTTTTAGTAGAGACGGGGTTTTACCATGTTGGCCAGGCTGGTCTCAAACTCCTGACCTCAGGTGATCCTCCCGCCTCAGCCTCCCAAAGTGCTGGGATTACAGGCGTGAGCCACCGCCTGTATATGCTTTCTTTCATTATTATACATGACACTTAAAAAATATTATCATATATTAGCTATCTCTTTTGTTGTTTTTTGAGACTGAGTCTCCCTCTGTTGCCCAGGCTGGAGTGTCATGGCATGATCTCAGCTCACTGCAACCTCAGCCTCCCAGATTCAAGCAATTCTCATGTCTCAGCCTCCCGAGTAATTGGGACTACAGGCATGCACCGCGATACCCGGCTGATTTTTGTATTTTTAGTAGAGACGGGGTTTCACCATGTTGGCCAGGGTGGTCTCAAAGTCCTGACCTCAGGCGATCTGCCGGCCTTGGCCTCCCAAAGTGTTGGGATTACAGGCATGAGCCAGCCACATTAGTTTTCAAATGCAGATGAAACAAGGGACCGTTGAATGCCTGTTGTCTCAGGTGTGCTCCTAGGCATGGGTTCCAAACTTACAGGTACAAACTTACTTATGGGTAGAGAGACAGATAATAAGTACGTGGTCTGCAAACGTGGCTAATTTCCCCAGAACAGAATCCTGGGATACTGGTCTGAGAGGGTATAATTATTTTAAAATATTTTTGGGGCCAGGTGCGTTGGCTTATGCCTGTAATCCCAGCACTTTGGAAGGCAGGAGGATCACTTGATCCCAGGAGTTTGAGGCTACACTCCAGCCTGGGCAACAGAGTGAGACTCCGAGTCTCAAAAAAACAAAAAAACAAAAGAACCCCCAAAAAACAACTTTTGGCTCATACGGCCAAACTCATGTCCAGGAATTTTGAGGTGATTTATGTGCTTCCAAAAGTATATGAGAGTGATTACCTATCAGACCTTGTGTTTGAAGGTTATCACTTGAAACTGATTTTTAATTTGTTTAGGAGAAAACCCAGCTTCTTATAGTTTTATTTATTTAGTTATTTTTTTGAGACGGAGTCTCGCTGTCGCCCAGGTTGGAGTGCAGTGGCACGATCTCGGCTCACTGCAGGCTCCGCCCCCCGGGGTTCACGCCATTCTCCTGCCTCAGCCTCCCGAGTAGCTGGGACTACAAGCGCCCGCCACCTCGCCTGGCTAATTTTTTGTATTTTTAGTACAGACGGGGTGTCACCGTGTTAGCCAGGATGGTCTCGATCTCCTGACCTCGTGATCCGCCCGCCTTGGCCTCCCAAAGTGCTGGGATTACAGGCGTGAGCCACCGCGCCCGGCCTATAGTTTTAATTTATATGTCTTGGGTTAGTAGAATGGTTGACTTTTTTTTTCAGTCGTTCCTTCAAATAGTGAGTCCTCTGCTAGGCTCTATTTGTGGAATATTCTTGTTCTTCTTCAGGGATGTTTGATAGCTCTTTTTTTTCCCACAGATGTTTGATATTTCCTTTTTCATCTATTGTGTTCTTACCATTTCTAGGATGTTTCTAGGCTTTCTATTCTATTTCTTGTTCTGTACCACACTGAAATGCCTGCGGTAGCTTTACAATTTGTTTTGATATCTGTTAGGGCAAGTCTACCCTCATGCCTGCTTTTGTTCCCAAGGGGGGAAAACCATAGCTGTTTTCGGCTATTTATTTTTCCAGGTGAACTTAGAATTTTGTGAAGTCTAAGAAATGTTGTTAGGATGACATTAAACCTATACATCGATTAGGAAAGAAAGGTTGCATCATCAGCTTGGCGAAGGGTTATTGAAACTGGTTTTTGATCTTGACTGGAGCTGGGGCACAACTTCCCTGTAAGGCAGGCCTGGGCTCCTCTTGGACTTGGGCGACCTCGATAGTGGTGTGTTCCTTTGTTTGGTGTTCAAAGTAGAGAGAGGTCCATTAACTAGCTCCCTAGAGAAGCAGTGGCGGCTCAGGCCAGCCCAGCCCCTGGGAAGGCTATCTGCATGGCGGCCGGGAGCCCGGGTCCTGGTGGGCCGGCTCGGGCAGGCGCTTGACCCCTGGGGCCTGCGAGGGGCTGCGGCCACCGGAAGGGGCTGGCTGAGCGCAGCGTGCTGGGTCCTCCGCGCCCTCGGAGCAGGTAGGGTTCGCGGGGGTGCGCCCGCGGGGGCCCGAGGGGCGCTGGGGTCAGGGGAGGGGCGCCCCTTCTCTTTTGCACCCAACCAGCCCGGGCTTCCCCAGGAGCCCAGACCCCCGAGCTTGCAGTCACTGCTGGCTGCGCCTTTGAGCCTCGGGCAACCGCAGGGAGCGTCGAGCAGGGGTCGCAAAGGGGTCGGGGAGGGGGCGCGTAGGCCGAATAGAGGTCCCTAATTCGGGGCTCCTAGGGGTCAGGGTAGGGCTAAAAGGGGGTAAGTCCACCAGAGTTTGAGGGGGTGGGCGTCAGCCTGTCGGGGGGGCCAGGGTCCCCGTCCCGGGGGCGGGTATGCGGTCCGGATATTTCAGGGGCGAGGTCGCGGTCCTGCCCTGGCGCTTGAGGTCGGAGTCCGGTTAGATGTCCGGGGTCTGGGTCCCCGGCTCCTCCTGCGCACCCCTCCCCCACGGCGCCGGACCCCGGCAGCCCGCCCCGCCTAGTGCTGGGACCGCTGGCCGGCCCGGCCCCGCCCCCGCAGGCCCCGCCCCTGTTCACAGACCACGCCCCCAGCTGCCCCCTGTCCCCGCCCCGCCGCTCGCCCATTCAGATGTGGGTCAGGGGTGAGCGGGCGGCGCCGACGTCACAAGCTTCCAAGATGGCGCTGGGCGGGCGGCTGTGAGCGGCGCTCGGGGCGCGCTAGGCGGGGAGCCGAGCCGGGCTGGCGGCAGGCGGACGGGGCGGGCGCGTGCGGCGCGAGCCGGGCGCTGAGGACAAGGGCCGCTGGTAGGGCCGGCCGGCCGGCGGGCGGAGCGCCGCCGCCGACGCACACGAGGTGAGGGGCGGCCTTGGGGGGCGGGGGGCGCGGGGCGCGGGGCGCGGGCGGGGGCGGGGGCCGCGGGCTGGGCGCGTCCCCGGGGAGAGGGGCGTGGACGCGCGCGCGCCCGGGCGACGTGGGGCTGCGCGCGTGGGGGACGCGCTAGCGTCTGGCGGGCCTGGGCTGGGGCGCACGCGGGACCCCTGGCAGGCCCGGGCTTTGTGGGCCAGATGCCCGGAGGGGCGCGGGCGGTGGGGCACCCGGGGCACAAAGCCCACCGGGCCGCGCCAGGCCCAGGCGGCGCGGGTCTGCGGAGCGGGGGTCGGCGGGCGAGCGGGCGCCGGCTCTTTGTGCCTTTTCATTAGCAATCTAATCCGAACAGCGTCGGGCGAGCTGCGCTGCCTGACAGGCGGGAGGGCTCCCATTATGCAAACGGTCCTGCGCCCGCGGCCGCCCCCTCGCTAGAGGATTTTGCGATTTCCAGGACTGCGGTCCTGCACCGTCTGCGGTCTCCTCTCCTCTTGCCTCCTCCCCGCGGGAAGACTGGCCACGGCAGGGACAGGGGCGGGCCTGGAGGGGCCGCTCCCAGAGGGCCGGGCTCTGCGGCTGGTGGGCTCGCTGCCCTGCCCCCAGACCTCTCCTGTAGGCAGCCGCTTGGCAGGAAGAGAGATGGGCTTGGGGGAGGGGGTCGGCTTTCAGGGGGAAGGGACCGGCTGGCTGAGGGAGGGGGCTGAGGGGCCCCAGCTTGTCACTCTCTGTTTATCTTCCAAGATGGTTCATATTCACACAGGCCTGGGTGTGTGCGTGGTGGGGGGGAATGCCTCTCCCTGGGGGGCAGTGACTTGCTGAGAGGAGGGAATGAGGCCAGATAATGCTCCCAACGGCCCCACCCAGAACTGCCTGGGACTGCCTGTGTAAGGGAGCCCAGTGCTGAGCCGGATGGGTTGGAGCGGTGTTAAAGTTGTTTATCCATGTCTTCTCCTGTCCCCCGCACCCCTAGTCTTTTCTAGTAGGAGTTGCCAAGCACATCTGGAAAGCTGTGTTCCCCGACCCCCCACTCCCCCAACAGCAGGAGGGGTGTAACCCAGGGAAGCCACCCCTCTGACATATGTGCTGGGGGGAGGGGCAGAGCCTTGCCCATAGGAATCCTGTGGCGGTGGGTTGTTGACTGATGTGGGATTGGTGTGTCTCTTGTGCTGTCGGAGAGCTGGCAGGTAGTGGAGGGGCCTTGGGAGCTCCTAGGCTGAACTTGGGGCTGTCCTCCAAGGATCCAGGATGGAGGGATGGAGCTGGGTCACTCAAAGCTAAGGCCTTTCTGGGTCTAGCATTTATTGCTTCCTGGCTTCTGGCTTGGCTTCTTTTCCTCCGTTCTCATCTGCCAGTGTCTGGACTCCCTGGGCCTTCAGGCAGACATTTTCAGGAGCACAGGCCATGTGGTTGGTCTGGAGCCCTGTGTCAAGGAGAGTGTGCATGCTTGGTGGAGCCGGGTTGCTGGAGTAGTGTGAAAAAAAGAGGATGAGCTGGCCTCTGGAGACAAAGCTGTGTGGCAAGACTGCTGGTTTAGTGGGCTCTGAACACCGAGAACAGGGCTGGGAGTCTGATACTTGGGGGCTGAACTGAGTCCTGTGGCCCAGGATTGTTGCCTGGAAGTGAACGTTCCGTCTTGTGCCATTGAGACTGTGAAGATCTCTAGGTCCCACAGGACGAGCAGTAGACTTGGAAGGCTGGGAAGAGGCTCCCCAGCTGCCTGCCTTGGGAGGTGAGAGCTCTCAGGTGGGTCGGCAGGCCAGTGTCGGGCTGGGAGGGGGGAGGGAGGTTGTAGTAGAGTGCCTGTGGCCCAGCTTCTCTGGTCAATTGGCTCTGAGTGCTGCTGCGTGCCCAGCAACCTCTCCCTGCGGTGTTTTTCTGCCAGTTGTTGGAACCTGTAGATTAGTCACTGAGTTTTTACGACCGATTCCTGAAAAGAAAAATCTCCCTCTGGTTGCTGCCTCTGTGTAGAGGAAGAAGCAGCCCGAGGGAGTCAGGCCTTTAATTAAGGCAAAACCGAAATGATTGTCGAAGTTGCTGGAAGGAGAAGAGAAGGCGCAGGTGGGGCAGGGGTGATGAGTCCTGTTGTGCTGCATGATACCTGCTCTGGGGACAGGTAGGCACGATCCCATCCTCGATCCTTGGTCTTGGCCAGCAGCCCAGCCTTCTCCACAAGCTGCAGTCGCGGATTAATCCTCACGTAGTGTTTTCTTTCCGTAGATCAGATTTCTCATTTTGTTAATAAGCGCAGCCTCCCATCCACTTGAAGTCAGCTGTTGTGGACGAGGAGCAACAGGGTTTTGCATTATTGAGCTGATAGCCTGCCGCCTTCCTCAAGTCCTTATTGTTTGCGGGGTCAGATCTGAGGGGTGGGGAAGTGCCATTTAATCAGCAGCCAGCCCCTGGAGAAGAGCTGGCGGGGCAGTTCTGGAGAGTGAGAGCCGTGAGGAAGGAATAAAGTTCAGTTTACCCAGGGGACTTGTGGTTCCAACCTTATTGCTTGGTCTGTTGGCCTGGAGCAGTCAGCCCCACCCCATACCTTGTCCTGCCCGCTGCCCCCAGTACCTGATCCCTGGGAGAGTGGGGCACTTCTTCTGGGCTGCTCTTGCTGGCCTGGGAGGCAGCTTTCACCGCGGGAAGAAAGAACACATTGGGTTCCTCCCTTCTTGTCTCCTCCGAGCCTGGCCTAGGACGGACCCCTGTGGGGCAGTGAGAGGGGAACTGGACTTGGTCGCAAAGTCTGTAGTGCATTGCTGGCTCTGCCATTTACTCCCGTCATGACCTTGAGCAGTGATTGACTCTCCTGCCTCGTTTCTACAATGGGAACAGAACTGGAGTTTACATTCATGTATCGCTGTTTTCTGGAGCTCAGCCTAGGGAAGGCAGACACTCAACAAATGATTATAAGATGGGGTGATAAGGGCTGGCATCTAGCGGAGCGCAGAGGGCATAGCGGTGGTGTGGGAGGAGCCGGCCGTGGGCTGGCTGAGAACCCTGGATGCCATGTGGGTTGGGGTTGGCCTGGAGGGGAGGGGTTTTAACCAGGAAGTGACTGCTACTGGGTTTTAAAAGGCAGTGGTAGGGTAGAGGGTGGCAGTGGAGACAGCTGGAGAGCACTGAGGACGCGGACCCACGGGTACTGTGTGAGCTGTGAAGCCCGCTTGGGAGACCCCACTGCCAGCCAGGCATGTATGCGGCTCTTTTTCAAGCTTTTTATTCATTCCGCCACATTTTCTGAGCACAAAGTCAGTGCCTGGCCCCCTTGGTTTAGACCAAGTCGTGTTGGCCCCTGCTTTCTGGTGCTCACAGACTTGCCTGGGCGGGGTGATAGAGGCGCTTGCAGTTCAGCACGCGGCCCGGTCTCCTCTGGAGGAGGGAAGGAGCTGCTTTTGGAAGTTAAGTAGCTTGCTGGGGGCTGGAGGGTAAATGCCTTTGACTCCACCGCCTGTGGAGGCCCATATAGTGTGGTGTCTGGAGAGATCTGAGATCGCACGAGGGAGGAGTGGGGCTGAAAGCCCCCTCCCTCAGAGAGGTCCTGGCTCCCATTTAGGGGCTTCTGAACCAGCCCTTCCAGTTTGACTCTGCCTGGCACCGCCAGGGTTCGCTTCCTGCTGGGAGGGGCCTTGCCCTAAGGGTTAGGGACCTGGGCTGGGGGAGGGCTCTGAGGAGGGGCTGGGCCCCGAGGGACTGAGGGACTGCAGGCTTGCTTGCCTTGAGCCCAGTTTTAGCTGGGAGTGGCAAAGCGAGAAAAGCTGGTGGGGATGGGAGCTCTGTGTGGGCCCCCAGTGAGCTTGATAAGGGAGGAAAGGCTGGGAGCTGGTTCCAGCCCGCCAAAGTTCAGGAGGGAAGGGCCAGACTGCCTGAGAGGGGTGTGGCGGGACTGAGTGGGGAGAGGGACTCCAAGAAACTGCTTGGGACCCTCGGGAAGGTGGCCAGGCTTTGGGGAGCCCCTCCTTCTAACTATTCAATTTTTTTTATGGTAATGTTAGTGGGTGGAGAGTGGGAGTGCAGCCTCGGTGTTAGAACAGGGGGACTTGGGGGTCCTTCTAATGGTGAGAGGGAACAGGGATGGGTCAGCTAGGTGCCTCTTACCTAGAGGCACCTGTTTTTTGTGAGGTGGGCAGCGCATCGTAGGATCTTAGGTGCATGTTTTCTGTTTAAGGGTGATCACACATGGGGTGTGGTGAGGAGGGAGTATGTGGAGTCCCCAGCCTTCCTGTGGCAGTTCCCAGTGTGACTAAAAGAAGGCAGGGATTGGGTTTGGTTAGGTGGGTGCTTCCAGGTGAGAGTTGGCCTGCTGTGGAAATGGAAGAGCTCCTGGCTCTGGCAGGGGTGTGGCTGCTGTACAGACTTGTCCCCTGCCGTCCTGGGCTGTTGCCCTGCGGCTTGGGCTTCGGCTTCGGCTTCATTCCACCGGGTGGGTGGGTTCTCTGACAAGTGTGGGAAGGGGCCGCTCCCGTTACCACACTGAGGCCTGAGCCCCTTTGAGGGGGAGGATCTGTTGCATGGCCTTTGCAGCCCTCACCCCTGCTGCGGGTCGGGCGGTGAGGCCGCAGCACTCGGAAGACGGTAAACTGTTGGTGAGCTCTCATTCACAAAGTAAGTGAGAAGGGAGAGTGGGGACTGGGACTTCGGTGGCCTGTCCTTGTGTGGACACAGTGGGGCTTTTCTGGGTGATGAGTGCAGGCCGCACATTCACCCAGCACACGTTGCCCATGCTGCCTGGCAGAGGCCTGCCTGCTGGTGCTCTGGTTCTCACCTTGAGCTATACCTTATACCTGTCTCTGGGGTGGGCCCAAGGCACTAGCTCTTCCTGAAGCTTTTGAAGTGAACCTGATGTGCAGCCAAGTTTGAGAACCGCTTTTCTAGCAGGTGATGCATCTTTGTTGATAATAGAATCCACAGGCGGAGGGATGAGTAGCCCGCGCTTTTACCTGCGGTTCTCACTAACTGCTTTACTCCGAGGGCCTGGTGGGGTCAGCGGTTACCCAGTGAATGAGTTGGCAGAATCAGTCATGCCTGTTCCTGGGTAGTTACTGGGCACAGAGGGTGAACAGCAGGAGGAACCTAGCCCATGTGCACTGTTGGCTTCTCCTGGGAGGTCCTCTGGAGAGCTGCCTATAGCCCTCAGCTGTAGGCGGGTCCTACTGACCCTGTAGCACGGGCTTTTGGAGTCTGCCTGGCCTGGTTTCCTGGCTGCATTCTTGGGCTCTTGTCGGCCTGTATGTAGTCTGGCGGGACCTCACATAGTGCAGTTTGGGTTGAGCGGAGGTGGCCAGTAATGGGGGCCCCTGGGACTCCTGGGACCTCTGTCTTCTTCTCCCTGGAAGAGAAGGGATTTGTCCCTGAGGTTGGTTTCTTGGGCTGTGTTATCTGGGCAAGGTATATGAGGCCATTAATAGGGGCAGAGAAGGAAGAGTGGGAGGGGACTGAAGGGGGACGGGAGGCAGAGCTTCAGGTAGGGCCTGGCTGGGCCTGGCCCCCTTTGCTGGAACAGAACAATAGGTTGTTCTGGGGTTTTGTTTGTATTTGAGGGAGAGAGGCTATAAGACGGCTCCTGCCAGCTAGGAGCAGCCTATCATGTGGGGGGACGGGTAGGCCCCTGGGTGTGGTTTTGGTCAGCATCCTGGGTAGGAAATCTTGCCTTTTAGAGCTGGGACAGCAACCTGGCCAGGGGCAGTAGAGGAGATGGGAAAAGGGGCTCAGAAGGAAGGGGGTGGTGCACATCTTGGTAGCTGGGTCCAGGTGGTCCTGTCCTGAGTGAGTGATCTGGGGGTGGATTCCTGCCCTAGGTCTTGTGCCCCTTCACCCCAGCCCTCTCCGGGACCCCATGGCCCTTCCCCTTTATGGAAGCAGCTGCTATTATAGTTTCTGTCTGGCTTGTACCAGGGTACTTGGCTTAGAAGATGGGAGGAGGATGGTCCCCACGGAGTTCTGACAGAAGGCTGGGAAGGTAGTGGCGAAGAGGGTAAGCACTCATCCTGGGCTCGTTCCTGGGCTCAGCCTGGCAGTGGGCATTCTATGCCCGGTTCAGTTGTCAGAACACACCGGTGTGGTCCTCATCATTTTGTCAGTCCTCGTTGTACAAGTGGCTCAGAGAAGTTAGAGTCATACATCTAAGAAGTGAGTGGCGAAGCTCCAGGTGAAGTGTGTGAAAGCCTCGGACCCATTTGTGAGTGAGGACTCCTTACTCTGCGCAGTGCTTGGGCTGGAGGGCAGCTGAGATGTTCATTTTGAGTGGGGTAGTGGGATGGCTGCTCTGGACAAAGCCAGGGAGTCTGGCTCCCAGAGTGGGAAGGTGGTCCCCTGCAGGTCCCCCATTCCTCCCCAAGGACCAGGGGCCAGAGAGCATTGTCTGGGTCGTCCTCATCCTTCCAGTCACACGCAGCTCCTTACTGTCTGGTATGTGGGAATCTTCTGCCCCACGGCAGCCTGTGCCTTTGCCGAACACCTCCAGGAGAGCCATGTGGGGGATGGTCTGGATGTTGCAGGGACCAGAGCTGAGCTCTTGAGATTCTCTGAGTGTGGACAAACGAGGTGCTCAGACACGGCCCTTGGTGGTGTGGGGACACAGGCGGGATAGCTCCTCTCGGTGACTCTTGGTAGATTGTCTTCTGGTAGATGGGCTGGGGGTGCGGGTTGTGGTGCTTCAAGGTGGTTGTCCTCTGACTGTGAACCAGAGCCCAGGGACCAGGCGTCAGCCCCGTGCTGGCCGAAGGGAGAGGGTTGTTGCCAAAGTCCCACATTCCAGGCATGTGTTGATGCTGATAAGGCAGCCTAGGGCTGGCCTAGCCACTTTGGGCAGGAGGGGACTTTGACTTCATGCCCCCAGCAGGCAGCATGCACATCTTGCTTCCTGGTAGCACCCCTCCCCCACCGACCCCCTCTGCTTCCAGGTGCAGGGCCCCCGCCGGGTCCTGGTCACACAGCCTGCAGAGGCAGTGCCGCTTTCAGCAGCGTTGCTGGCTCTTAGTAGCAGGCCTCTGGAGGCCTACTGATGGATTCTGCCAGCCCTGCCTCTTAGAGTGTTCGAGGATGCCATTGGAAATGGCACTTCCTTTTATTTGCTGAAATTTGTTACTCTTAGGTTTGGCAGTGGGCTCCTTGTCCAAGAGTTCAGCTTTTGGGGAACTGTAGTTTTGTGGAAAGATGACTCCTGCTTCCTCCGTGGGCCAGTCTCTTAACCTCTCCAGGCCTCATTCTCCTTGCCTGTAAATGAGTTGTTAGAAATATTTGAGACAGTGCTTGTCAGCTATTCTCAAAGTTGTTTGCAGACCCTGAGGGTCCCCGATACCTTTTTCAGTATATTTAGAAGTTACAAGGTCAGATGCGGTGGCCCACGCCTGTAATCCCAGCACTTTAGGAGGCCAAGGCGGGCGGATCACCTGAGGTTGGGAGTTCCAGATCAGCCTGGCCAACATGGTGAAACCCCGCCTCTCCTAAAAATACAAAAATTAGCTGGGTGTGGTGGCGCACGCCTGTAGTCCCAGCTACTCAGGAGGCTGAGGCAGGAGAATGGCTTGAACCTGGGAGGCGGAGGTTGCAGTGAGCCAAGATTTTGCCACTGCACTCCAGCCTGGGTGACAGAGCGAGACTCCATCTAAAAAAAAAAAAAAAATCACTGGCCTCTGCCGTGGGTGGACAGTTGCACTGCCAGAGTTGTGTTCCCCACTGTTAGCCAGCACTGGGGGCTGAGACCCACCAGTTCTACACATGTCCAGGGGAGGCAGTACAGATGACTGAGTATTAAATCTAGACCTTTAATTACACATATTTTTACTTTTCTGTGTGATGAAATAGGAAGGATGCATGAGGCTTTTTTTTTGAGATGGAGTCTCGCTGTTGCCTAGGCTGGAGTGCAGTGGCGCAATCTCAGTTCACTGCAACCTCCACCTCCTGGGTTCAAGTCATTCTCGTGCCTCAGCCTCCCGAGTAGCTGGGATTACAGGCACCCGCCACCACGCCTGGTTAATTTTTTCTTTTTTTTTTTTTTTGAGACGGAGTCTTGCCCTGTCACCCAGGCTGGAGCGCAGTGGTGCGATCTCGCTCACTGCAACCTCCGCCTCCTGGGTTCAAGCGATTCTCCTACCCCAGCCTCCCGAGTAGCTGGGATTACAGGCGCCTGCCACCACGCCTGGTTAATTTTTTTTTTTTTTTTTTTTTTTTTTGAGATGGAGTCTTGCCCTGTTGCCCAGGCTGGAGTGCAGTGGTGCGATCTCGCTCACTGCAACCTCTGCCTCCCGGGTTCAAGCGATTCTCCTGCCTCAGCCTCCCAAGTAGCTGGGATTACAGGCATGTGCCTCCATGCCCAGCTAATTTTTGCATTTTTAGTAGAGATGGGGTTTCACCATGTTGGTCAGGCTGGTCTCGAACTTCTGACCTCGTGATCCGCCCGCCTCGGCCTCCCGAAGTGCTGGGATTACAGGCATTAGCCACCGCGCCTGGTGTAATTTTTTCTAGTTTTAATAAAGTCTGGGTTTCGCCATGTTGGCCAGGCTGGTCTTGAACTCCTGACCTCAGGTGATCCACCCGCCCCGGCCTCCCAAAGTGCTGGGATTACAGGTATTAGCCGCCATGCCCGGCATGAGGCTTTACAATTTTTTTTTTTTTTTTAATTTTTTTTGGCGATGTGGTCTCCCTCAGTTGCCTAGGCTGGAGTGCAGTGATGATGTAATCACGGCTCAGTGCAGCCTCACCTTCTGGGCTCAAATGATCCTCCTGCATAAGCCTCCTGAGTAGTTAGGACCACAGTCATGCGCCACCACACCCAGCTATTTTTTTTTTTTTTTTTTTTTCCAGAGATGGGATCTTCCTGGTCTTGAACTCCTAGGCTCAGGCAGTCCTCCTACCACGACCTCCTAAAGTGTTGGGATTACAGGTGTTGAGCCACTGTGCCCAGCCTACATAGCAACTTTGTTTTTTTGTTTTTTTGTTTTTTGTTTTTTTTTTTGAGATCAAGTCTCTGTTGCCCAGGCTGGAGTACAGTGGCACGATCTTGGGTCACTGCAACCTCTGCTTCCCGGGTTCAAGCAATTCTATTGCCTCAGCCTCCCAAGTAGCTGAGATTATAGGCACGTGCTACCACACCCGGCTAATTTTTGTATTTTTAGTAGAGACTGGGTATCTCCATGTTGGTCAGGCTGGTCTCAAACTCCTGACCTTGTGATCGCCCACCTCAGCCTCCCAAAGTGCTGGGATTACAGATGTGAGCCACCGTACCTGGCCTACATAGCAACTTTTATTTATGTTTTTCCTTGAAACGGAGTCTTGCTCTGTTGCTAGTCTGGAGTGCAGTTGCGCAATTCTCCTGCTTCAGCCTCCTGAGTAGCTGGGATTACAGGCGCTTGCCACCACACCTGGCTAATTTTTGTATTTTTAGTAGAGACGGGATTTCACCACGTTAGCGAGACTGGTCTTGGACTCCTGACCTCAAGTGATCCACCTGCCTCAGCCTCCCAAAGTGCTGGGATTGCAGGCGTGAGCCACCGCGCCTGGCCCATAGCAACTTTTAAGAAACTCATTTGTCGAGCTTTAGTGTAATATCGATGAAGAATAGACAGTTTTCTGAAAAAGTTATTAAAATACTCCTTCCTTCTTTCTGTGTAAGGCCAAATTTCTTTAAAGACTTTAATCAAAACCACATATCCTAACAGACTGAATGCAGGAGATATGAGAATCCAGCTTCTTCTATTAGGCTAGACATTAAAGAGATTTATAAAAGTGTAAAGCAACGCTATCCTTCTTTTTTTCTTTTCTTTTTTTTTTTTTTTTGTTTTGAGACAGTCTCCGCTCTGTCGCCAGGCTAGAGTGCAGTGGTGCGATCTCTGCTCACTGCAACCCCCACCTCCCGGGTTCAAGTGATTCGCCTGCCTCAGCCTTCCGGCTAGCTGGGACTACAGGTGTGCGCCACCACACCTAGCTAAGTTTTGTATGTATATATATATTTTTTAGTAGAGATGGGGTTTCACCTGTTGGCCAGGATGGTGTGGATCTCTTGACCTCGTGATCTGCCCGCCTCGGCCTCCCAGAGTGCTGGGATTGCAAGTGTGAACTACCGTGCCCAGCCCTTTTTTTTTTGTTTTTGAGATAGAGTCTCACTCTTATCACCCAGGCTGGAGTGCAGTGGCACAATCTCTCCTTACTGCAACCTCCGTCTCCTGGGTTCAAGGGATTCTGCTGCCTCAGCCTCCTGAGTAGCTGGGATTACAGGCACCTGTCACCAGGCCCAGCTAATTTTTGTATTTTTTTAAATGTTGTTGTTATTTTTTTTTGAGAGGGAGTTTTGCTCTTGTCCAGGCTGGAGTGCAATGGCGTGATCTTGGCTCACTGCAACCTCTGCTTCCCCCAGGTTCAAGTGATTCTCCTGCCTCAGCCTCCCCAGTAGCTGGGATTACAGGCATGCACCAACACATTTGGCTAATTTTTGTATTTCACCATGTTGGCCAGGCTGGTCTCAAACTCCTGACCTCAGGTGATCCACCCGCCTCGGCCTCCCAAAGTGCTAGGATTACAGGCATGAGCCACTGCGTCCAGCCTTTTTTTTTATTTTTTTTTGAGACGGAGTCTGGCTCTGTCGCCCAGGCTGGAGTGCAGTGGCGCAATCTCAGCTCACTGCAAGCTCTGCCTCCCGGATTCACGCCATTCTCCTGCCTCAGCCTCCCGAGTAGCTGGGACTACAGGCGCCCGCCACCACGCCCGGCTAATTTTTTGTATTTTTAGTAGAGACGGGGTTTCACCATGTTAGCCAGGATGGTCTCGATCTCCTGACCTCGTGATCCGCCCGCCTCGGCCTCCCAAAGTGCTGGGATTACAGGCGTGAGCCACCGCGCCCGGCCCTTTTTTTTTTTTTTTAAGACAGAGTTTCGCTCTTGTTGCCCAGGCTGGAATGCAATGGCACAATCTTGGCTCACTGCAACCTCCACCCCACACCCTCCCCCGGGGTAAAGCCATTCTCCTGCGTCAGCCTCCCAAGTAGCTGGGATTACAGGCACCTGCCACCACGCTTGGCTAATTTTTTGTATTTTTAGTAGAGATGGGGTTTCACCATGTTGGCCAGGCTGGTCTCGAACTCCAGACCTCAGGTGATCCACCTACCTCAGCCTCCCAAAGTGCTGGGACTACAGGCGTGAACCACCGTGCTCAGCCTTTAAAAAAATTTTTTTTGGCCGGGCGCGGTGGCTCACGCCTGTAATCTCAGCACTTTGGGAGGCTGAGGCGGCAGATCACGAGGTCAGGAGATCGAGACCACAGTGAAACCCCGTCTCTACTAAAAATACAAAAAATTAGCTGGGCGCAGCGGCGGACACCTGTAGTCCCAGCTACTAAGGAGGCGGAGGCAGGAGAATGGTGTGAACCCGGGAGGCGGAGCTTGCAGAAAGCTGAGATCACGCCACTGCACTCCAGCCTGGGCCACAGAGCGAGACTCCGTCTCAGAAAAAAAAAAAAAAAAAACTGAATAAGAGGGCACTACTGTAGTACATGGTAACATCAAATACAGCAACAGCCCAGATGCAGTGGCTCACACCTGTAATCCCAGCACTTTGGGAGGCTGAGGCTGCAGGATGGCTTGAAGCCAGGAGTTCGAGGTTGCAGTGAGCTATGATTGTACCACCGCACTTCAGCTTGGGTGACAGAGCAGGACCCTGTCTCAGAAAAAACCCCATAAAACAGTAATATAGAAGCCACATAAGCAGATGCTCTTTAGGAGCCCTGACTATTTAAGAATGTAAACAACACAATGTTAGAACCAGTGGCAAGGAGGGTACTGGACATTTCCATCTTCACCACGTGCCTCCTTATCTTTCACATGTTGTTTCACTCTGTCTCTTCTCAGCATTGGCTCTGACCAGCATTTGCTCACCTAATGAATGTTTATGAGTGCCTGCTGCATGCCTGCTGCTGTGGCTGCTTGGGACACAGGGTCTAGCTTTGGGTACTGGTCTATGGGGTGGTGGGGTAGGCAGGAGGGAAGCAGCTTGGCAGCTGGTGCTGACGTTGGAAGCGGGGGGACAACAGAGGCAGTTCTGGCTTCACAGAGGAGGGAGTCGTGTGGGGGCAGGCTCCTCCCAGAGTAGGGCACGGCCTGCAGGAGCTCTCAGGTGTGTCTGTGGAAGGGATGAGGTGGGCTTGATGCCCCTGTGGGAAGTGCTTTGCATGCCAGGCCTGAGCATGGACTTTATACTAGGCATCAGGAATTTATTGAAAGCTTTATTTTTTTTTTTAATTTTTTTTTTGTATTTTGAGATAGAGTTTCACTCTTGTTGCCCAGGCTGGAGTGCAATGGCGCGATCTTGGCTCACTGCAACTTCCTCCTCCCGGGTTCAAGTGATTCTCCTGCCTCAGCCTCCTGAGTAGCTGGGATTACAGGCATGCGCCACCATGCCCAGCTTATTTTGTATTTTTAATAGAGATGGGGTTTCTCCATGTTGGTCAGGCTGGTCTCAAACTCCAGACATCAGATGATCTGCCCGCCTGGGCCTCCCAAAGTGCTGGGATTAAAGGTGTGAGCCACCATGCGCGGCCCATTGAAAGCTTTAAGCAGGGGAGTGGCTTGATGAGATGGGTGTTGAGAAAGATAACTCAGGGTTGTTGGACTCTGAATTGGAGGGTACAGGGACTAGGCGAGGGTTGGCTGGAGGGGTTGCAGGGGGGCGATTGTGTTCTAAACGCTGATATTTTCACTTAGAGTGGCTCTGATTCTGCCCTTCTTTCTCCTGTAGACCTTGGGAGGTTGCCTGGGATTTCTCCCTCCTGGACAACTTCTGTTGAGTGAAGCGTACCTGCTACCCCGGGTGTGGAGGCCCCAGGTTCTTTTGCTTTGTATGATTAGGACAGGGTGATATTTTCTGGGTTATCTCTTGTGGGAACTGAGCCCTCCAAAGCCCTCATTTGTGCATTGTTGTCATAGCTGCCCAACTGTGTGGCCTTGCTGAGTTTGACGGCTGTGGACCAGGTGATCTCTCGGGTGGTGAAAGGGAGGTGCTCTGTGAGTGCACCTCAGCTTTAGCCTCTTGGCTCCTCCCTGGATTGGGATTTCCAGGGAGGTCTCTTTCCTCTTTCTTTTTTCTCTTTCTTTTCTCTCTTTCTCTCTCTCTGTTTTTTTGTTTGTTTGTTTGTTTTTTAAATGAGACAGGGTCTTGCCGTGTTGCCCAGGCTGGTCTTGAACTCCTGGGCTCAAGCGATCCTCCTGCCTCAATCTCCCAAAGTGCTCAGATTAAAGGCATGAACCACCACACCCGACTTTCCTTTCTTTTGAGACTTCTGCACAGAGCAGGCTCAGCTTCCTTTGTAGACTTAGCCATTGAACTCTAAGAAGTTATTTACAAAGGTGTAAATAGGCCGGGCATGGTGGCTCATGCCTGTAATCCCAGCACTTTGGGAGGCCGAGGCAGGCGGATCACTTGAGGTCAGGAGTTTGAGACCAGCCTGGCCAAGATGGTGAAACCCTGTCTCTACCACAAAAATTAGCTGGGTGTGGTGATGGGTGCCTGTAATCCCTAGCTACTCGGGAGGCTGAGGCAGGACAATCGCTTGAACCCGGGCAGCAGAGGTCGCAGTGAGCCGAGATTGTGCCACTGCACTCCAGCCTGGGCGACAGAGGAAGACTCAAAAAAAAAAAAAACAAAGGTAAATTACACGTATATATGTGTGTGCACAAATCTTAAAGAATAGAGAGATAAGTAGTGGTAAACCCACTATTGGTTGAATCGTGGGTGTCCCACTAAGCGTGACACCGTTGTTCCCTCATGGCCACATAAGAAATAGCCTCCCAAGTTCCTGGGACACCCCATGCACTTCTCCCTGGCTTATTCCCACTTCCCTCTAGAAGCCAACAGTCTTCTGAATTGTGGGTCAGCCATTCGCTGGCTTTTGTCGGTTTCCCGCCTTTGTCTGGATCCTGAAACTGCGAATGATTTTGGCTCAGATCGCTGGGAGCCGGGTGTCCTGCACTCTTGGGACACCAGGAGCAGCAGTTCCTGCGTTCCCATTCTCCATTTCAGTGTCCAGGGTGGCGCCATCCACACATAATCACCTGTCCTGCTGGCAGTGAGCATTTGGGTGGGTTTCTGGGTTTTGTTTTTGATGCCTTCTAAGTAGCTGACTTTTCACCCCCAAGCTATGCTTCCTGAGGCAGAGAAGTGCCAGTTTATTTTGTTTTCTGTCTCTAAATCCAGTTCCTTAATGCACCACTGAGACTCAGTTTAGAAGTGCAGTGAAACTTTGTGAGCATTTTTCTCCCTGAGTTTGAATGGATCCCTCGCTCATTCTTTGAGTTCTTGGGCACTTGTCTCTTAGACACTTTCAAGTTACCTACTGGACAGGAGAGACCTCTTCTCTGTAAAGTATCACACTTGGAGGCTTTTCAGGCACAGGACCATAGATTGTAATATTTTCCATAGCAATTGCCCAATTTTATCTGTAAAAATTGCTTTTTAAGGCCTGGCACAGTGGCTCACACCTGTAATCCCAACATTTTGGAAGGCTGAGGCAGGAGGATCACTTGAGCCCAGGTGTTTGAGACCAGTCTGGAAAACATAGTGAGACCTCATCTCTACAAAAAATTTTAAAAATTGGTTGGGCATCGTGGCATGCACCTTTAATTCCAGCTACTCAAAAGGCTGAGACGGGAGGATCCCTTGAGCCCAGAAATTAGAGCTATGATCGCGCCACTGCACTCCAGCCTGGGCCACAGAGCAAGACCCTGTCTCCAAACAATCACAAAACTTCCAATGGATGCCCAATGTATAACTTTTTTTTTTTTTTTTCTTATTTGGAGTAAAATAACTTGATCCTTGATCTTTGGCTGTAGCTCTTGAGCCATTTGAGGCACTGGGGGGGTTTGTGTGTTGATTACCTATGAAGGAGCAAGTGGGCTGTTTCCTTCTCCCAGCGGCTTCCTTTGACCCCAAATCCCTGAGAGTCTCGCCCATTTTCTTCTTGGCTTCCTCCCTTTGATATGCCCAGCCGGCTCCTGCCCTACCTGGCTGCCACCAGGACCTGCTGGAGGCGGTTGCTGGGAATTATTTGGTGTCCTGTTTGAACCTCGCTTGCCGTGCTCCCAGATTTCCTGTTTCTCCTGGGCTTACCTTTCAGGATTTGCAGAACCCCTTCTCCTTTAGAAGTGTCAACTGGGGCTGGGTGTGGTGGCTCACGCCTATAATCCCAGCACTTTGGGAGGCCGAGGCGGGCGGATCACCTGAGGTCGGGAGTTCCAGGCCAGCCTGACCAACATGGAGAAACCCCGTCTCTACTAAAAATACAAAATTAGCCAGGTATGGTGGTGCACACTTGGAATCCCAGCTACTCGGGAGGCTGAGGCAGGACAGTCGCTTGAACCCGGGAGGCGGAGGTTGCGGTGAGCCGAGATTGCACCATTGCACTCTAGCCTGGGCAACAAGAGGAAAACTCTGTCTCAAAAAAAAAAAAAAAAAAAAAAAAAAAAAAAGTCAGTTGGACCTTAGGACAACTTAAAAACATTATCAGGTTTTTATCTTTTAGATAGCAGACATGAGTCTGCTCTTAATAAGGATTTACAGTAGTCTCTCTGTTTCCTGTGGGCTCCTGGCTGGCTTGTGTGAACTCCCTCCTCTAGGATGGGCGCTCCATCCTGGACATTGCCACGTTGCCAGCTGTCCTGCCAATATTTTGCTTCCTGTGTTGTTGTTATTGGTTGGGGGTCCAGGAGAGGTTGCTGCCTGGACTGAGTCTACTTGCTGATCAGGATGAAGTTGATCTCTGCTTCCCTTCTGAAGGTTTCTGTGCACTGTATTGAATTCCAGGACAGCCTACGTAAGAAGTGTGCACAGCTCCAAGAGTTCTTCACAAATGATTATGCCCTTGTAACTAGCATCCAGAGTGAGAAACACAACCCTGGAAGCCCCTCACGTATCCTGAGGCTTTTAGTCACTCTCAACCCCCACCCATAAGATTAGTGCTGCCTGCTTTTGAATGTATGCAAATGGAACTGTCATAGTCTTTTTGGCTCTGGCATCTTTGCTCAAAAGTATATTTGAGAGATTCATCTGTGTTGTTTGTAAGTCAAACCATGTGAAATTATCAGCAGTCAGCTGTTTTTTTACCCCTAAAAGGTAAATTCATACAGTTCAACCTAAACGTTCTGTCCTGTTCACTGCTGGATCATAGTCTTTTATACCTGCAGCTGTCCCTTCTCAAGGTGGGCATAGTTGTTTTCCATTGTTGGGCCTTCATGAGTGTGCCTGCCTGTTTGGTGTGCATACGTGTGCATTCTTGTTGGCGTATACCTTGGGTGAGTTTTTGGGCCCACAGCTAGCTAGCTAGCTAGCTTGTTTGCTTTATTTATTTAGAGACGAAGTTGGCTCTTGTCGCCCAGGCTGGAGTGCAGTGGCGCAGTCTCAGCTCACTGCAACCTCTGCCTCCTGGGTTCAAGTGATTCTGCTGCCTCAGTCTCCCAAATAGCTGGGATTACAGGAGCCTGCCACCACGCCCGACTAATTTTTGTATTTTTAGTAGAGACGGGGTTTCACCATGTTTGCCAGGCTGGTCTCAAAACTCCTGACCTCAGGCGATCCACCCACCTTGGCCTCACAAAGTGCTGAGATTACAGGCGTGAGCCACCACCCACGGCCTTGGGCCCACAGTTTTAGATTGTGCCATCCAAGGGTTTTCTAAACCATGTGAGTTTTCTGGCCAGGTGCGGTGGCTTATGCCTGTAATCTCAGTACTTTGGGAGGCTGAGATGGGCAGATCACTTGAGGCCAGGAGTTGGAGACCAGCCTGGCCAACATGGTGAAACCCCATCTCTACGAAAAATACAAAAATTATCTGCGGGTGGTGGCGCACTGCACTTCTGTAATCCCAGCTACTCGGGAGGCTGAGGCAGGAGAATTGCTTGAACCTGGGAGGCGAAGGTTGCAGTGAGCCATCTCGCCACTGCGCTCCAGCTTGGGTGACACAGCAAGACTCTCTCTCAAAAAAATAAAAAATTATAAAGTATGTGAGACTTCTGGTTGCCTTACTGCCTGGCCAACATTTGGTGTTACCTTTTTCCTGATGGGCTTTGACGTTCTTATTCTTTCCGGAACAGTCCTGGTCTTGTTTAAAAACATCCCCATTTTCCTTTCGTCCCTGGGAGATACTCTTTTAGTCTTTGTTTGGCTAGTCAAAATCCCGTCTTTAGTATCTGTTGTTGAATTTTTGTGTTTCTGTTTTTTCTGATTCCCTTTCAGCATGTCATCTCAGTCTTGTCCCAGCCCGGGGGTCAGGCGGTGTTGCGTACAGACGGTGCAGTGGCTCCTTCATGCTGGTTGCCTCAGAGCCTTTGCCAGGCCTGGAGAACTGCATAGGTGCAGGACTGCCAGTAGTTCTTCCTGCTCTTCGATCATTGAAATGTTTTCTTCTGTGAAGTAATGATGGTAGAAGATGATAGGGTTTCTGTTTGTTTCTAATTCTAGTCTTTACTTGGCATTAAGAAATTGTTAGCTGCTAGGGTTGATTTTGAAATTGTGAAGTTGGAGAGTCCCTCCTGGAGCTGTGGGTTGGATGGCTGCAGCTCTGTGACTCAGCTGTGCTGGGTGCCTCCCTTTGGGGCTCAGTTACCTCCTTTTAAGGTGTCCCTAGGGTGAGAGAGATGATCACGATAGTCCCTTCCACCTGGGCGGCCCAGGCTTTCCTCGCCCATTTAGTGCCTTGCATGTAGAATTTCCACCTGTTGTCTGCTGTGCTGCCACTGCTTGTCCTCCCTCCCTGCCACACAGAGCTGTGTTCTCTGCCTGCCACTCACGCCTGCTTCTCTGATCAGGGTTTGTGGAACCCTCCAGCGTGGTCACCATTCTGGTACCTGTGGTAACACGCTCAGCCTTGGTGTGGCACATTCTAGGTCTACCGTTTGTATTCACCAGCCTGTGAGCTTGTGTACATGGGACATGTATCTTTGTTTTGGGGGCTTTCACCTTCCACTTGATGCCCATCCCTTGAGCGTTTACTACTTGTGGAGCGCTTGGCTTTCAGGCCGTAGAGAGCTTTCCAATCAGTGGTGTCCAGGTAAAAACAAAAGAAGGAAAAAAGCTTCTAACCTAGCCCTTCTCAGAGTTGACTGTGCGTTTGAGCCCCCAGGGTTCTGGTGGTTAGGGCTGGATGGAGTCTGAGCCTCTGCATGTCTAACAAGATCCCTGGTGGTGCTGCTGCTGTTTCTTGGGTCATGGCCAGTGAGCAAGAAGAGCAGGGAAGTGGGCTGGAGAAGACTGCAGAAACCAGCACAGGGCCTGTTTTGCCTCCTGACATACGTGGCTGCCAGATTCCTGCTTTTTCCTCACCTACTAGGAACAGCAGCTGCACATCCTCTGGTGGTCTTGCGTGGGCTCCTGCTCTGTGGCTGTCAGCGAGCCTTTTACCCCATGCTCAGGCCCCTCTTAGGGGGCAGGGTGGTGTTGGGATGGAGTTTGGAGGTGAGCACAGCATTCGTAGTCACTATCACAACCTTAAATTGTTATTCTGCTTCTTTTTTTTGAGACAGAGTCTCACTCTGTCACCCAGGCTGGAGTGCAGTGGCGCGATCTCGGCTCACTGCAAGCTCCGCCTCCCAGGCTCAAGCAATTCTGCCTCAGCCTCCGGAGTAGCGGAACTACAGGCGCGTGCCACCACACCCAGCTAATTTTTTGTATTTTTAGTAGAGATGGGGTTTCACAGTGTTAGCCAGGATGGTCTTGATCTCCTGACCTCATGATCCACCCATGTCAGCCTCCCGGAGTGCTGGGATTACAGACCGCACCTGGCCGTTATTCTGCTTCTTAAAGCAATGTTCCCTTGCCTCTCTCCAATATCCTGTCTCAGAACTGTCAGCCAGACTGTGCCAGGCCTGGGGCCCTCCTTGATGCCAGCACTAGCAGGGGAAGTCAGCTGCAGGTCTCCAAGGTCTTCCTGGCCCCATTCCTTGCTGGCTCCAAACCCGGAAGTGATGAGGAGAGGGAGGGGACTGAGGCTGTACCTTCTGGGGAAGCACAGTTTGGAGGCACTTTCGGTCCAGCTCTCCTCTCAGCAGCCCATTCCAGCCTTTTCCTTGTGCTGGGGTGTTAGCCCGGGCTTCCTCACCTCAGAAGGGACAGTACACATGGGCTGGTGGCTCGGACCATGCAGGGCTTGGCCCTGCTGTGGGCAGTACGAGGTCATCAGTAGGACCCATGGGCATTTCAGGACGGGCTTGGGAAAGTCACTGGGCTGGGGTGGATGCTACCTCCCTCACTTTAGGCCACAGGGCTGGCCTGAGGAGCAGAGGAGGAGGAGGCCAGCCTCAGGTCCCAATCGCTGCATCACCAATGTGTTGAGTGGAACCCGAGTGTTTATTTTGTAGAAGCTGCGTTGGAGAGAGCTGGGCTCCTGGCATTTGTGGAGCCTGTTGCTTTCCAGGAGGATGGTCTGGGAGGAGAGCCAGGAGCTGCTGGCCGGCATCCAGGTCTGGGCTGGATTACATGGCTGGGCTTGCCCAGAGCAGTGAGCCCCACCCACCACCAGCCCATGCCTGAAGGGACAGGGAAGGAGGTCATGGAGGGTGGAGGTGTTCCCAGAGGAGCAGCAAGCACAACCTGGGCCTCCAAAGCAGGCTGCATGGGGGCTCCATCTTGTCACTTCTGGTGGAGGAGCTGGGCAGACCCCATGCCCTCACAGTGAGTTTGGGAGAATACACCCAGGTGAGGCCCTGCTGTGGATAGGCAGGTGGTGCTGGGGGGTGGGGGAGTGAGGGTGGAGGTGTAGACTGGAGTCCCTGCTCCTGGCACACCAGTGCATGGAGGGCGGTGCCTCCTCTAGCTCCCCCAAGCAGCTTGGCAGTTGGAAGCCATGTGTGAGTGGCATCCCTGGCCCTGCCTGCGTTAGGGGGCGGTCATCAGACTACAACTCTGGAGTCATGCTTTAGGCCCTCACTCTGCTACCTACATGCTCTTGTGACCCTGGGCAAGTTGCTTAACCCCCAAGAACCTTTAATTTCTTATCTGAAACTGCAGAGATAACGCCCCGCTCGCTGGGCCTGTGGGAAGATTGAGGAGATCAGACCTGCCCACATGTAGGCTGCCATCTCATACAGGGCTGTGGCGGTGGGCGAGGTGCAGCCTTCGCCCCTTGGAGCTATCTCTTGTCTACCAAGACTTCCTCAGGGAGGACTCCAGGCCATGGGGATAGGATGAACAAAGTCCTGGGCTTGTGACTGTGCAGGGCTGGTTGGTGTGTCCAGGGGCTGGGCCTTGGGGCACTTGTGGGATACTGGCTGCCTCCTGCCTGGCTGCCTTGTGCCTTCCAGGCAGTCTCTCCCATGGCTTAGGGGCTCCTGGGAAGAGGCTGAGCTCACACAGGGCCACCCGTTGCAGCTGCATCTGTCCCGGCCACACCTGAAGTATGAGGTGACTATAGTTGGGGGTTGGCCTGGAACCAGGGCCGATGCTGACCTTAGACTTAAGTTTGGGAGCAGTGGCAGCAAGTCTGGGGCTCTCTCTGACCCTGGTCAGATGTACTTAGACCTCTGGGTTGTGGAAGTTGCCTGGTGTCCCTGCCCTGCCTAGCATGGCTTCTCAGCCTGGCATGCTTGTCCCTCCCACCTGACAGTGGAGCTCGGGCGGGCTGTGGGCGGCCCTGCTCACTCTCAGCTGTCTTGGCGTCAGCTGGAGGGTTCTCATTTCACTGTTACTTTTGTTTAGGCTGGGAGGTGGTTAAGGTGCTGCTCCTTGGGAGTGGGCTGGGGGGATCTTCTCAGTCCTCCAGCATAGCTCCAGGCCTCCTGCAGGAAGCCCCTTTCTTGGTAGTAAAGGATAGCTTCCAGGGAGGAAGGTGGATGAGAAGGATCCTAGGAGGGCTAGGCGGGATGGCCTGCTTGGGGTGGCACCCTTTCCTGGTCTTCACCCTTCTCCCCAGGCCTCCCTCCTGGCTGGGCGTGAGCCAGAAGTTTCAGTCTGAAGGCAGGGGTATCATGTGGCTGAGACCACACCCTGAGTTTGACCCCCACCTGTGGGCCTGGACGTGGGCGTGAGATGTGTTCCTGTCTCCCAGAGTCATGGCCTCCAGAAGGAGCCGTGTGGAGGCCCAGCACCTGGAGCAGTTCTGAATGCCTGGCTTCTTGGAGGCCAAGGTTCTAGGCAAGGTGGGTATCCAGGCTGGGTTGGGGCAGTGCCTCTCAGAATTGGGGCTGGAGTTCTCTGCTTTCTGCCTCAGCAGGGATCACTTTGATCTGAAAACCTCCTCTCTCCTGGCCTTTGAAAGATGCTGACCAGAGCACACTCTCCTGCCCTTTGCTGGGTGCTTAGAAGAAAGGCCTTGAGGTAACCCTGTTCCAGCCTCCCCACAGGCCCCTGCAGCCACGTGGACTGACCAGAGGCTCCACACACGGGCAGGCGTGGCCTGACCTCGCTCGCGTAGGATCATGGGCTAGTGGGTCCCCCAATGGGGGGCTGCTTCGAGTGTCAGGAGGCAGCGAGGGGTGCACAGTGCCCTGGCCTCTGCCATCCCCGTTGGTTATTTGGCTGGTCTGTGTTTGGTGAGCGAGTAGAGGGATCCAGAGTGCAGGGTGGTCTTGGCCTGGGGCTTTTGACTGCCCTCTGGAGATGCACTGAGGGCCACCCAGCTGGGGAGCAGCCGGGAGGGATAGGAACCTGTTCCCACCGTGGCGTCTTTGCCCTTCCAATCTGCTTCACCGTCGCCCTTGATCTCTGTGCCAGTTGGAAAATTGAGGCAGAACCAATACCCCTGGGTGATCTGGAAATCATCAGTGGGAAGGGTTGCCTGTGCCCAAGGCTAAAGATGACATGTCCCTGCACACTTTCAGCCCCAGGTTTTCCTACCTTGTGGGGAGGTGAGAGGTCAGGGTGAGTGCTGGGTTTGAGGCTCAGCTGTGCTGTGTGAAGATTGAGAGGAGCCCACCTCATCACATGGACAGAACACACAGGCTCCTGGGTGGCCCTGCGGCTCCAGTGACATAGCACATGGTCGGGCATACAACAGTGCCCAGAAAAGGTTAGCTGGTGGTGTTTCCAGGGTATCGTGCTGAGCTTCTGAGATGAGAATGTCCTGTGAAAGCGTCTGTCTGGAGGTTTCATTGGAAGTAAAGTTTACATGCAATTAAGGGCCTAAAATTGTATTTTCATTTACCTTAACCCAGATTCCCAGCAAGATAGAGAGCTGCCCTCACCCCAAAGAGTTCCTCATGCCCCGTCCTGGATAGGCCTGTCAGGGCCAGGCAGTGGGCGCTTGTCCCTCGCCCCATCCTGGACAGTCCTCACCTGTCCCTCACAGCCTGTTCTGCTCTGGTTTTTACCCTCAGTCTGTTTTGCCTATTCTAGAACTTGATGTAAATGGAGTCATGCAGTCTGTACTCTCGCAAAAGTCTTCTTCCACTCAGTGCCACGACTGTGAGGTTCATCCATGTGTCTGCATCATTTCTGCCCTTTGTATTTTTAGGGTTTTAAAAGTAATACTTTTGGCTGGGCACGGTGGCTCACACCTGTAATCCCAGCACTTTGGGAGGCTGAGGCAGGCGGATCACAAGGTCAGGAGATCGAGACCATCCTGGCTAACACGGTGAAACCCCGTCTCTACTAAAAATACAAAAAATTAGCCGGGCGTGGTGGCAGGCGGCCGTAGTCCCAGCTACTCGGGAGACTGAGGCAGGAGAATGGCATGAACCTGGGAGGCAGAGTTTGCAGTGAGCCCAGATCGCCATGGCACTCCGGCCTGGGGGACAGAATGAGACTCCATCAAAAAAAAAAAAAAAAAAGTAATACTTTTTAAAATGTTGAGTATTACAGAAATGAACATAATATACAGATACTATGGTTTTTCTGTAATCCCGCTCCCCAGAGATAATCTTATTTAGCAGTTGGGTATGTGTGTCCCCAAGGTTTTTCTTGCCACAGAATGGACTTGCTGGGCCGGGTAGGCTCTGACTGGGCCTTGCAGAGCAGCTGCCTTACTGTAAGTTCTTTGAGGGCGAACAGAGCGGGGGTGGGGCTGCTGTGGCTGGCCCAGTTCTACAGAGCTTGGGCATGTGCCACCAGTGGCTTGAGAGGCTGGAGTATCTCAGTGCTGTTCCAGCCCGCTAGCACCTGCCTGGGCCCTGGGCCTGCCCTCAGTGTCTGGGGACATGGCTTTCTGGCTTTTTTGTGGCAGGGACTGGGAGGGGAAGGAAAGGAGAGCAGTTGCATGTTGGCTGTTCTGTAAACAGGGCCGTGTGTCTGCTCTAACAGATGGCCTGGGAAGGTAACCCCGAGGCTTTGTGTTCCTTCCTGCAGACCTTCAGGATTCCGCAGAGAGAGCTGGCCCTCCCTCCAGCTGCTGGGGCTCTTGCCCTTCCCAGCTGGGGCCAGTCCACCTACAGGGGGAATCCTGGAGCTGAGGGGTCCTAACTTGGGAGATAGTTTCTGTGCTGCCCTTCTTGCCTCTCCCCTGGACCCCTGAAGGCTCTGTCCTAGGGAGGGGATGGGTCACAGCCTTAGGCGAATGCCCAGCTGGCCCCAATAGCCCAGGCCTGCTGCCCTACTGCCTCAGATCCTGGGCGTCCTGGGAGCCAGCGTTTCTGGATGGGCAGTAGGCCAGGGCTGGGCGTGCTAGCCTTGGGGCTGATAGGCGTGCTGCCCGGGCCTGCCGCCAGGGGCTGCTGGGTGCTAGGTGGCATTCTCGTCGCAGCCTGCAGTCAGCTGCTTCCAGGGCTGAGCACCAGCATCCGGGCCAGCACCCAGAGCCGTGTTTCCGGTTACCTGGCACTCCCCAGGCGGAGCCCTCCAGGATAGGCGCTTGCTGTTTCATGTCCAGCGGTGAGCGGGTAGGGCGGAGCTCTGTGGCTGAGAAGGAAAGAGCAGTGCTTAGTAGGCGTTTCGCAGCAGGATGGCGTGTGCCACCCCCCTGCCCCGCCATGGGGTGAGGCCGCATTGCTGCTCGCAGACACAGTGGCGGCCTAGATGTGGCCCAGACTTGGCCCAGCTGGTGTGGATGGCACGCATGGTGGCATTGTGCTTGCTGTGAACTTTCTGCAGGTGGCTCTGACACCCCCTAACTCAAGTGGAGGGTTCAGGGAGGAGCCCTGCCCTGTTCTACATCACAGCTGACCCAGCCTGGGGCCATCCTTCCTTGGTGGGGAGACCTAGTCCTAGCCTTGGGCTTGTAAAGTGCCTGTCAGGGCCAGGCAGTGGGCACTGACGGAGGGTGTTCCCACCCCCATGGCACTCAGGTGCCCCCCAGTCCTATTCTGCCACCCACTCCCTGCGCGGCATCCAGTAGCTGGCCTGGCCTCTGGCAAGGTCAGGTGACCCCTGGCTGCAGAGTTTGGCGTGCGCTCTACCCAACAGGGCTCTGGTTGACTGAGTCCTGAGGGCCAGTGGTTGGGGAGCAGATGAAGTGGCACAGGGCTGGATGGTGGTATCTGATTGCCTCCAGTGTGCCACCGAGACCCTCTATCCAGTTTTTCGACTGCTCCCGCCAGTGTTTCAGTGGCCCCTGCCCTACTGGCCTCATCCCAGCATTAGTCCACTGGGCCCAACCCTTGCTAACTGTGGACGCCCTTGGGCTTCCTACCAACAGAGCTGGTTCTGCTGCCCTCTGGGCCTTTGGTGGGGTCCTGGACCAGCCATGCACCCCTCCCCTCACACCCCCCACCCAGAGGGGAGCTGCACTAGGGGCTGGAGAGACAGCTGGCCAGCTGCAGCCTAGGCCTCCCAGCTCTGGGCCGGCACCCCGGGTCTGGTCACATTCCTGAGGGACCTGCTGAGCCTCCCTGGCCCTGGGGGTGGAGTGGGGGAAGGGGAAACGGGGACGGGCCGCTGCACGCCCCTTCCCCGACCCCGGCTCTATTCCGTGGGGGCCCAGGCTGGCAGGTGTGGGGTGCAAGGACCCACCACCTCAGGATCCCCCCTCCTGCAGGACCCAGAGCTCTGGGGGTGGGAGGGAACCCGCCGTTTCCTGGCGGCAGCTGCCCAAGGCTTTGGTGGGCCGGTATTGAAAGCCCAGGCCTGCAGCTTGGGTGAGCCCTTAGGCAGTGAAACCTCTGGAGAGGGAAGGCCATGTGGTCAGGCCAGGCGGGCTAGGGGGCTGGGCCCTCTGGGCAGGGAGGCGGTGAGAGCAGATCAGGAAGGGAAGGAACAGGGGAACCAAAAGCGGTTGAGACTGGTTCTTATAAATAGCCCTTGCACAAGTGGCTCCAATTTTGACCTTTTGTTATGTAAATGTGGCCAGCCTGGGAAGGGCCCTGCCCAGGCCTCCTGCTACCACACCCGCAGGCCAAGAACTGTGTGTCTGCCACCAGCGCCCCCTGGCCTAGGTGGCCCCTGGGTGTCCTTAATGTCCTGTATGTGTTAGAGGGGCAGGTATTGCACCCACCGAACTCCCTAGACCTGTTCGCTGGTCCTTACTCTTCCTGGCTGTCAGATCCAACTAGCAGGCTCTGTGGCCACAGTCTCCTGCTGGGCTGCCCCTGGTGCCCCAGCCAGAGACCCCCAGGTGCTTCCCTTCATCGCCCTTCCCTCCCTTCTTCGCTGATGGCTGTCTGGGTGACTGTGTTCGTCTTCTCTTCCCCAGGTGACCAGGCATTGATGCACCCCCAGGAAGGCCACGCGCTCAGGAGGCCCCCCCCCGCTGGCTGCTGCTCACATGGTGTCTGGGCCCTTGGCACTCCGGTGAGGCGCAGGGGAGGGAGGACCGCCACTGGCCCCTTTCCCCGGAGTTTCTGGGTGGCACACAGCCCCACAGCTCGGCCTCTATCTGTCTGACCCGTGGTCCTTTGTGTGCACACAGCACTGGGCAGTGTGGAGGGAGCCTGGAGGCCACTGCCCTCTTCCAGTCCCCTTGCCAGTCTCGGGGTACCAGGTGTCTGGGTGCTGGCAGAGCCGGCACTGGTGTTTTCTGGGAGCTAGGTTACTGGGGCCAAGTGTGGAAGCCACACCTTGGGGGCTCTTTGTCCCTGCCTGGTGGGTTGAGGGGGCAGGAAGTGGAGGAGGATTGGTTCATGAAGTCTCCAGCCCATGAGCACCCTCCTGAACTGCTGTGGGCTGGGCTGCTAGGTAGAGAGCCGCTGGCAGGTGCTTGCTGCCTCTTGCTGTTAGGCTCTGAGTGCCAGCGGTGTTCCAGGCTGTGTTGCACCCTTGCGTGTTCACATTGAGCTCTGGCACCTTCAGGGGCATGTGAATGTTAGGGTTTTTCTTTGTCTTTGCAAGCAAGGGTAGGCATGAGGCTGGGGAGAGCTTCTGTCATGAGAAGATTGGGTAGGGTGGGACCCTTTCCAGGCCTCTGCTCTGGGAGGCAGGGCTGGACACTCTGGGAGGGACAGTAGATCCCAGAGGGCGGTGGGCTCAGAGTAGTTCAGCTGCTGAGAGACTGGACCCTGAACTGCGAGGCTCAGAGCTGCCTGTGGGCCCTGCTGCTCGGTTGTCCGTCAGCCATGAGGAAAGTTCATGTTTTCACTGGCCCCCTGCCCTGTGGAAGCCTGTGAGCCTATCCGGGGCACAGGTGGCCACCTGGACACTGGCATGCCTTCCCCAGCACCCTCCTGCTGAGCCATTCTCTGAGGGACTCTGGTAGGAGTGAGAGGATGGAGCTGGGAGTACTGCATTTTGTACTGGGGAGTTGGGCTTAGGGCTGAGGATGGCTTTGAGTTATTCAAAGCCTTCCAGAGTCATTCTTTATACCGCCGGCCACAGTCCTTGCCTCTGCCCTTGGAGGGACATTTCCCTCCTCCCCCTGGGGTCCATCTGGTGCCCACTGTGCACCCGTTTGCCCTGCCCTTGCACTCCCACTGTGGGGTGCCTGGTCCATGGCAGAGGAGGCTGCTCAGTGGGGATGGGAAGCGTGGCGAGGAGCACCCGCTCTCAGAACCCCATGTCTTGCTGCTGCATAAGCAGGAACACACCTGGGCCGGCAGGGTTCCTGCAGAGACCAGCGGCGTCGGTGTGTTTCTTGCTTACTGATCTCAGTTAGTGCCTGTGCCAGTCTGTGTGGTGGAGGCCAGCTGTCCACCTTTCCTAGGCCCAGATGGCGCTGCCCTTCCTAGAGAGGACAGAGGGTTCAGGTGGTGCCAGGTGCTTGGCCTAAGCTACCTTTCCTCCTTGGCAGCTGGAAGCCCAGGCTGGGGCAGCACTTGGCGCCCGCCCAGAGTGCGAGGTGGCCCAGGGCCTTGGGGAGAGGCAGGGCTGGCTGCAGGCTGACTGCAGCATCTGGGAGGCAGCAACATGACTGCTGGCAGTTTGATTTGGGCCCTGCCGTATTTCAAAAGGAACCACCATTTAGTTTTGGGGGATTTTTGCCAGCTTTCAAGACAAGCTCCTCTCACAGAGTCCTCTGCTTCCCGAAGTTTAAAGCCATCTGGTCATTTTTGGGTCCCCTTCTGGTCCCTGAGGGTGTGTGATCGACTTCATTTAGTGTAGAGACAGTAGCCCGGGCTGTGAAACCAAATGCAAATCCCAGTTTCTCTATTTGTCTCCTCATCACCCTCCACCTCCATTTTCTCATTAGTGCAAATGGGGCAGGGGCCTCTGTCCCTTCTCAGTTTGAGTCCTCAGTGAGGTGACACGTGTACTGCGCCTGCGTGTGGTGGGCATTGTGGGCTTATGTGCCGTGTACTGTGCCGCAGGGGCTGCTGCCCTATGTGGGGTCAGTTCTGAGGCCCTTTGCCTCGTCGAGCCCCACCCTGCCCCAGAGCCCTGGTCCGAGTGTGCCAGTCATCTGACGCATGCATGCCTGTTCTTGCCCACAGGTGGTGCGCGTGGGCAGGGCGCGGGGACATGGGGCCCGACATGGAGCTGCCCAGCCACTCAAAGCAGCTCCTGCTGCAGCTGAACCAGCAGAGGACCAAGGGCTTCCTGTGTGACGTCATCATCATGGTGGAGAACTCCATCTTCCGGGCCCACAAGAACGTCCTAGCCGCCAGCAGCATCTACTTCAAGTCCCTGGTCCTGCACGACAACCTCATCAACCTGGACACAGACATGGTCAGCTCCACAGTGTTCCAGCAGATCTTGGACTTCATCTACACAGGCAAGCTGCTGCCCAGCGACCAGCCAGCCGAGCCCAACTTCAGCACCCTCCTCACTGCCGCCAGCTACCTCCAGCTGCCCGAGTTGGCAGCCCTCTGCCGCCGCAAACTCAAGCGAGCCGGCAAGCCCTTTGGCTCTGGGAGGGCGGGGTCCGCTGGCATGGGGCGGCCCCCCCGCAGCCAGCGGCTGTCCACAGCCTCTGTCATCCAAGCTCGGTATCAGGGGCTCGTGGATGGGCGCAAGGGGGCCCACGCCCCCCAGGAGCTCCCCCAAGCCAAAGGCTCAGACGATGAACTCTTTCTTGGTGGCTCTAACCAGGATAGCGTGCAAGGTCTGGGCCGGGCCGTCTGCCCAGCTGGCGGGGAGGCGGGTCTGGGGGGCTGCAGCAGCAGCACCAACGGGAGCAGCGGGGGCTGCGAGCAGGAGCTGGGCTTGGACCTGTCCAAGAAAAGCCCACCCTTGCCCCCTGCCACCCCAGGTCCCCACCTCACTCCCGATGACGCAGCCCAGCTGAGCGACAGCCAACATGGCTCGCCCCCTGCGGCCTCTGCCCCTCCCGTTGCCAACAGTGCCTCTTATTCTGAGCTGGGGGGCACCCCTGATGAGCCCATGGATCTGGAGGGGGCCGAGGACAACCACCTGAGCCTGCTGGAGGCACCTGGTGGGCAGCCTCGGAAGAGCCTCCGGCACTCCACTCGGAAGAAGGAGTGGGGCAAGAAGGAGCCTGTGGCTGGCTCCCCCTTTGAGCGGAGAGAAGCGGGGCCCAAGGGTCCCTGCCCGGGAGAGGAGGGTGAGGGGGTCGGGGACAGGGTTCCCAATGGCATCCTGGCTGGTGGGGCTGGCCCTAGCGGGCCCTATGGGGAGCCCCCCTACCCCTGCAAGGAGGAGGAGGAGAACGGCAAGGATGCAAGTGAAGACAGTGCGCAGAGCGGGAGCGAGGGGGGCAGCGGCCACGCCAGCGCCCACTACATGTACCGGCAGGAGGGCTACGAGACGGTGTCCTACGGGGACAACTTGTACGTGTGCATCCCCTGCGCCAAGGGCTTCCCCAGCTCTGAGCAGCTCAATGCGCACGTGGAGACTCACACGGAGGAAGAGCTGTTCATCAAGGAAGAGGGGGCCTACGAGACAGGCAGTGGGGGTGCCGAGGAGGAGGCCGAGGACCTGTCAGCACCCAGTGCGGCCTACACGGCTGAGCCCCGGCCCTTCAAGTGTTCGGTCTGTGAGAAGACCTACAAGGACCCAGCCACGCTGCGGCAGCACGAGAAGACACACTGGCTGACACGGCCCTTCCCCTGCAACATCTGTGGCAAAATGTTCACGCAGCGCGGCACCATGACGCGTCACATGCGGAGCCACCTGGGCCTGAAGCCCTTCGCCTGCGATGAGTGTGGCATGCGCTTCACCCGTCAGTACCGCCTCACGGAGCACATGCGTGTGCACTCGGGCGAGAAGCCTTACGAGTGCCAGCTGTGCGGGGGCAAGTTCACCCAGCAGCGCAACCTCATCAGCCACCTGCGCATGCACACTTCCCCCTCCTAGAAGCCAAAGACCCGCGGGCGCCCTCTGCCACCTTGCTCCCCGGGAACCCATGGAAGGAGAAGCGAGGTGATGCAGCAGCAGGGGCGAGACCCTGGGTCCAGTGGAGGCTCCGGGTGGCCCCTCTGGCCCCCACTGCCCACACCCAGAGCTTTAATGGACAGTCCGTACCAAGCAGAGCCGAGAGGAGGGAAGCCAGGGGTCCCAGCCCGTCTACCTCCCCATCCCACCCAGGCCCCCAGCTCCCCGCGGGGGCCACCGCAGGGCCTGTGGGCTGGGTCACGTGGGTCTCGCTGGGACCTGGTCCCTTTGTTGCAGGCGGCTTGGAGAAAGGGCAGTGGGACGCTGGCCACGGCCAGGGTGGTGTCGGGAGCAGGCCTCACCCTGCTGGCTGTGTCTGTGTGTGTGCACGTGTGCTTGTGTCTGTGCGGGCGCGTGCGGCCCTGGTTCTGCAGGGAACAGGTGCTGGGGGTGCAGATCCCTCCCTCCTTGAGCCAGGGTGGCACTGCTCACTGGCGCTGGGACAGTCAGGGTGACCCCACCGCCTACCTCTCTACAACTAAAGAGCCCTCTGGGCCTGTGTTGCTGTTATTCCTACTGATCTGTTCCTCTGTTTTTCTTTTTGATTTTTGTTTTTTAAACCAAAACAAACAATAGCTTATTTTCTTTCCGCCCCCTCCGGGGCTGAGCCTGGGTCTGAAGACTGAATGTAACAGGGGCCGCTGGCACTCCTGCGCGTCCCCCGGCTCTGGCGCTGCAGGGGTGTCGGCGTGCCACCTCTCCAGGCCCCAGAAGCCCTTCTTGCCCAAAGGCTTCCCTGGTCCCTGAGCCCTGCCTCGGCTGCCTCAGGGGAGAGTGCTTTTCCTGTAGTTTCCAAGGAATATTCTTTGTTTAGAGGTACTTGTTTTTTATTAAGAGAAAAACCAGTGTAACGTTTATGTGACTGTTTGAACTGGAAGGTCTGGGGTTCCGGGGGGTGGGGGGAGGCTAGACTCAATGCCGGGGCCGTCGGTACTCGTTTTCATTTGTGTGCGCGTGCGTGTGTGTGTGTGTGTGTGTGTGTGTGTGTCTGTCTGTGTGGTGTGTGCCGTATGCATGGGCAGATGTTTCGCTTTCCCTCCTTCCTCACTGAACAAGGTGGAGACTTCTGACCTTTTGCTACCTCTTGAATTAATGACAACGATATGTTGGTGACTGGCAGTGGAAGCCCTTGACACTCTTGTTTTCCTTCGCTTAGCACCTAGGAAGTCGTGTGCAGGAGCCAGCAGGGCGCCAAGTGGCCCAGTGCCTGCAGCTCACCTGTGGGTTTTCCCTTTGAGCCTTGGGCCACATCCACCTCGAGGGGACCCTGGCACCCCGGGCACACAAACCTCTGTGGTATAGGTGAGGGGTGTGAGGCCCCAGCCTGGAGCCAGGCACTGGGTGCTGACGGGAACCATGAGGAGGATGGCAGGTCTTTGCAGCTCCTGGCCAGGGTGAGGCGGAAGTGAGCCCTCATCTTGCCACTCCTATCCTCCATTTGTGCAAGAGTTTTAAGCTTGAGAGAGCTGACCACAGGGCCCCCCGGGGAACAGGGATGGCACTTCCCTGAGCAGTCCTGGCCCCCGGCCACTGTCTCGGGGCCCACCTCTCGCCCCTCATCTTGGGCTTAGCCAGCCTCAGATACTTCTGTGGGCCCTGAAGTGGGCTCTCAAGGCCAGACCAAGGTTGCTGATCTCAGTCCCACTGTCTTCAGCCAGCTGAAGCTGTGGGGCTGGGCTGGCAGCCTTTATCGTCATCTTGCTTCACCATTTTTTTTTCTCTCTCTTTTCATTCTATTTTAAGTTTAGACCAAAAAAATAGAGAGTCATCCCCTACCCCCACCCCTCTAGAGACCCTCCAGCTAAAAACAGAGCCTGAGTTCAGGGACCCAAGTGGTGAGCGGCGTGTTTTGGGGGTGAGGGAGCTTGGGCAGATGAGGCTCCTGGCTGAGCCCTCCCTGTGGTGATCCCAGCCTAAGACGGCCCCTCTTCCCTCCTGGTGGGAGACAGAGGACTGGACCCTGGGTCTCAGGTTCCAGCAAGTCAGGCTAGGGACCTAGGGGGAGGAGACCCATGGACTTCACCCATACTCCGTGAGGGGGCTCCTGCTGTCCTGACGCCACCCCACCCCATCAGCACTTAAGCCACACGACACAAAGTCTGTACCGCGCGGGAAATGTTCATGCGCCTGGCCGTGTGCATGGCCTCCCGGGCTGTGGGCAGCCGCATCTGTGAGGTGACTCGTGAAAGTAGGTGATTCCTTTGCAGAACTTCAGGGACTGGGAGCAGAGGCCCCTCACTCAACGACGTTCGTGCGACATAGTATTGTATCCACCTTAGTATTGTATCGAGCCTTTTCTGTATTTTAATGAGAAAGCAGAACACTAGTTTCCTATTTAAGACTTTAAGGGTTTGTGGGGCGGGGCGGGATTAACACAACATTTGGCTTTGTTTTCTTTTTCCTTTGATTTCCACGTCAGGTGTGTGCGAGTGTGTGTGTGTGGAGATGTTAAGAGCCTCACAAGGAAACTGGGTTATTGGAGGCCAAGGCGGCTTACAGTTCTCTGCGTTCGTCACTTAATTCCTGAATGTTTCGGAGAAACAGGAATCAGAAAATAGCAGATATCATGTAGGAAAGAGAGGATAAACAAAGAAAAAAAAAATAAGCTCATACCCAAATTCACAAAGCCTATTTTTTAAACCAAAGCACATTTTGAATGAGTATGGAACCTCCATGGGCTCAGAAAAAAGATGCTAATATATTTATCTCATTGTTTACATAAGCTTTTACAGTTTCAGACCTCAGCAGCTGTAAGGCCAGTCCAGGGAACCCTCCCCTGCTGCTGGAAGCCCTTCTGAGTTGGCCCTGGAGTGGCTCACAGGCAGAGAAGGGTAGCCCTGGGGCTGGGGGAGGGATTGGAAGCCTCCCTGGAGTCACCTGAGCCCTCGTCCCCATTCCCAGGGCCCCTCCAAGCCCAGCTGGCACCAAAGAGCTTGGGCCCGTGCTGACCAGCCCCCAAGGCCCTCTGGCCGGACCACACTGGTCCTGACCAGCTAGCCTACGTGGGGATGGCCGTCAGTTCTGGCCACAGGACCCGAGTCTGGGCTTGGGTCCCCCTGCTGCTCTGCCCGTGACCCTTGGGGATGGGTTGATGCGAGGGTCCCACTCAAGCCAAAAAGCCGGGACCTTTGCACAGCTCAGTCGACTCTGGTGGGTCCCCACTCCTGGGGACCCCCTAACCCCACCCCAGGCAGCAGAAGGGGCTGACTGGGTCTGGTCCTTACCAACATAGACGGTGCAAACACTCTTAACAGTGTTGTTTTTGTATCAATATGTTTGTGCAGTGATGAATGTATTTATTTCTCAGACTTGGGGCGAGTGAGCGGGTGGCAGGCCGGGCTCTGCCACTGTGTGCTCCCGCCGGACCGAGCCCCAGCAAGGGCTCCTCCAGGATTGCAAAAAAAAGGAAGAGAAAAGATGAACCTTTAAGCAAATAAGAATCTCAGAGACTCGCAGCATAGCCATACACCTCAGCCTGTGAAATGAACAATCCGGACCCTCACCGACTTTCCCCACCTCAGGCAGCCGTGTGTGTTTACCGTTCATCACCACTCGGGGGCACCGGGCCACCCACCCACTCCCCCAATCCGTCAGTATTCACTGGACCTCAGGCCCTGTGCAGGAGTGCGATCCGGGCTGGGCCGCTGGGCAGGCTGACCCCCTGCCCTCCTGCGGCCATCCTGAGTTGGGGTGAGGCCTGGGCAGCCGGAGGGCAGGGCTCAGGGAGCAGGAGGCTGCATCCGTCCACCCCCCAGGCATGGGGGACAAAAGCCAAAGGTGCCAGGCCTTAGAGCAGACAAGGGCTCTCAGCCCTGGCATGCCCTCTAAAGGGACCAAGGTCCTCCTATTTCCCAGAACCCCGTTGGGGCAGATGTTACTGAACCTGTGAATCAGACGCCAGGAGTGAGGGCTGGGGAGGGACCTAACTGGAGCCTCAGTCTGACATTCCATGCTGGGGTGGGGGTGGGCATGAGCGGTGGGAACTGAGGCTGCCCAGGACCCCCTTCCTAGGATGCCCCGGCTTCAGTCACCCCACTTTAACTTTCTACCAGGACCCCCTCCCCCTACCTCACCTTGCTATTTATTGCTGTAATTTATTGACCTCAAAAATGCTGCATAACAGACCTCACTGGGGCAGGGAGGATCCCCAGGGCTCCCACCCTCCACTTGGCGGGCCCCGTGGGGCCAGGTGCTGAGGGGAGCCTTTCTGCCCCACCCATCACTAGCTTCCCTCTGCCCTCCCCCACCCCGGGGGGACCCAGGTTGGGCACTGGCTCATTTCTCGCAAATACCTCGAAGGGGAGGGGGGAGGGATGGGGTTGTAGCTGTTTTGTTTAATTGGAACTGGAAGAGGGATCATGTTTTGTTTTATGCCCTTCCCAGAAGGGGGGAGGGACACCGGGATCGCACTCCTGTACTGGCCACCGCCGCTGTCACTTGTCACATTGAGTTCATGTCCCTTGAGAGTTTGTATAAATTCAGGTCAGAGCTGCAGCTACACAGCTGCCCAGTGTCATAGAAAAGCAATTCACCAACGACTGATCTCTCCATTCAGAAGTGTGCAGTCTTAAATGTACAGCGATAAGAAACTGTTATTTTATGATCTTTTCATTAAAAGCTTGATTGAAAACTCTGGTGTGGGACCTCCATATTCTGCTTTGGCTGTTCTCTCTAGCAAAGTGACATGGCTTCTAAGTCTTAGAAGGGTGGGGTCTGGGATGGGCATCTGCCTGCCACTGTTCAGTGGTGCTTGGTGGGTCCTGGGGTGTGCACCGTGCCAGGGAACTAGCACTTTGGTGTCAGCATCCTCTTGGGCAGTGTTGGCCTGAGTTAGCTGAGGCTGTCTGGGAAGCAGCGATGCGTGCGCAGTTACAGCAGCATGGACCTGGTGACTGGGGAGAGGAGGATGGCTGCCCAGTGCCTGGGACCCCTCATTGGAGTGGCTCAGTTGGGACTGAGGAAGGGCTGGGGCAAGGTGAGGGCTGCTCCCTTCTGCCCACTGCTGCTTCCTGGTGCTTGGCCTGAGAGGGGGGGGAGGGAGGAAGGAAAAGGGGTAATGTTAATCCCCAGGGACCACCCAGAATGGGGATCCTCATGTGAAGACCTAGGAGGAGGAGCAGGGGTGGAGGGTGATTGCCACCTTAGACCTCTGGCATGGACTGCAGACATCTGGTGGCTCCTGGCAGCCGGAGATGAACACAGTGACCCCAGACTCCAGAAGAACTTGAGCACAGCTACTCTAAGTCTTGGTGAGTTCTGTTCATTTGCTTTAAAATGATTTTTTGGCTTTATCAAAGTAATTCCTGAATAGAATTTAAGTAATTAAATGGTTCTCAAAAAGGCTTAAAACAAAAATAGTTTGTCTCCCCAACTCCATCCCATACTATACAGCCAATCACTTTGAATTATTTTAGCACTTTCTTCTGCATTTGTCTCTACGTGTCTAAATAGTATTCTTACACTGCTGTCTTATTCCGTTTTGGAGTCTGGACTTATTATCAATAAGGATTTTAGTTCATTTATACTCTCTTCTCCCTAATTTATATCCACCAAATAGTTGTAAAATGTGTAGTTTGATCTAGAGGTTGGCAAACTTTCTATTAAGTAGATTGTAAAAATATATTTATATTAGATATATAAAATCTATATTTACATATAGATTTACATATATATATATTTACTCCAGCTTTTGTCTAGGCTGGAGTGCAGTGGATCATAGCTTACTGTAACCTCAAACTCCTAGGCTCAACTGATCCTCCTACTGCCGCCTCCCATGTAGCTGGGACTGCAGGTGTGAACCACCACATCCAGCTAATTTTTTTTGTTTTTGTAGAGACGGTCTTGCTATCTTGTCAGGCTAGTGTTGAACTTCTGGCTTTAAGCGAGCCTCTTGGCCTCCCAGCATGCTGGGATTACAGGTGTGAGCCACTGCCTCTGGCTGCCAGATAGTAAATATTTCAGGCTCTACAGGTAACACCATCTCTGTTGTGACTACTCAGCCTTCTGTCATAGTGCAAAAGTAGCCATCAGTGGGGCCAGGCACAATGGCTCACGCCTATAATCCCAGCACTTTGGGAGGCCAAGGTGGGTGGATCACCAGAGGTCAGGAGTTCCAGACCAGCCTGGCCAACATGGTGAAACCCCTTTTCTACTAAAAATACAAACAACAACAACAACAACAAAAAACTAGCCAGGTGTGGTGGTGGGTGCCTGTAATCCCAGCTACTCGGGAGGCTGAGACAGGGGAATCTCTTAAATCCAGGAGGCAGAGATTGCAGTGACCTGAGATCGTGCCATTACACTCTAGCTTGGATGACAGGAGTGAAACTCCATCTCAGAAACAAGACAAAAATTAGCTGGGCATGGTTGTGGGTGCCTGTAATTCCAGCTAGGCAGGAGAATTGCTTGAACCCAGGAGGCGGAGGTTGCAGTGAGCCGAGATCAAGCCATTGCATTCCAGCCTGGGCGACCAGCAAAACTCTTAAAAAAAAAAAAAAAATAGCCACCAATGATATGTAAGCAGATGAGCATGGATATATTCCAGTAAAACTTCATTTATGGCCAGGCACGGTGGCTCATGTCTACAATCCCAGCACTTTGGGAGGCTGAGGCGGGTGGATCACCAGAGGTCAGGAGTTCGAGACCAGCCTGGGCAAGATGGTGAAACCCCGTCTTTACAAAAAAAATACAAAAAATTAGCTGGGCTGCCGGGTGCGTTGGCTCACGTCTGTAATCCCAGCACTTTGGGAGGCTTAGGTGGGTGGATCACGAGGTCAGGAGATCGAGGCCATCCTGGCTAACATGGTGAAACCCCGTCTCTACTAAAATACAAAAAATTAGCTGGGGGTGGTGGCACGCCTCTGTAGTCCCAGCTCCTTAGGAGGCTGAGGCAGGGGAATCACTTGAACCCGGGAGGCAGAGGTTGCAGTGGGCCGAGATTGTGCCACTGCACTCCAGCCTGGGCGACGGAGCGAGCCTCCGTCTCAAAAAAAAAAAAACTTGCTTCTTGGCCAAGCGTGATGGCTCACACCTGTAATCACAGCACTATGGGAGGCCTGAGGTGGGCTGATCACCTGAGGTCAGGAGTTCAAGACTAGCCTGGCCAACATGGCGAAACCCTGTCTCTATTAAAAATACAGAAAGCAGCCAGGCATTGTGGTGGGTACCTGTAATCCCAGCTACTCGGGAGGCTGAGGCAGGAGAATCACTTGAACCCGGGAGGCGGAGGTTGCAGTGAGCCAAGATCGTGCCACTGCACTCCAGCCTGGGCAACAGAGTGAGACACCCATCTCAAAACAAAAACAAAAACCAGCTTTTCAGCCAGGTGAGGTGAATGCATCTATAGTCCCAGCTACTCAGGAGGCGGAGGCAGAAAGCTCCCTTGAGCCCCAGGAGTTTGAGGCTGCAGTGAGCCGTGACTGCATTACTGCACTCCAGCCCGGGCAACAGAGTGAGACTCTATCTTTTTTTTTTTTTTTTTTTTTGAGACAGAGTCTCGCTCTGTCACCCAGGCTGGAGTGCAGTGGCACGATCTCGGCGCACTGCAAGCTCTGCCCCCCAGGTTCATGCCATTCTTCTGCCTCAGCCTCCCAAGTAGCTGGGACTACAGGTGCCTGCCACCATGCCCGGCTAATTTTTTTGTATTTTTAGTAGAGACGGGGTTTCACCATGTTTGCCAGGATGGTCTCGATCTCCTGACCTCGTGATCCACCCACCTCGGCCTCCCAAAGTGCTGGGATTACAGGCATGAGCCACTGCTCCCAGCCAAGACTCTAAAAGAAAAAAAAATAAGTCGTTTTCCAAAAGCCATTTGAGGTGGATTGCAGTAAAAGTCTTCTATGGAGTGGAGAATGTTTGACACAGTAAAAGAACAGGAGTAGGAGAAAGCTGCCATGCTTTCCAGGGGGCTAAAATGTGTGGCTGAGGATCCTATTTGGCTCTGTGTGCCCAAGGTGTCCCTCTGCCCTGCTCCCAAAAAGAGGAGGGATGTGAAAAAGCAAAGGCCGGGAAGTGGGAATTGGAGGTGGTTTTCATCTTAGTACAAAAGGAAGTGTCCCCATGCTAAATATTCCAAGAAATGTTTCCCACAGGACTTACTTTTTTTTCTTTTTTTCCGAGACTGACTATCACTCTGTTGCCCAGGCTGGAGTGCAGTGGCGCAATCTTGGCTCACTGCAACCTCCGCCTCCCAGGTTCAAGCAATTCTCCTGCCTCAGCCTCCCGACTACCTGGGACTACAGGTGCGTGCCACCATGCCCAGCTAATTTTTGTATTTTTAGTGGAGACGGGGTTTCACCACGTTGGCCAGGCTGGTCTCGAACTCCTGACTTCAGGATTTGCCGACCTCAGCTTCCAAAAGTGCTGAGATTACAGGCGTGAGCCACCGTGCCCAGCCTCCAATAGGACTTTGTAAAGGACATTCACTAAGTTGCACAGCAAATGTAGAAGGAAGCTTGTGAAAGGCTTTTTCTCGAAATGACCTGGGTAAAATCAGACTGTGTCATTAAAGGTCCCTGGTGTTGTGCTGTAAAATGTTACTTTTGCCAGTGGCAGGATGCTGCCCCTGCCTCCACCGTGCTGTAAGGTAGTGTGCAGCATCCATACTGATCACCTTTCCACAATCGCGTAAGAGTGTGTGGACACATGTAAGCCCTAGGCTTGGGTGGCTGGGACTTGGTCTTGCAGCCCCCTGGCCTGGGCCGCATTCGTATGTCCACCCACGCGGCACAGGCCGGACTTACTCTTTCCACTGCTCCAGGCTGGGGCGGAAAGAGCCAACGGGGAGGTGGCAGGAAGCCCCCCACAGAGCAGGAAGCTGCACGGACCCCATGCTGAAGGAAGAAGTCATCGAGGGGCCGCATGGGGACCAGGGTTGGGAAAGGCAGGCAGGGCTGCAGGCTCCCTAGGAGGCCAGAACTGGCCAGGGGTGCAGCAGCCGAGGCCTCTCCCTGCAGTGCCAGGCTGCGTCCTTTCCCACACAAAGGCTCGCCTCTGTGCTGTGGAGACCAGATGGGAGGCTGGAGGGCCTTGGTGGCAGTGTAAGAGGCTGGGCCACCAGCAGGGCCCAGGTGTCTTTCTCAGTGCGCCTGGTGCTACCGAGAACCGTGCCCTGGGCAGATGGCTGAGGAGCGCTCACCTGTCCCTGTGCCCAGACACTTTCTGAGCCACGTGGCCTCCCCTAATGCCGCTGACCAGTGGATTTAAGAAAATGTTGGCCCCCATGGCCAGGTGCAGTGGCTCATATCTGTAATCCCAGCACTTTGGGAGGCCGAGTTGGGCAGATCACTTGAGGTCAGGAGTTCAAGACCAGCCTGGCCAACATGGCGAAACCCCATCTCTACTTAAAATACAAAAAATTAGCCAGGCATGGTGTCAGGCATCTGTAATCCCAGCTACTTGGGAGGCTGAGGCAGGAGAATTGCTTGAACCCAGGTGGCAGAAGTTGCAGTGAGCTGAGATTGCGCCACTGCACTCCACCCTGGGCGACATGGCGAGACTCCATGTCAAAAACAAAAAAACAAAAAAACAAAAAAACTCAGTCCCCAGCGATTTTGGGATTTGGAATTTTTGCCTATTCATGTTCAGCTCCTCTTTCTGGCCAAGGTAACAATGAGTTGCCTCCTGCAGGGTCCCTGCTGTGAAATCAGGCCATCCCGTGCTTCTCGATCAGCAGGCCGTACCTCCAGGTCAGCTGAAAGGAGCCCAGAGCATTTGAATCCCAGCCCCAACTGGCAGCGGCCTTTGCCTTGGACAGATGCCATGTCTCTGAGGTGCAGACGGGCTGGCTCTCCATTCAGGTGTCAGAGCATTTGAGTGTGTTTGGTTTTCCAAGCCCTGGGTTTGTCAATGGAGGGAAAGGTGCACAAGATGTGGTCCGTGAGCTCTTGGATCCTAGAATGCCAGCTACCTGGGGAGGCTGAAGTGGGAGGATTGCTTGAGCCTGGGAGGTGGAGGCTGCAGTGAGCTAGGATTGTGCTACTGCACTCCAACCTGGATGACAGAGTGAGACCCTATCTCAAAAAAATAAATAAATAAATGAAAGCATCCTTGGTAATGCTGAGTGCTGTGGGGACACTGTTGCAATTGGGGGTGAGTGGCCTGGGAAGGCTTCCCAAGAAATGGCATTAGGGTGAGGCCATAGGAAGTGAGGGAGGGGCTAGGCAGAGGAATGAGCAGGCACAGAGGCCTGTAGCAGCAGACTGCACAGCGGCAGGAGCGGTCCTGGCGGCGCCGGGCCTAGGAGCCATGTTGGGGTTTGGACTTGTGCTCTCTGAAAGTCTGAGAGGCTCTACTGGCTGCTGGAGGAAGACAAGGTGGGGGCAGCCAGGCTCCTTAGGAGCTCTCGGAATGGTGCAGTCCAGAGCCATAGTGTTGAAGGTGGTAAGCAGGGGTCAGAACTTGGAGGTTCACATTTTATTTAAAGCTGTTTAGTGAGCAGTTGTGAGTCACTAACACTTTGTAAACATCAGCTCGTTTACTCTGTGTGGCAATCAGGCTGAGGTGGACAGCATCTCCTGAGGAAGTAAGGTGCAGATGGGCCAGCAGTTTGCAATGGAAGAGCCCGAGGGCTTGGGGACAGGCTGGAGGAAGGGTGTGAGGCGGAGGGGAGGTAAGGAGAGCGTCAGGGTTTCTATGCCTACACGGAAGAGTGGGAGAAGAGCAGGACTCACCCAGGGAGCCATGGGGGTGCCGCGTTGAAGAGGAATGGCTGCGAGGCCAGAGGGGACAGTGTCCAGGAGCGCAAGCGTCACTTGGCTGAGTGTGGCAAGTGGGCAAGTCAGGGACAGCTGACCCCCAATAATGCTAAAACAAAAATCAATAAGTGCGTAAATAAAACACAGTTCGTTTTGGCTGTAGTGGGAGAATGGCTGGCGTCCGTGAGGCTGGCAGGGCCCAAATGCTGGAGGACTTTGACTGCCCTAGGCAAGGATTTTGGATTTTATTATTATTTTTTTTACTGTTTCTTTTCTTTTTTTTTTTTTTTTTTTTTTTTTTTTTTTGAGATGGAGTCTTGCTCTGTCTCCCAGGCTGGAGTGCAGTGGTGCGATCTTGGTTCACTGCAAGCTCCACCCCCCCGCGTTCACGCCATTCTCCTGCCTCAGTCTCCCGAGTAGCTGGGACTACAGGCGCCCACCACCATGCCCAGCTACTTTTTTTTGTAGTTTTAGTAGAGACGGGGTTTCACCGTGTTAGCCAGGATGGTCTCGATCTCCTGACCTCGTGATCCACCTGCCTCAGCCTCCCAAAGTGTTGGGATTACAGGCGTGAGCCACCGCACCTGGTGTTTTGTTTTGTTTTGTTTTGTTTTGTTTTTGAGACAGAGTCTCCCTCTATCACCCAGGCTGGAGTGCAGTGGCACGATCCCGGCTCACTACAACCTCTGCCTCCCGGGTTCAAGCGATTCTCCTGCCTCAGCCTCCCAAGTAGCTGGGACTATAGGTGCCCACCACCACGCCTGGCTAATATTTGTATTTTTAGTAGAGACAGGGTTTCACTGTGTTGGCCAGGCTGGTCTTGAACTCCTGACCTCGGGATCCACTCACCTCGGCCTCCCAAAGTGCTGGGATTACAGGAGTGAGCCACTGCATCCAGCCCTTATTTCTTTTTAAGACACGGTCATGATTCGTTGCCCAGGCTGGAGTGCAGTGGCACGATCACGGCTCACTTCAGCCTCACACTCCTGGGCTCAACCAATCTTCCTGCCTCAACCTCTTGAGTAGCTGGGACTATAGGAAAGCCGCACCACACCTGGCTAATTTAAATTTTTTTTTTTTTTGGTAGAGGTCTCACTATGTTGCCTAGGCTGGTCTTGAACTCTTGGGTTCAAGTAGTCCTCCCACCTCAGACTCCCAAAGTGTTGGGATTACAGTTGTGAGCAACCATGCCCAACCAGATTTTATTTTTATTTTTGAGACAGGGTCTCACTCTATCACCCAGGCTAGAGTACAGTGGTATGTTCACGGCTCACTGCAGCCTTGACTTCCTGGGCTAAGTAATCCTCCCACTTTAGCCTCCCTAGTAGCTGGGACTACAGGCACACACCACCATGCCCAGCTTTTTATTTTTTTATTTTTTGTAGAGATGAAGTTTTGCCATGTTGCTCAGGCTGGTCTGAAACTCCTGGGCTCAAGCGATCTGCCTGCCTCAGCCTCCCAAAATGTGGGGATTTCAGGGGTGAGTCACCACACCTGGCCCAGATTTTATTATTTAAGTTAATATTTTGTTACCGTTGCTTAAAGCCACCTGGTCCTTTTCATCAGATAGTTTCTTACAGCCAGGCACAGTGGCTCACACCTGTAATCCCAGCACTTTGGGAGGCTGAGACAGGTGAATTGCTTGAGCCCTGGAGTCTGAGACCAGCCTAGGCAACACAGTGAAACCATGTATCTACTAAAAGTTTTGGTCTCGATCTACTGACCCCGTGATCCGCCCGCCTTGGCCTTCCAAAGTGTTGGGATTACAGGCGTGAGCCACCGCGCCGGCCTAAATATTTTTTTTAAATTAGCTGGGTGTGATTGAGGCTGGGCACTGTGGCTCACGCCTGTAATCCTAGCACTCTGGGAGGCAGGTGGATTGCCTGAGCTCAGGAGTTCAAGACCAGCCTGGGCAACATGGCGAATCCTCGTCTCTACTAAAAATACAAAAAAAAAAAAAAAAAAAAAAAATTGGCCAGGTGCAGTGGCTCACGCCTGTAATCCCAGCACTTTGGGAGGCCAAGGCGGGTGGATTACCTGAGGTCAAGAGTTCAAGACCAGCCTGGCCAACATGGTGACACCCTATCTCTACTAAAAAATACAAAAATTAGCTGGGTGGTGGCGGGTGCCTGTAATACTGGGTACTCGGGAGGCTGAGACAGGAGAATTGCTTGAACCCAGGAGGTAGAGGTTGCAGTGAGCTGAGATCACGCCATTGCACTTCAGCCTGGGCAACAAGAGCGAAACTCCGTCTCAAAAAAAATTAGCTGGGTATGGTGGCATGTGCCTGTAATCCCAGCTGCTTTGGGGGCTGAGGCACGAGAATTGCTTGAACCGGAAGGCAGAGGTTGCAGTGAGCCAAGATCGTGCCACTGCACTCCAGCCTGGGCAACAGAGTAAGATTATCCAAAAAGAAAAAAAAAAAATTAGCGGGTGTGGCTACACCTGTAGTCCCAGCTATATGGGAGGCTGAAGTAGGAGGATCGCTTGAGTCCAGGTGGTGGAGGCTGCAGTGAGCTATGATTGTGTGACTGCACTCCAGCCTGGGTGACAGAGCCAGACCCTGTCTCAAAAAGAAAAGGGTCATGATGCCTCCCCAACAGGATATGGTGGGGACGCTCCAAGACCATGGGAGAAGAGGATATGAGCCGGAGCCATGGAAGAAGTGAACATGTAAGACTCCAGAGGCAAACTGCCCGTCTAGACAGCTCTGGCCTGCAGAGCACACCACTTCCAGGCCAGTGCCGTGAGGTCCTGTTGAGCCACCCACCTCACTGTGATCATCCCCAGGTAAACCCTCAGACGTGGGCCCGGTGCCCTCCTTGCTGAGGCTGAAGCCACATGGCCATGAAAACCTGAGCATCACAAGCCGCTCTCTGCGTTTGTGGTGTGATCAGGGCCTTCTACCACAAGCCATGTGCCCAGGCTGATCCTCTCCAATGTGGAGAGGCGGCTGCGCTGGAAAGGCCTCAGTAAGAGCAGCTGGGCCTTTGCAGACAGACATCAGGGTGTGACCCTCGGGACTGGCTCCCTGCGGCCACTGCAGCACAGGTGTTCACATCTCACAGTGGAGGCAGTGGAGACCATGCTCGCCTGCAGGCTCTCGGCCAGGCTCTGAGGCTGGCCCCTTGCGTAGCCCCTGGTGACTCCTTGGCTTCTGGAGCGGAACTCCATCCTTCACATGGCGCTTTCCTCGAGGGCCTGTGTGCGTGTCGTCTGTGGCCAAGTTCCCACTTCATAAGGACATCAGTCATATTGGATGGGGTCCCACCCTGCTCCAGTGAGACCCCATCTTTTTTTTTTTTTTTTTTTTTTTGAGACAGAGTCTTGCTCTGTGGCCCAGGCGGGAGTGCAGTGGCACGATCTCGGCTCACTGCAAGCTCCGCCTCCTGGGTTCACGCCATTCCCCTGCCTCAACCTCCCAAGGAGCTGGTACTACAGGCGCCCGCCACCGCACCCGGCTAATTTTTTATATTGTTAGTGGAGACGGGGTTTCACTGTGTTAGCCAGGATGGTCTTGATCTCCTGACCTCGTGATCCGCCCTCCTTGGCCTCCCAAAGTGCTGGGATTACAGGCATGAGCCACCGCGCCCGGCCGAGACCCCATCTTAATCACACCTGCAGTGACCCTGTTTTCAAGTTAAGGCCACATTCTGAGGTATTGAAAATTAGGACTCCAATATGAATTCGGGGGGACCCAATTTAACCTGTAATATGTATATCCCAAATGCAATTTTCTCCTTTTTTCTTTGAGACAGTTGCTTTGTCACCCAGGCTGGAGTGTAGCTCTTGGCTCACTGCCTCTGCTTCCCAGGCTCCCGCAATCCTCCATCTCAGCCTCCTGAGTAGCTGGGACCACAGGCGCACACCACCACACCCAGCTAATTTTTGTATTTTTGATAGAGATGAGGTTATGCCATGTTGCCCAGACTGGTCTTGAACTCCTGAGCTCAAGAGATGCACTCGCCTCAACCTCCCAAAGTGCTAGGATTACAGGTATGAGCTAGCATGCCTGACCTCCAAATGAAATTTTCAAAAAGGCCTTTTCATAATAGTAACAGGAAACAAGTGACATAGGCATAGCCTTGATAAATGTGCCAAAAGCCCATTTGGAAATAGCACATTTGTAGGAGGCCTGAGGCAAGACTTGTGGGATTGGATGGGAATGCTCTGTTCCTGGGACCAATACCTGATGATGGAGAGTGTCCATTCTTCCCTTTTAAATTTTTATTTTAATATTTTATTTTTGAAGATGGGGTCTTGCTATGTTGCCCTGGCTGGTCTGGAAGTCCTAGGATCAAGTGGTCCTCCCACCTTGGCCTCCCAAAGTGCTGGGATTACAGGTGTGAGCCACTGTGCCCAGCCCATTCTTCCCTTTTAATATATACGCTTCACATACAGGCTTTGTTTTTGCAGCTCCTATCAAATCCCAACAATGTATTTGGGAGAATTTGACAAGACAGTTCTAAAGTTTATCTGAAAGAGAAGCAGCAGATCCTAAATGGCTTTCCCCAGGCCCAGCACTGGCAGATAGCACCTTTCTAACCTTCGGGTGTGAATCCAAGGGTGGTGGTGGAGCTTCAGGACACATGCACCCTCGTGTCCCTCCTCTGTGTAAATGGAAGGCTTCAGTGCCAGCTCCTTTAGGTTGTAAGGACTGAACACGCTCACAGAAGTCGTGTGCACAGTGAGGTGGGGGCTGAAATGCAGCAGCTCCTCTCCCCATGTTCTGTCCCCGCCCCACCTCTCCCCCACCTCAACTTTGACCACTAGGGGACCAATTATAACAAGAGATGTCAAGAATAGCTCATGTAAAGCCACCCCACCCCAGTCACCTGGTTGCTGCATAGTGTCACATTCATAGGAGTACAATTTAGTCACTAGTAATCCTTTGCGAATAATACAAACGTCCAGTAATTCTTTGCTGCATAATAGGCCTTGTGCTCAAAAGGTTCTGCAGACCTTGCCTGGGTGCTCTGGCCAAGCTGCAGTCATCCCAGGGCTGGCTGGGGGCTGGGGGTTTGCCGGCATGCCTGCTGGTTGGTGCTGCTGCCAGTCCCAGCTACTCAGGAGGCGGAGGTACGGGGACGGCTTGGTCTCAGGAGGTTAAGGCTGCAGTGAGCCATGATCGTGCTACTGCACTCTGGCCTGGGCAACCAAGCAAGACTCTGTCTCAGAAAAAAAAAATAAGGGGGTGAGAGGGGCTGTAAAGGCTCTGAGGTCCACGCTCTGGAGGCCCACAAAGTCTTTTCTGCATCATCTTGTTTGTCAGAGCAAGACCCAAGGGTGAGCCTAGATTCCTGAGCTGGGGAAACAGGCTCCACCTACTGGTGTTGAGAACTGTAGACAATCTGTGGTCGTTTTGAGTCCACTGTAAGTAACCAAAATACCTTCAGTCTTGCTTGCATTTCTCAACATTGGTGAAAGGGGACCCAGTGCTTGGTTGTAGCAGGCGTCCTAAACTCTCCTTCTGACCTGCAGAGTTTTCATCTGCAGAACGTCCCCTTCTGGTGCACAGCATTCATGTCCCTTGTCCTCATCCCTGGTGGGTGCTCTCGCCGCCTCCTTTCTGATCCCATCCTCCTCCTTGTCCTACCAACCCTCTGTACTCACCCTGTGTATTTAGTTTATATAAATGTTAATGCCTGGCCAGCCGTGGTGGCTCACGCCTGGTAATCCCAGCACTCTGGGAGGCTGAGGCGGGCGGATCACCTGAGGTCAGAAGTTCGAGACCAGCCTGGCCAACATGGTGAAACCCCGTTTCTACTAAAAATACAAAAAATTAGCTGGGCATGGTGGCGAGTGCCTGTAATCCCAACTACTCGGGAGACTGAGGCAGGAGAATTGCTTGAACCCTGGAGGCGGAGGTTGCGGTGAGCTGAGATCATACCATTGCACTCCAGCTTGGGCCACAAGAGTGAAACTGTCTCAAAAATAAAAAAAAAAAGATAAATGTTAACACCTGTAGTCCCAGTGCTTTGGGAGGTCAAGGCAGGAGGATCACTTGAGCACAGGAGGTCAAGGCTGCAGTGAGCTGGGATGGCGCTACTGTTCCCCAGCCCGGGCAACAGAGTGAGACTCGATCTCAAAAAAAAAAAAAAAAAAAAAAAGACCAGGTGGGGTGGTTCATGCCTGTAATCCCAGCATTTTGGGAGGCCAAGGTGGGTGGATCACTTGAGCCCAGGAGTTTGAGACCAGCCTGGTCAACATAGTGAGACTTCATTTCTACAAAATAATAATCAGCCATGCTGTAGTCCCAGCTACTGGGGGTGCTGAGGTGGGAGGATTCCTTGAGCCCAGGATTTCAAGACCGCAGTGAGCTAGGATCAAGCCACTGAAGTTCAGCCTGGGTGACAGAGCAAGATCCTTTCTCTCTAACAAAAAATTAAAATTAAAAAATATTGGCCAGGTGTGGTGGCTCACGCCTGTAATCCCAGTACTTTGGGAGGCTGAGGCAGGTGGATCATTCGAGGTCAGGAGTTCGAGACCAGCCTGACCAACATAATGAAACCCTATCTCTACTGAAAATACAAGGATTAGCCAGACGTGGTGGTGGGCGTCTGTAGTCCAGCTACTTGAGAGGCTGAGGCAGGAGAATCACTTGAACCACCACGCCCAACCTAATTTTGTTGTTGTTGTTGTTGTTGTTGTTGTTAGTAGAGACAGGGTTTCACCATGTTGGCCGGGCTTATCTTGAACTCCTGACCTCAAGTGATCCACCTGCCTCAGCCTCCCAAAGTGCTGGGATTACAGGCGTGAGCCACCATGCCCGATCTGAAGACATTTTTGATTGGTTGATTGATTGAGTTGGGGTCTCACTGTTGCCCAGGCTGGAGTGTGGTGGCATGATTATAGCTCACTGCAGCCTTAAACTCCCGAGCCCAAGAGATCCTCCCAGCTCAGCCTTCTGAGTATCCGGGACTACAGGTGCACACCAGCACACCCAACTCATTTTAAATTTTTTCTTTTTTTTTGAGATGGATCTTGCTCTGTCACCCAGGCTGGAGTGCAGTGACGCAAGCTCCGCTCACTGCAAGCTCCGCCTCCCGGGTTTATGCCATTATCCAGCCTCAGCCTCCTGAGTAGCTAGGACTACAGGCACCCGCCACCACGCCCGGCTAATTTTTTGTATTTTTAGTAGAGACGGGGTTTCACCATGTTAGCCAGGATGGCCTCGATCAGGAGATCGTCCATCTTGGCCTTCCAAAGTGCCGGGATTGCAGGCGTGAGTCACCGCGCCCAGCCCGGTAGTTTCTTACATGTTCACAAAGAGACAAACTTACAAGAGCAAAGCATTACGAACTTTAAGAGGCCAATGCAGGAGGATCATTTGTAGCTAGAATTTTGAGATCATCCAGGGAAACAAAGTGAGACTCTGTCCCTACAAAAAAATAATTTTTTTTTTTTTTGAGACAGACTGTCGCTCTGTCGCCCAGGCTAGAGTGCAGTGGTGTGATCTTGGCTCACTGCAACCTCCACCTCCCGGGTTCACACCATTCTCCTGCCTCAGCCTCCCGGGTAGCTGGGATTACAGGCACTCGTGACCATGCCCAGCTAATTTTGTATTTTTAGTAGAAATGGGGTTTCACCATGTTAGCCAGGGTGGTCTTGATCTCCTGACCTCGTGATCCGCCCTCCTTTGCCTCCCAAAGTGCTGGGATTATAGGCATGAGCCACCGTGGCCAGCCTCTTTTACTATTTTTTTTTTTTTTTTAAAGATGGAGGCTCACACTGTTGCCCAGGCTGGAGTGCGGTGGCACGATCTCGGCTCACTGCAACCTCCGCCTCCTGGTTTTATGCGATTCTCCTGCCTCAGCCTCCTGAGTAGCTGGGATTATAGGCCACCATGCCCAGCTAATTTTTTGTATTTTTAGTAGAGGTGGGGTTTTACCATGTTGGCCAGGCTGGTCTCGAACTCCAGACCTCAGGTGATCCACCCACCTTGGCCTCCCAAAGTGCTGGGATTACAGGTGTGAACCACCGTGCTTGGCCTCTACTACTACTTTTTTTTTTTTTTTTTTTTTTGAGATGGAGCCTCCCTCTGTCACCAGGCTGGAGTGCAGTGGTGCAATCTCGGCCCACTGTAACCTCTGCCTCTCGGGTTCGATTCCCCTGCCTCAGCCTCCCGAGTAGCTGGGACTACAGGCAAGCACTACCATACCCGGCTAACTTTTTTTTTGTATTTTTAGTAAAGACAAGATTTCACCATCTTGGCCAAGCTGGTCTTGAACTCCTGATCTCGTGATCCACGCGCCTCGGCCTCCCAAAGTGCTGGGATTACAGGCGTGAGCCACCGTGCCCGGCCGTCTACTACTTCTTAAAGGGTGAGAGGCGGGAGGATCGCTTGAGCCCTGAAGTTTGCGGCTGCAGTTAGCTTTGATCGTACCACTGCACTCCAGCCAGGGTGACAGCAGGACCCTGACTCTAAAAAAAGAAAAAGAAAAAAAAGCATATACTATTAATACTTCCTCCTTACTATAATATTTACCGTGGCCTTTATCAGACTAGAGAGTGCTTTTATCTCTCCCTTTTGTAAGAAAGAGCTTTTAGAATTACCAATAGATGGTCAGGTGAGGTGGCTCAGGCCTGTAATCCCAGCACTTTGGGAGGCCGAGGCGGGTGGATCACGAGGTCAGGAGTTGAAGACCAGCTTGGCCAAGATGGTGAAACCCTGTCTCTACTAAAAATACAAAAAAATTAGCTGGGCGTGGTGGCGAGTGCCTGTAATGCCAGCTACTCCGGAGGCTGGGGCAGAGAATTGCTTGAACCCAGTAGGCGGAGGTTGCAGTGAGCCAAGATTGTGCCACTGCACTCCAGCCTGGGCAACAGAGTGAGACTCTGTCTCAGAAAAAAAAAAAAAAATTATTAATAGATGGTGACCCTCATCTTCATGTTTTCTGCATCTATTGAAGTAGGACACTGAGATCGTGGAGTTCTTCCCTGTTTGTCCATATGGTGAACAACACTGATTTTCTGATGTTGAACAATCCCTGGAATAAACTCTGCTTGGTTTCCATGGATTTCTGTTTCCCTTTAGATTTTGTTAGTAATTTATTTTGGATTTTTGCATCCAAGTTCATAATTGTAACTGGACAAATAAAGGCATATTTTAAAAGGACAAGTTGGGAGCCTAAGGCGGAAGGATCACTTGAGCCTGGGAGATTGAGGCTGCAGCTAGCCTCGATTGCTCCACTGTACTCCAGCCTGGTGACAGCAGGACCTGCCTCTAAAATAATAATACATAAAAGGAAGAGTTTACCTACAGTCTCACCAAGCAATGAAAGAGTTTATCTTTTTCCTGTTTCCTTTACGGATCTTGCTCATGTATTTTATCTTAGTTACTTTAGCATAAGTGCTAAATCAAATTCTTTTTCACTAGACATCATCATAGCTCTAGGCATACCACATAATACCCAAGCACATTTTAATCATTAAAATTGTTTCCTTTTTTTGTGGCTACTGTAACCACTTCAGCGAACCATTTAGTGCATAGTGGGTTTAAATTATTTTTTCTCCTTCCTGGGATAAATTTCCCAGGAGAGGGATAATTGGGTCAAAAGCTACGAACATATTTATGGGTTCTTTTCCACAAGAGATCGATCAGTTTGCAAGTGCCATCTGCACTGTGGGGGAACCAATCTTCAACTTGCCTGCATTTGGTATTAGTATTTTATTAACTTTTCATTGATCCAATTACAGCTCTTTGACACAATTTTCATCAGTGATGGACTAAGTGTGATCCGGCCTGACCCGCCTCCGGCCGCCGTGAGAAGGGGCATGTGTCGGGCTACGCTCGGGCTTCCCCTGCAGCCCATTGTGATCCATCCCGCTAGGTGCTCCCTGCCGCCCATTGTGACGCCTGCCAGCCGCAGGCTGGGTCCCCGAGGCGGGCGGCATTTAGGCTCGGTCTCCACAGCCATGGCCGCGACGCAGGAGCTGCTGCTGCAGTTGCAGAAGGATAACCGAGATGGTCGCCAGCGGAAGCAGGAGCTAGAGAAGCTGATGCGCGGGCTCGAGGCCGAGAGCGAGAGCCTCAATCGGCGCCTGCAGGACCTGAGCGAGCGGGAGCGAAGGTGCGCGGGGAACGCCGCTCTACCTGGCGGGCGCGCGAGGGTCGGTCCCGCAGGCAGCGCCGCGAGGTGCTTCGCAGAGTACCAGGCTGATCCGCTCGGGCCCGCATCTCTGCTCTAGGCCCTTGGGAACGGGTGATCCACCCAGAGGACCCAGGTGGGGGACTCGGCCAGGACTTCCCAGTCCTCAATCATGAGCCTGCGGCTGGTCCTTCCTGGCGACTGCGGGATCCTGAGCGACCCAGTCCGCCTTGTAGCGCCAACCTCAGTTTCCCTCTGCAGCCTGCTGCGGAGGCGAAGCCAGGCAGCGCAGCCTCTGCAAGGGGAGGCGCGCGAGGCGGCGCGGGAGCGCGCGGAGCGGGTGCGCAGAAGGCTGGAGGAGGCGGAGCGCCACAAGGAGGACTTGGTGAGGAAGAGTCCTGGAATGGGGCTGGACCCAGGGTGTGGTGGGGCAGGGCGGGCGGAAGGGGGCAGGATCCGGGGGTGGGGTGAGGTAGGACCGGCGGAGAGGCCGGCACCGCCCCAAGACCCTGTCCGCAGGAGCAGCACAGCAGGCAGCTGCAGGAGCAGTGGGAGGAGCTGTCGAGTCAGGTACGTGCAGGAGATGGGAGGGCCTGTCTCTTGGTTCCTCTCGGAAGTCCTGCCCTTGTCCTCGCCCTTGTTGCCTCCCCGTCCCTGTCTCCCCTGACACCCGTTCCTCCAGAAGCCCGGTAAACCCCGCCCTTACAAGCCCCGCCCCTAGCTCTTCTACTACGGACGGGAACCGCAGGACCAGAAGAGCACGGAGCAGCAACTCGCAGCCCAATTGGTGACGCTGCAGGTGCTTGAGCGGGACCCTGAGGTCTTTAGTAGGGGCGGAGCAGCAGCATGAGCGGGGCCGTGACCACCTGGGGGTGTGGCTTAAGGCAGGCCCTGAAGGCATGGGCGGGACGGGGGATGTGGGCGGAGCATAATCGCCTGGGGGCGGGGCCCTGAGGGCTAGATATGGGCGGAGCGCGGAGGGGGCGTGGCCATGACCAGCTGGGGCGTTGCTTACGACTGGTCCTGAGGACGTGGGCGGGGTCATGATCGCCTGGGGGCGGGCACTGAGGGCCGGGGGCGGGGCCCGGAGGCACAGCGGGTTGCGGGCCTGCGGACCTCGTGACATTCCCTGGGTCCTTCTCAAGAATGAACTGGAGCTGGCGGAGACCAAATGCGCCTTGCAGGAGGAGAAGCTGCAGCAGGTGAGGGCAGAAGCGGGTTGTGTTGGAGGAGGGTAGGCTTTCGAGTGTGGATGGGACGGGCCTGTCGCCCCGCCCCCGCCGAGTCTAACCCGGGTGTCCACACCCAGGGCGCGCTGCAGACAGCGGAGGCCTGGGCCATATTCCAGGAGCAGACCGTAGTCCTGCAGGTGCGGCCCCACTCAAACGCCAAGGTGCCTCCCGCCTCTCCTCCCCCAGACCTGGGGCGGTAAGTCTCCCAACCCACCGCCAGGACGCCTCCCCGAGGCCTCAGTCCGCACTCTCACCCGCCCCAGGAGGTGCAGGTGAAGGTGATGGAGGCTGCGGAGGAGCTGGACGCCTGGCAGAGTGGCCGGGAACTGTAAGGGAGTTGGGCCTGCGGGCGCGGCGGGGCACTGTGGGGCCGGGCCGGGCTCCCACCTGCATGCCTGTCCCCGCAGGTGTGACGGGCAGCTTCGCGGAGTGCCGTACAGCACCGAGTCGCTCATGGAGGAGATGGCCAGGGCGGACCGAGTGAGCGCCTGCACGGGTCCGGGCGGGGTGGGCTGGAGCGGGACACCCCTCCCCATCCCCCCCGCGGTACCGCCTCCCCCTCCTCCTGGAAACCGGGCCGGCGCCGCGGGCGCAGAGGTAGCTGGATGCGGCCCTCTCTCCCCGCAGGAGATGCGGCTGTTCGGCGGCCCTCGCGCGCTGGCCATCAGGTGAGCCGGGCGGTGGGCGCGCCTGCGGTCCCCCAGGTACCCGCCCGAGCTGCCGCCCACCTGCCCGCCTTTCGCCCCGCAGGCGGTGCGTGCTGGGCGCGCTGCAGGTGCTGCTGACGCTGCCGCTCCTCTTCCTGGGGCTGTCGCTGCTCTGGACGGTGCTGTTGGACCCCGGCGCCGTCTCCGCTTGGCTCTGGAGCCTCACCTCGGAGACTACGCTGCGCCGCCTGCGCTACACGCTGTCCCCGCTGCTGGAGCTGCGCGCTAACGGGCTGCTGCCAACCTAAGTGCAGCGCCCCGCGCCTGGCTCCAGGTGGACTCCAGGGCACCTGGCTTTATTTCTGGTGCACTCCTCTCCTGAGAGTGTAGACCAAGGTCGCCTAATAAACTCCTCAAGGGATGAAGCTCGTGGGTTCGTCGTCTGTCTCCCATGTCACGTAAGAGCTTGACTAGCTTTTCAGCCTCCAAAGATTCCTTCCTTTCTTACAGCTCATGGATTTAGATCCACTCCCCAGTATTGTAAACAGCATTTTTAGTTTTTCAGGATACATAATAATTTGCCATATTGCCAGAAACTTGTACATAGCATTTGACACTTTCTTTGCCAATTTGACAAGCTGCCTTTTTCAAGTATTGTGATTTGAAATTATTTCTACTATATTTGAATTTATTTCTACCATTTGTAACATGTTGATCCTGATTTTTCAATGCTCCCCTTTCCTTCTGTTTGATTATTTGGGAAGTCACACTCTGTATTCTGGTATTCTTACTACTTGAGCTCAGCTCATCGCTGTCATCTTCCCCTAAACCGCCTTAAAGCATCTTAGGTCTTTTCCCTCTGATCACATGTGCTACTTTTTTTTTTTTTTCCTTTTCTTTTGAGACGGAGTCTTGCTCTGTGCCCAGGCTGGAGTGCAGTGGCATGATCTCGGCTCACTGCAAGCTCTGCCTCCCGGGTTCCAGCGATTCTCCTGCCTCAGCCTCCCAAGTAGCTGGGACTTCAGGCGCCCGCCATCATGCCCGTTTAATTTTTTGTATTTTTAGTAGAGACAGAGTTTCACTGTGTTAGCCAGGATGGTCTCGATCTCCTGACCTCGTGATCCGCCCACCTTGGCCTCCCCAAACTGCTGGGATTACAGGCATGAGCCACCGTGCCTGGCCAACATTTTCTCCAGATATCTTACTGAGTCCTAATTTCCACTGTGGCCAGAGAATACACTCTGCATGATTTTAATTCTATCTCATTTACTGCGACTTGTTTTGTGGCCCAGCACAAAGCTTGTAATGAACATTGAGAAGAAAGTGTATTGTTGCTGTTGACAGAGTGATTTTTTTTTTTTGAGACGGAGTCTCGCTCTGTGGCCAGGCGGGAGTACAGTGGTGTGCAATCTCGGCTCACTCCAACCTCCACCTCCTGGGTTCAAGTGATTGTCCTGCCTCAGCCTCCCGAGTAGCTGGGACTACAGATGCATGCCACCATTCCCAGCTAATTTTTGTATTTTTAGCAGAGACAGGGTTTCACCGTGTTGGCCAGGGTGGTCTTGATCTCTTGACATTGTGATCCGCCTGGCTTGGCCTCCCAAAGTGCTGGGATTACAGGCATGAGCCACCATGCCAGGTCGACAGAGTGTGTTCTAAATATCCAGCAGGTCCAGGTGAGTGACAGGCTTGTTCAGGGCTCCTGTGTTTACTTTCTTGTTGGTAGCGCCGTCAATTGCTTATTGTGAAGTGCCCCTTCATAAACACCCATACACATTTTGATTATGGATGGCCAGTCTTTTTTCTATCTGTTATTTTCATCTTAGATCTGTCTTCATATGTAAAGTGCTTTGGTTATAATCAGCACATAACTGGGTCTCACTTCTTCAATTCATGTTTGTAATCCCTGACTTTTAAATTGGGTTGGTAAGTCTATTATGTTTCTCCTTTTCTGCCTTCTTTTGGATTAGTATCTTTTAAAACTCCTTTTAACTTATATGCTGACTCATATTTTTTATTAAGACAGTCTCACTCTGTCATCCAGTGTGGAGTGCAATGGTGTGATCTTGGCTCACTGCAACCTCCACCTCCCGGGCTCAAGCGATCCACCTCAGCTTCCTGAGTAGCTGGGACTACGGGCTTGTGCCACCATGCCCGGATAATTGTTGTATTTTTTGTAGAGATGGGGTCTTGCCATGTTGCTCAGGCTGTTTTCAAACTGCTGGACTCCAGCAATCCACCCACCTCAGCCTCTGAAAGTGCTGGGATTACACATGTGAGCCACTGTGCCCAGCCTATATTTTTATTTGTACTGCTCAGGACTCAACTGTGCTTCCTAAAGCTGAATATTTGTGTTTTTCAACTCTGGAAATCCCATTAGAAGTTGACTGGGGTCGGGCACAGTGGCTCCAATCTCAGCACTTTGGGAGGCCAAGGCGAGCAGATCACCTGAACCCAGGAGTTCAAGATCAGCCTGGCCAACATGACGAAACCCCTTCTCTTCTAAAAGTACAAAAATTAATTAGCTGGGTGTGGTGGCGTGCAGCTGAAATCCCAGCTACTTAGGAGGCTGAGGTAGAATTGCTTGAACCTGGGAGACAGGTTGCAGTGAGCAGAGATCACACCACTGCACTCCAGGCTGGGCGACAGAGTGAGACTCCGACTAAAAAAAAAAAAAGAAAAAGTTGACTGGAGCTTTTCATTCAACTTTTTTTTTTTTTTTGACCCTGTTACCCAGGCTGGAGTGCAGTGGTACCATCATAGCTCACTGGAGTCTTGCTCTTCGGCTCCAGTGATCCTATCTTTCTTACCCTCCTGAGTAGCTGGGACTACAGGCATGCACCACCATGTGGCTAATTTTAAATTTTTTTGTAGAGACAGGGTCTTCCCATGTTGCTTATGCTGGTGTTGAACTCCTGGGCTCAAGCAATCCTCCCGCTTTGGCCTGCTGCAGTGCTGGGATTAGGAGCCACCCCGCTTGGCTTTCCTTTCCTTCACACTGCATGTTTGGTCATTTCACTGTTCTGATCACTGATTTTCTCTTCTTACCTGCTCCTGTTTAGCTGATCTTTTGGAGTTTCTCTTTTGTTTCAGGTCTTTATTCCTATCTGCTTCAGATGCAGGGCCTCGGTGGGTGGGAGTAGATGCTTGCTGGGTCTAGTCACACAAAGATTTTGGAGTTCCAGAGCACAGCACTTCAAAACAAGCAAGAGGGAAAGACTAGAGCAGTGGGAAGATGCTGCGGAGAGCCACAGACAGGCCCCCACAGCAGCCCTAAGGGAGACAGTTTTGGAGCGCGCAGACAGCAGTCAGGACAAACACAATGTGTGTTTTGGTGCACCTATGCCGTGGTGAGATTGTGGGAATCTCATGTTTGTTAAGCCACAACCCGTGCTCCTGGGCCCCAGCCTATGAGTGCAGCCAACACTGGGCCCCCCTCTCTAGGGGCAAATCCAGGAACTGCCCTTTGGCTGAAGGTGGACTTAAGACTTGACACAAAACCTCACAGATTCCAACACAGCACTATTTTGGGTTTTTATTTTGTTGATGTTGGTTAAATCTTATCTCTTTTTTTATACACAAGAAAATACTTCACGTACCTATGAAATAAGACAGGTAGGGAATATGTCCAGTGCAAACAGAGGACTCACACCTGTGCATAGACAGCACCATCCAATGATTGTCGCTGCAGTCCATGGCATTACCAAGGCTGTGCCACCCACGTGCTGCCCCAGGAGGCGCTACCAGGCTCTTCGGGCCACAGGCCTCTCCTCCACTGCATGTGGCGGCAGGGCGGGGAGGTCGCAGGGCTCCATGATTGTGGGGCAGCTTCGAGGGCACATGGGGCAGAGGGCCTTGGAGGTCCCCTCCTCAGTAGGGGATGTCATTCTGATAGTACTGGATCATGTCGTACGTCCGGCTCCTGAAAGGCCAAGAAGAGTGAAGGGAGATGCGAGGAGCCAGCAGGGTCTGGGGTCCCTCCCCGCAGGGAGCCCTCCCTGTCCAATCAGCCCCTTATGGCTGCGCAGCACCTGAAAGTACAAATGTCCCAGGCATGCCCTCCCCCACCCAGTGACCACATCTCCTGCTCCAACCCGGGGGCCTCCGAGGCCACCTCATGCTCCTCAGCCAAACTGCTTCCATCTGTGGGAGCCACTGCTCTGCCACATCGGCCTCGGGCCCCTTGGCTCGTCCTGGCCAGATGCCTCCAAGGGATCTGTACACTCTCCTCGCACCTCGGGAGAGCCCCTTCTCGCCCTGCCCCAGCCCCTCTTGAGGTCCTGTCCGCCTGGTTTCTGTGCTTCCTATGAGCAAGAGCTCCTTCTGTGCCCAGCCTCCACAGTGCCCTTGTTAGGGTGCCGGACCCGGGCGCCACCTGGGGGCAGGTCTCAGCTTCCGCTCACGCTCCTCCGGCAGTTCCCCATGCAGATGGCCATGCCTGGGCTCCTCCTCCTAGTCTGGATGTGGTCTGTCCCATGGCACAGCCTTGGGCTCCCACATGCCCCTCAGGGCCTTACCAACCCCACATGTTTAAGTGCTGCCCCCTTCGGGGATGGCTCACTTGCTGGGATCGCCATCCTCCCTTTGTTCAGGCCGGACCCCTCAAAGCCACCTCTGACTCCCACAGCAGGGAGCCTGTCAGCCCGGTGCTCTGCCTTCGGACCCTGAGCCAGCCCTCCCCAGGGCCCCCTGCACCCATCTCCTCCCACCACAGTAGTGACCAGCAGCCCGGCCTGCACCTCCAGTCACTGCCCACGAAGCAGCCCGAGGCAGGCGCAGGGAAGGAGTGGGGTCTGACTCCTCAGCCCTCCTGGGAGGAGGGAGGCCTGACACCAAACTCAGTTCTAATACTCCTGGCCTTGTGTCCCCATTGCTCCTTCGGCCTCACAAGCCCTGCCCAGGTAGGCCCGGCCTCTGCCAAGTCTTCCCCTCGGCACACCACAGCCCCCTAAACCAGCACCCCACTGCTCCTCAAGAGTTCCTGTCAAGGCTTGGGTCTTCATGAGAGGGGCGGCTTGGGGACAGCAGAATCCTCATCGCCTGGTGCAGGCAAGGCCCCGCAGGTGCCCAATGGCCACCGAGGCAGTGGGTGAAGGCAGGGGGGCGGTGCACTCACCTGTTGCTGAGGAAGCAGCTCTGGATGACCTTCATGATGAAATTTGCAGCCTCGCGCTCAGTCATGTTGGGGCTAAACCTGTGCCTGGGGGAGAGGCTGTGTCAGGGCTGCCATGGGCAGGGCCGTGCTGGCTCCCTGGCCCAGTGGGAGGAGGGTCTTCCATGGGGACGGACTTCAGCTGAGAGCCACGCCCTGGAAATGTACCTTTGGGGTCCACATGTTGGAAGATGGGGTGCTGTGAAGGCCACGCCTGGCCTATCATGGGCCCTGTCCCCTTCCCAGCATCACCTGAGTGGCCCCATGGCATTAGGGATCTAAGCACTGGGGAGCTAAGCTACTGCAGCCCCAGACCTTAGGGTGGAGGTGGGGTGGGCGTAGCATCCTTGACATAAATAGAGGCCCCTGGGTGGGTCTTTGGTGTGGCCGGCACAAGCAGGGGCCCCTCACAGTCGTGGTCTAGGGGCAGAGCCTCACCCAGGAACCCTGTCTGCTCTGAGGTTCCAAGGAGATGACAACCACAGTGACAATTACACGAAAGGTACCTATCTTGGATGGAGCCTCAGCTAATGGACAACTGTCCCCCAGATGGCCTGCGTGTCCACCAAGGAACCTACTTCAAGAGCTTGATTGTCTGGCCGCGAAAACAGGGCAGGCCCGTGTCCAACATGAGAGTGACCAGGGAGACGACCGCGTCCATGTAGGGCCTGGGGAGAGATAGGAGGGAGCGGTGGGCTGAGGCCAGCCTAGGTGGTGGCCCTGCCTGTAGTCCTGTGGCCTGGCTGATGCCAACAGCCTCAGGTGTGGGCTCCTGCCACCCACCTCGCCTGCCACATCTTGCACATCCCCGAGGCAACTTTCGATCTGCTGCACTTGGTAACCCGTACCGCCCAGGCAAGGGCTGCCCACACGCACTCTGGACAGGCTGAGTGTCCTGCCCTGTCCCCCACATAAGGCTGCCGGCCATGGCTTCTGCACCTGGGTGGGATGCAGACACGCTGACCTGCCTTTCTCTGCAGGGCAGTGGGGATGAACCCAGGTTGGACTGTGGCCTTGGCCAAGTGACCTGTATATGAAACTGGGACAAAGCCCATCTTTGGCACGTAGCCTGTGGGGTGGCAGGTGCTCGGCTTTGGTGACAGGGTGGATGGGATGCCCAGAAAGGGAGAGCCCATGGCTGAAGGCGTGGGCAGGATCGTGGGGAAGGTGGTTGGAATCAGATGCCCAGAGCAAGAATTTACTGGCACAGGTGGGCAGACAGAGGTGACCAAAGGACAGGTGTAGGTCAGCAGGTGGCTGCTAGCACCTACCTCACTCTCTGGAACCAGATTCCCTTCATCCTAAAGGGGACCTCAGAATGTTCCACACACCCCCTCCGCCTCCACCCTGGCCCTCACCCAGGCTCACCGCACAGCCAGGTAGCCTCGGACACACATCTCCATGAACCACTTGAAGGGTGTGGCCTCCATCTTGCCCCCCATGATCATCACCATCTCATCCGTCAGCTTGATGTCGGGTTCCCAGCCGAGATTGCCGCCCGGCGAGCTTTCAAACATGAAGCCGAAGTCTGCAAAACCCCAAAGAGCTGCCTGTGACTGGGTAGGAGCCAGGGCGGGCAAGGACGAGTGGTCTGTTTTGAGGAGTGGAAAAGGACTCTGCAACAGGAGCACCCCCTCCACCCCCAACAGGCAGGTTGTGTTTTCTTGGGGACAGTGATGGGGTGGGTGGTGGGGCAGCAGGCAGAGAAAGAGAAGGGAGGAAGTGGAGGAAGGAGCCAAGCTGGGGCACTGAACCTGGATGAGCCCCACTCCGCCCAGCTCCAGCTTCTGACTCAGAGCAATGGCGGCTCTTGCCCCAGCTCCCTGGGGCTGGGGCTGGGGCCGGGGCTGGGGCCAGGCACCCTCTACAGCAGAACAGCTTGGTGGCCGACAGTTCGGACCTCAGAGCTGGACCCTGACACTCCTGGCAGGGTGGTCCTGGGCATTCTCCTCTCTGTGGGGTGGGGATCCCTATCCACCCCTGGGTGCCAGGGGTGAAGGGAGAGGAGGGTGGCGCTGTGGCTGGCTGACCGATGTGGATGATATGGCCCTTCTTGTCCAGCATAATGTTGCCGTTGTGTCTGTCCTTGATCTGCAGCAGGAACAGCAGGAGGCTGTAGGTGGCCACGCTTCGGATGAAGTTGTAGCGGGCCTGTGCAGAGAGCGCCCTGGGCTCAAAAAGGCCCTGGGGCCTGTGGGCATTCTCCCTGGTCCCACACCCAGGATCCCTGGGCCTGTGGGCACTCTCCCTGGCTCTGTGCCCCCACTGTGGAGGCAGAGCCCGAATCAGCAAGCCAGTCTTCGGCAGCAGGAGTGACGGGCTGTCTGTGAATATGGGGGTGCAGGCACTTCCTCCCACACTCAGAACTTAACTTTCTTCTAAGGAGTCCAGCCCAGCTCTACATTCTTTTGACTCCCAAAGTGGCTTACAGATGCCCTGGTGTTTTTTTTTTTAATGGAGTCTCACTCTGTTGCCAGGCTGGAATGCAGTGGCACGATCTTGGCTCACTGCAACCTCTGCCTCCTGGGTTCAAGAGATTCTCCTGCCTCAGCCTCCCGAGTAGCTGGGACTACAGGTGCCCACCGCCATGCCCACTTAATTTTTTTATTTTTAGTAGAGATGGGGTTTCACCATGTTGGTCAGGATGGTCTCGATCTCTTGACCTCATGATCTGCCCGCCTTGGCCTCCTAAAGTGCTGGCATTACAGGCGTGAGCAGTGCGCCCGGCCAGGTGCCCTGTTTTTTTTGTGTTTTTTTTTTTTTGAGATGGAGTCTCACTCTGTTGCCCAGGCTGGAGTGCAGTGGCACAATCTCAGCTCACAGCAACCTCTGCCTCCTGGGTTCAAGCGATTCTCCTGCCTCAGCCTCCTGAGTAGCTGGGACTGCAAGTGCGTGCCGCTATGCCCAGCTAATTTTTGTATTTTTAGTAGAGACAGGGTTTCACCATTTTGGCCAGGATGGTTTTGATCTCTCGACCTCGTGATCTGCCCGCCTCGGCCTCCCAAAGTGCTAGGATTACAGGCGTGAGCCACTGTGCCCGGCCCAGGTGCCCTGGTTTTAACCCTTAACAAAGGATGACTGAGGAGAGCAGGGTGTGGGTGGAGGCTGGGTATGGGTGGCTGGGGTGGGGTGGAGCGCACACGACCTCCCCCAGCCTGTGGCCACCCTGGCTACCTGCTGGAAGGCCAGGGTGGACTCATCCCCGTACTGGCGTGTGAAGTAGTCGTACATGCCGAAGTCTGTCTGGCGGCCCAGCTGGTCCCGGGAGGTGCAGTCGGGAATGCACTCGATCACCCCGCACTAGGAGGAAAGGCCAGTTCTGAGGCCCACTGGGTGCGAGGTGCCCAGGGCTGCCCTACTGGCTCCACTCAGGGAACTTACCCCAGGGGCAGTGGCCACCACGCGGTAGGGAAAAACAAAGAGGTCCAGGCCGACCAGCTGGAAGATGTTCTTGAAGAGGTCGATGATCTGCAGGGCCAGCATGTCCTGGAAGCCGGGAGGCGCAGGATGCGGTCAGCTGGCGTCCTTGCACCCCAGCAGCTCTTCTGGCTCATGCAGGGCAAAAGCCGAGCACCCAGAGATGGAGTGAGGTGGGGAGACCACAGCCGAGCAAGAGTCTGGAAGGCCTTCCTTTCTGACCACCGGGGGCTGGACTCAGGCTGCTGGGACCACCAGGCCCTGGGCTGAGCATGGGGCTGAGCATGAGGCTGAGCTGTCTGGTGGGTGTGTGAGATAAGGCACCCAACCCCTGGACAGTTCCCTCAGGTGGGCACTGGCATGGCAGGGACAGTGGGAAAGGGGCTGGAAGGAGAGGCCTCTGGGTTCTGCAGAAGCCCTAATTTACCCCGTGGCACCTGAACCATATAAGAGAAGGAAAAGATTCACATTTCTGCATATGAGATTGGACTCTGGCGGGCCTGGAGCCTTGGGGAGCAGCAAGCCCAGTCCCCAAGCCTACTCGAGGCCTGACCCTGCTCACCTGCCGGCAGTCGTCTCCCACTTTGAAGATGGCTGCCTGCCAGGAGATCTTCTGGCCGTCGGCCTCCTGCGTGCTGCACTCATCCTCGGAGTCTGAGCGGCACCGCAGACCTGCCCGCAGGGAGAGAGGCCGCTGTTAGCCTGTAGGCAGTGAGAAGCCCTCTGAGGGCGCCAGGGATGAGTCCTCTCACATGCCTGAAAGGAACCCCAGCAATCTTGGGGATCACTTCTTCAAAACCCCAAGGAGGCCAAGGAGGAGCCCAGCAGGGCCCAAGGAAAGCCTTGGAACAGCAGGTGGAATCCAGGGTTGGAGTCTAAGAACATTTAGGCTGAAATGGAACTAAAAACAGAGCCCCATTTCATCTGCAGTGAAGACCCAGGTGTGCCTGGGTCAGTGTTGGGTTCTGTGAGCTGGGGGGCAGGAGGAATGTGTCTGTACACGGGGGTCCTGGGAGGGCTCGGGGCCAGTGTGCAGACATGGCCATGGGAGGCAGGTCCCTGCAAGGGGTGGCAGCCCCCTCTCCACAGCTGGCCACACCGTCTGTACTGGGTTGAAGAGTGTCTTCCTAAAATTCATGTTCACACCAAACCTTAGAATGTGTCCTTATTTGGAAACAGGGTCTTTGCAGATGTAATTAGGTTAAGACAAGGTCACAGTGGATTAGGACAGTCCCTAATCCAATGACTGATGTCCTTCAAGGGAGATCATCATGTGAAGAGGGAGGCGGAGATGGGAGTGGAGCATCTGCAGGCCAAGGTGAGCCCAGGACTGCTGGCAACACCACCAGAAGCTGAGGAGGCAAGGTATGACCTGCCCAGAGCCTTCAGAGGGGGCAAGGCCCTGATGATGGACTCCAGCCTCCAGAACTGAGATTGTCCGTACAGTAGCCCCAGGAAACTAACACCCCCCAACGGCCCCGGGCCCCTCAGCCTCAGGAAGGAGCCTGCTGGAGCATGCCAGCTGACTCACGGCAGACAGACCTCTGGGGTGGCACATCTGTCAGTGCATTTGAGCTCCCTGCCATCCCCCAATGAGGGGTCTGAGTGAGGGCAGACAGATGGACAGACATCATCTTTTATGGAGAGCTGTACTAAATTTAACACATGCCAGAAGAAACTGGCATTAGCAAGGAAAAGCAGAGCTCCCAAACAAAATCAGGGTTCTTTACTGACCTTCTTTTTCAAGTTCACTAACTCCACATCGCTTCACCTTGAACTTGGCCAGATATGGGGCTTTTGCAGCACTGAAAACAAGAAGAAGAATGTGGCACACATGATGCAGCCGAGAAAAACTTCACAAGTGGATGCTGTGGAAGCGGGGGATGGGCAGGGTGAGGCGCCCACCTCTGCATCGGGGTCCCAGACTTGTAGTCGATGTCCAGCACAATGGCCTTGGGGTTGCTGGGCAGGTAGCAGCTTGTGCAGGGACAGAGGCAGTCACAGGGAGTGCATGTGTCACCACAGGTGAGGCGAGAGTGAGTTTCCAACACGGATGTTACGTGTGTGTCCACCCTGCAGGCACACCCCACCTCTGTGGAGGGGCCTCTGGTCCTTGTCCAGGACACCACTAACTTATTATTCTGTGGCCGCTAAGGGTCTGTCCTCCTTGACTCTTCGACTCTTCCAGCCATCGACCAAATGAGTCTGCACCTTCTGGGAAATGCTCTTCCTGGAGGAGCACTGAGCCCCATCCTCACGGATACAGCCCTACTGCTTCTGGGGGTGCGTGTGAGGCCTGTCCTGCCTCCACCTGCCTGAGCAACCCTCTGAACAGCCCTCCATTCTTGGAGTCCCTGTTTTTTTTTTTTTTTTTTTTTTGGATAGAGTCTCACTCTGTCACCCAGGCTGGAGTGCAGTGGTGTGATCTTGGCTCACTGCAACCTCCGCCTCCCAGGTTCAAGCAATTCTTCTGCCTCAGCCTCCTGAGTAGCTGGGATTATAGGCGCCTGCCACCATGCCTGGCTAATTTTTGTATTTTTAGTAGAGATGGAGTTTCGCCATGTTGGCCAGGCTGGTCTCAAACTCCTGACCTCAAGTGATCCACCCGTCTTGGCCTCCCAAGTGCTGGGATTACAGGTGTGAGCCACCACGCCTGGCCTTCCTTACCCATTTGAATACTACTCTCTCAAAAGCCTTACTTAAATGTCACTATGTCCATGAACTGTCCTTGGTTCTCCCAGCCTTTAGGACTTTTGTCTAACACGTTTCTTTTTTTCTTTTTGAGACGGAGTCCTACTCTGTCGCCCAGGCTGGAGTGCAGTGGCTCGGTCTCAGCTCACTGCAACCTACGCCTCCCGGGTTCAAGCGATTCTCCTGCCTCAGCATCCCGAGTAGCTGGAATTACAGGTGCCTGCCACCGCGCCTGGCTAATTTGTGTACTTTTAGTTGAGATGGGGTTTCACCAAGTTGGCCAGGCTGGTCTGGAACTCCTTACCTCAGGTGATCCACCCGCCTTGGCCTCCCAAAGTGCTGGGATTTGAGCCACCGTGCCTGGCCAACATTGTTTCTTTATGCTTATTTTATATCTCTGTGAGTTCAAGCTTCTTCAGCTCAGGGACCATGTCTTACTCATCTTTTTAACAGCCACAATACCTAATGTCATGCCTTTTCTTTTCTTGTTTTTGCTTTTTTGAGACAGAGTCTCACTCTGTCACCCAGGCTGGAGTTCGGTGGTGCAATCTCGGCTCACTGCAACCTCCACCTCCTGGGTTCAAGTGATTCTTGTTCTCAGCCTCCCAAGTAGCTGGGATTACAGGCACGCGCCACCATGCCTGGTTAATTTTTTTTTTTGAGACCGAGTCTTGCGCTGTCATCCAGGCTGAAGTGCAGTGGCGCAATCTTGGCTCACTGCAAGCTCTGCCTCCCGGGTTCACGCCATTCTCCTGCCTCAGCCTCCCGAGTAGCTGGGACTACAGGCGCCCGCCACCACACCCGGCTGATTTTTTGTATTTTTGGTAGAGACGGGGTTTCACCATGTTAGCCAGGATGGTCTTCATCTCCTGACCTCAGGTGATCCACCTGCCTTGGCCTCCCAGAGTGCTGGGATTACAGGCATGAGCCACCGCGCCTGGCCCAGGCTCCCCTTTCTCAGTGAGTGCTCAGTAAATGTGTGAAATAAGAGGACAAGGGAAAGCCTGTTTCTGGCCAAGGAACTGCCAGTCCCCAAGGGGGATGTGTGCTCCTTGAGCCCTGAGAGGTGGGCTTTGAGAGGAGCCAAGCTTGGCCTTGCTGTGGGGTACAGGGAGAGGGGGGCATGCCATCTCCTCCTCCTTCCTCACCTGCCCTTCTGCCTGCTCCAGGCTGTGGCTCACACTCAGGCCCCTCTGTGCTCTCCTGCTAGAGCCCTGCTGGCTTCCCTGACCTCTGGGGCAAGACTCAGCCAACACAATCTAGAGCCAGGGGCTGGGGACTTCTGTGCGTGCCCCTTGCAGTACAATGCTTCCAGCTCTTTTTGCCCCTCCCCAGCAGTTGTGGCCTTCCCGATGTGGGAACAGAGGCCCTGCATACATGTCCTGCCCTCTCTGGGAAGCCGTGCTGTTGTGTGAGCTCAACACAATGTGTTGGGAAGAAATGGTTAAACGGGGGTCCTGCAGGGCACTCCACAGCTGAGACCAGCCGCTGTGAACATCTGCACAGGACAGACAGAGTTTGGAAGACAAGTTTCTGCCAATAGTTAGAAATGCAGAGAGAGGCCGGGCACAGTGGCTCATGCCTGTAATCCTAGCACTTTGGGAGGCCGAGGCGGGCGGATCACAAGGTCAGGAGATTTGAGGCCATCCTGGCTAACACAGTGAAACCCTGACTCTACTAAATATACAAAAAAATTAGCCAGGTGTGGTGGCGGGCGACTGTAGTCCCAGCTACTCGGGAGGCTGAGGCAACAGAGCGAAACTCCATCTCAAAAAAAAAAAAAAAAAAAAAAAAAAAAGAAATGGAGAGAGAGCTGCCCAGTGAAGTCTGGATTTCCATCTTCTCTTGAAAAGCTCAGCTTGAATTCCCATGTGGCCACAGCCACAGGCACCCAGAAGCGACTTCCCATGGAGGCGGTGGGGGGGTGGTGCTGATGGGTCCCAGCACACCTGAGCCGTCCCACACTGGGTCCACCATCCCCTCGTCTGTGTGACCTGCTCCTGTAATGCTGGAGCCTAGGAAGCCTCTTCTAGAGTAACAGCTACTGAGGTCAGTGTCAGCCTCCAGAAAAACAGCAGGCAGCAAGGAAGATGAAGGGCACCCACTGACGAGCAGCTCCCGCTCACTAGCGGCAGATTCTGGGGAGGGGCTGGGGTCCTGGGGCACCAGGCACCGTGGGCCCAAGCAGGTGTGGGGCTGGCCAAGCCACTGTGTCCACATCCTGCAGTGCCTGGAGAGGGCAGCAGCCTTCATGCCCCACCACCCGCCTGCAGGAAGAGGTTGGTCTGCGCCTCCAGAAGCCACCTGCTCACCCGGCTGCACCTTCACTTCAGACAGGGCCGACAGACAAGCCTTCTTTCTCTCGTCGCCTTTAGGGTAGGGCCTGAGAAACAGGAAAGAAATTCTTGCTTTGTCTCCTGGAGGAACTGGCTGCTGGGGGACAGCCCAGGGCCCCTCCTGCCTGGATTGCCCTCTCTGTCCCTCTCTTCCCGGCTCTAGCTGCTCCTAGCGCAGCCAGGCACCACTGGCAGCGATTCTTGCCCTGCATTCCTCATGGAGAATCCCCGACAGCCCCGGAAGGGCTGTTTTCTGGCAGGCTCTGCCCCTGCTGTGTGCGGGGGTGTGTGGCTGGGGGTGGTGGGGGTAATAATGTCTGCCACCTGCTGCCACCCAGGAAATGCTAGCTCCCGTCCTTCATCTCGTGGGTTAGAAGCTGCCAGCACTGCTATTCTCAGCACCCAGCCCAGAAAAGGGCCTCAAAGTGACCAAGGTCAGAGCAGTGTAAGCACTGGAGACAGCCCAGCATTGATGACTCCAGGGTTTCATCCCTTATGAATGCACAAAGCCACCAACATCCAAGGATGGTGTCAGGTCCACATGAATGGAAGGTCTAGGAAAACGATGACAAGAGCTGCAAAAGCAGTCTGGTTTTCCTGACACCAAGAGGATCGATCCTTCAGAGTGTGGAGAGGGCAGGGTAGCCTCAAATTGTGGAGCCATGTGCTAAGTTCCACAAACCTCAGGAATGAAACTAAGCTGTGTTTCCTGAAACTGGCGTGGCCGTGCATTCTGCCATACCTTCAAGAGCCCTGACTCACCCCAAGCAGTGCTTCCCCACCCACCCTGGCTGTCCATCAGAACCACCAGCGGCCCCGCTGCTAGAGACTCTCATTCATCTGGTTGGGGCCAGGCACGGGTATTTTTAAAGCTTCCCAGGCAATTCTGTTAAGCTGCAGGGACTGGAACAAGATCCCAGAAGGTGGTTTCCGAAGCACTGCACTTACTTGATGATAGCCGACACGTTGGTGATCTTGTTAAAGAAATCAAACTCCCGCTGGTAAAAGTCCTTCGCTGGGCCCGACAAGGAGCCTGTGATCTCCTCTACTAACTGCTCCAGGAGGTTGCCGATGTCAGCTGCCAAGGAAACAAAGAGGTTGAGTCTCTGTGGCTGTGGCAGAGGCCCCTCAGGAATACCAGCGCTGCTTCCCAGGCCCCAGACTGGCAGTGCCCAGAGTATGCTCTGCAGGCTTGGTGAGACCATAACAGCTGCCGTGTGCCCCTTTTGCTGTGTTGACACAGCCGACGCTGCTGGGAAGCTAAGCTGGTGCCTAAGCGGAGCTCAAGGCAGGGGCCAAGCGCACAAGTGGATGTGGAATCCTCACTGCTGCACACGCTACACACGCAGGAAGAAAAAAGCCCGTGTCATTTAGGAATGTCACAGGGCGTAGAATCCTCACTGCTGCACACGTTGGGAGAAAAAAGCCCGTGTCATTTATGAATGTCACAGGTGAAGCAATGAAAACTAATTCTTATTAATCTCTACCATGAATACATGTCTTTTTTTTTTTTAATAGAGGCACACAGTGGGCGGGGCTCTATATTAAATAGTGCCTCTCACTATTCAAATCCCAGGCTGAATTTAAATTCCTGGGCTCAAGAGATCCTCCTGTCTCAGTCACCTGAGTTGCTGGGACTACAGCTAGTAGGTGGGACTACAGGTGCGCATCACCACATCTGGCTTTTAAAGTATCCTTTGTGATGAAACGGGACGTGCACGAAGCACTCTTGCCGCATCTAAGGCAGGCGCTGTCCTGAGAAGCACCTGGAGCTTGTCTGATTTTGGAGCCTGGACTAACCTTTTTCACAGACCTTTGTTTTTACTTGAAGAAATGACTGACAGACAACATATAGCTATTCAGACTTAGGGATGTGGCAGATGTTTTCCTGAAAATGAACAAAAAATAAATCTTCCACTCAAAGGAACTGAAAACATTTTTTTGGAAAACTTGGATCTGCTGTTGTGAGCTCAACAGCTTCCCTTAAAAACTCTTTCTGGGCCGGGCGCGGTGGCTCATGCCTGTAATCTCAGCACTTTGGGAGGCCGAGGTGAGTGGACCACAAGGTCAGGAAATTGAGACCATCCTAGCTAACATGGTGAAACCCCGTCTCTACTAAAAATACAAAAAAATTAGCAGGCGTGATGGCGGGCGCCTGTAGTTCCAGCTACTCGGGAGGCTGAGGCAGGAGAATGGCGTGAACCTGGGAGGCGGAGCTTGCAGTGAGCCAAGATCGCACCACTGCACTCCAGCCTGGGCGACTAATCAAGACTCTGTCTCAAAAAAAAAAAAAAAAAAAAAACAAAAAAACCCTTTCTGGTAAGACTGGCAGCATGTGAACAAATATGATTTTTCCACACTGTACAAAGAAATGCATCAACCTTTGAAAGATGTGCATAACTCACTGGCCTATATTTTATAAATGCCCACTGTTTGATGTTATAAAAGCTTTTGTGGGTCCAGGTGCGATGTAGACAGACTTGAACAAAACACAGCATGAGAAATTTACTGCCAAGTTTAAGATGCCACACTGCAAGTAACCTTTTTTTTGGCGATCCTCCTGCCTTGGCCTCCCAAAGTGTTGGGATTACAAGCGTGAGCCACCATGCCCGGACTGCAAGTAATCATTAAGAAGCTAGGCTGAGCTAAAAAAAATTAAAAATTAGCCAGTCATGGTGGCGTGCACCTATAGTCTCAGCTACTTGGGAGGATGAGGCAGGAGGATCGCTTAAGCCCAGGTGGTCAAGGTTACAGTGAGCCGTGATTGCGCCACTGCACTCCTGCCTGGGAGAGGGACCCTGCCTCTAAAAAAAGAAAACAAAAACTACCACTTCTCAAGTGTGGTGCAGTATCAGAAAGGATCTCCACAATGACCTGAGAGACTACTAACATACAACTTCCTTTTTCAACTACATTCACTTCAACTGAAACAACACTGCAACAGATCAACTGCAGAAGCGGAAGGAGAATGAGAATCCAGCCGTCTTCTACAAGGAAATGCCACTCTTCTGGCTCACTTTTTAGTTTTTTGGGGAAAGTTATTTTCCCAAAAAGATGTTATTTATATTAACATGTAATGAATGGGCTTACATTTTCTGAAATTCTGTCTTAATCTCTAATCCTCGTTAACACTGACAGCTAATGCTCACATTAAGCAGCGCTCTTTGAGGACCTCAATAAACGTTTCTGACAGTGCAGGGGTCCCAGTTGTAGATGCACTGGGGTGGGAGAATTGCTTGCACCCAGGAGTTTGAGGCTGCAGTGAGCTATGATTACACTATTGCACTCTAGCCTGGGCGACAGAGCGAGACTGCATTTCTAAAAAAAGTAGAAAATAAAATAGAACAAAACAAATATCATAATTTTCTTGATAAAAGATGGCAGTTATCTGATCACCGGCAATGTATAGTCCTTTAGTACGGTGACAACTTGAGGGCCTGTGGGGGCAGACTGTAAGGACTGTTTGCCCTCTTCTAAGTGGAGCCAGAAAGCTGCCTTAGAAAGTCACTGCATCTGCTTTTTTCTTTCCTTTTCCTGCTAGTTAGGTTGTCAGCCGTAGGTCTGCTAAAGAAAACCCTCTCAGCCGGGCAATGTGGCTCACACCTGTAATCCCAGCACTTTAGGAGGCTGAGGCGGGCAGATCAGAAGGTCAGGAGTTTGAGACCAGCCTGGCTAACACGGTGAAACCCTGTCTCTACTAAAAAATAAAAAAATTGGCCGGGCACGGTGGCTTATGCCTGTAATCCTGGCAATTTGGGAGGCTGAGGTGGGCGGATCACGAGGTCAGGAGATTGAGACCATCCTGGCTAACACGGTGAAACCCTGTCTCTACTAAAAATACAAAAAATTAGCCGGGCGTGGTAGCGAGCGCCTGTAGTCTCAGCTACTCGGGAGGCTGAAGCAGGAGAATGGCGTGAACCCGGGAGGCGAAGCTTGCAGTGAGCGGAGACTGCTCCACTGCATTCCAGCCTGGGTGACAGAGCGAGACTCCGTCTCAAAAAAAAAAAATTTAAAAAAAAGTCCGGGTGCGGTGGCTCACGCCTGTAATCCCAGCACTTTGGGAGGCCAAGGCGGGCGGATCACGAGGTCAGGAGATCGAGACCATCCTGGCTAACACGGTGAAACCCCGTCTCTACTAAAAAAATACAAAAAATTAGGCGGGCGTGGTGGCGGGCGCCTGTAGTCCCAGCTACTTGGGAGGCTGAGGCAGGAGAATGGCATGTACCCGGGAGGCAGAGCTTGCAGTGAGCCGAGATTGTGCCACTGCACTCCAGCCTGGGCGACAGATCAAGACTCTGTCTCAAAAAAAAAATTAAATTAAATTAAAAAATAAATAAATAAATAAAATAAAAAAATTAGCCAGGCATGGTGGCGAGCACCTGTAGTTCCAGCTACTCAGGAGGCTGAGGCAGGAGAATCGCTTGAACCCAGGAGGCAGAGGTTGCAGTGAGCCGAGATTGCGCTACTGCACTCCAGCCTGGGCGACAGAGTGAGACTCTGTCTCTCAAAAAAAAAAAAAAAAAAAGAAAACCCTCTTTCGTCTCTCAGTCTGTGCTTAGTAATCAGCTAGGTGCTGGGAGAACAGGGCATGGCCTCCTTACAGAGGTTTGCTGCTTGTTTGCGTGGCATGTTTTCATTCGACATTCCCTTCCCTGGAATGCTTTGCCCTGTCCACCCTGCATGCCGGTGCAGCCTTTCAGACTCAGCTCAACTGTCTCTTTTCCAGAAAACCATCTGATTCCCCAACTCTGGATGGGCCAAGTGTCTGTCCTGGAGGAGTGCTCCCACAGTTCCCTCATATTGAAATCACCTGTCCATTTGACTGCCTCCTACAAGACAACAGACCATACCCCCGTCATGTGGGTATGCACCAGCCTCAGCCCAATCCTGGGCCGTCAGCTGCTCAGAGGGATGTGTGAACGCAGCTGGTGCCAGTGCAGGGAAAGCGCGGTGAGTGGAGTCTGCTCAGCTGCCTTGGGTGCGTGTTTATGCTTCTCAGCTCAGGCCAGAGGAGAAGCAGAGCCAGACATGCACTGGCCTCCAATGACCGTGCAACACAGCCAAGGCCAGGGCTCAGGGGGGTCTAACTGCTTTTCTGTCCCTACCTCTGGCACCCTCAGGGCAGCCCACGTTGCACCCCTGTCCTGCCTGCCTCCACCATGAGCAGCTGCACTGTTGATGGTTACCTGGGGGAACAAGCTGGCTGGCGGTCAGGTACTTCTTATCTGAGAACATGGCGGTCCAAAATTTAATCATGATGCTTATGTCTTCACACAGCCGCTTCTCTCCTTGAGTAGGGAACTTTGGGGGACAGCTTCAAACAACCATAAGAGGACAAGGGCTGAGTGTCTGGAGTCAGGGACTAGAGGCCAGTCACACGAAGCAGTGAGAAGGTGATGCAGACAGTTTCTTAATGACAAAAGGTCAGCCCAAAGCCAGTCATTAGCAAGGATGATCTGGCCCATTCCCATGGGAAGGTGTGGTGGCTCGGGAGCCCTCTTATGCCCTCCTCCCTCACTGCCCACAGCAGCCCCTACAGCTTTCCACTGAAGCTGCGCTTGTGGCAGATCAGGGCAAGGAAGCTGCACTCATACAACAGCACAGCCTATGGGTGCAGAGCCCCAGGCAGTGGGTGTTTGCAATTCTTCGTGCAATAAGCCTTCACATTAACAGGGAAATTAAATGGACGCACTTAATCTCCTAAATCAGTTAAACTGAGGGAAAATTTGCCTACATCTCGCTGGGAGGCTAGCTCTAAGTACACGGGACACATGCACAGGGCTGAAGGGTATTTAAATCCACAGGGCCAGGGATACTGAAGGAGGAGGTTGGTGAGCACAACTGGGCAACTGTGTATTCCTGTGAGTGACTTCCTGGGGGTCTGGGGCGATGGAACACTTGGAGGGGCTGGGCCGTCCCTGGACGCTGCACAGCACATCTTGGGGGAGTACCTGAAGTAGTCAAAGGCAGTGGAGTAGATCTTCTCACGAAGCACATTGCGGATGGTTGCATTTGGAACCACGTTGGCATGCAGGAGGGACAGCCCCAGGGTCAGCAGCCTGTGAGGGAGCCCGGGACCCGGTCAGAGCAGGAGCCTGGCCTGGGGCCAAGTTCACCTTCTGGACTCTCTTCCCTGCCCTTCCAGGAGCAGCTCACTGAAATGTGTTCCCCGTCTACAGAAGTACCGTGATACACAGACGCCCCATGACACACTGTACATACCAGGGGCCCTGTGCTCCCCAGGAAGAGGGCCCTCACTTGAAGTGGGGCCCGATGGCCGCCACGTGCCGGTTCATGCTCCCCTTGGCCCCGCCGATGTTCAGGGACATGGAGCGCTGCAGCAGGCTGGAGAAGATCTCCACTTGGTCAGAGCTGCAGTACTTGGCGATCTCAAACCGCTGCACCAGGAACTGAGCGAAAAGAGGAAGACGCTGTGGTGGTGGGGCTGAGCCGGGCTAACCCTGGGGCCGGCAGAGACAGCTAAGGAGGGGTTCTGGGCTGACTGGCCAAGCTTGCCGAAGGCCTTGGGCTCGGCTACCCCCACCCCAGGAACAGTCCTGGCCCCCCAGGTGGAGCACCCCAGAGCCTTGGTGGGGGAACAGGCACGTACGTCGATCCAGATGTAGTGGGGGGTCACTTCGGGGGGACAGGGTTTGGGTTGACTCGCTTCCGAGGCAGCCAGGGGGTCTGCTTCCTTTATCTCAGCAGAAAACAGGCCAAATTTCTGCTCCACCGTCATGTGCCAGGCCCCTGCCATCTCCCACATGAACTACAGGTACAGAAGGAATGTTAGCTCCTCTGTGAAACACAAAAAGGGGCTACTGTCAAGTTTTCTCTAATTAAAAAAAGGAACACGTACTCACTGAATAAAATTTAGAAACCAAGGAAAGTATGAAGAAAAAAATGAAGATCGCCTATAGTCCCACATCCCAGGGCCATCTGTGTCAGTGCTTGGTGTATTTTCTCCAGCCTCTCGAGGCTGCATTCTGTTCAACCCGGTTCACAGTGTGGTCATTGCAGGTGTGAGGTGGCAGCACCCGGGATGTACCTGATGCCCTGACAGGCACTGGGTAGGTGACTCTTCTCTATAACCCTGAGAACCCTCTGTGGCTGTGAGCGGGAAGACCCCTCTGTGGGCTGCTGAACTGGCAAGGGCAGAAGAGGGTTCTGGATCCAGAGCCTGGCTCCTCCTCTCCACCCCACACAGACCCTACCCGATGCCTTCATCCCGCTAACCAGATCAGGAAAGGCCCATGGAGCCGAGGCGAGCCTGCAGCCACCATGGCCAGGCCTGGGAGCCCAGGGTCAGGCTGCTCCCACGGCCCAGTCATGCTCAGCCAGGTCCCCATTCCATGGGGGGGGGGGGGGCATGAGGGGTGCCCAGAGGGAGCAGCATGGTGCCCGGGAGACACCTGGGTGCTGCAGAGTAAGAGGTGCAGCTCACACGTGGAAAGCCCCCACGATTTCTGGGTGTTTTTACAAGAAGACCAAGAAACAGCATTTGGCATCTGGCCATAGAGGATTCTATCCCTCTGTTGTCCCAGCAGCACCAGCTTCTACAAGGGCTCCAAGCGCCTGTGCAGAGGTGGCAACGAGGCCTAGTGAGTAGAACACACACCGCGGCTCCCTCCCCAGTACCCATCCCCTCTCTTCTTCCTCATGAGGTGGATCAGGGTGGCCACGTGGCCAGTCACAGGGCTCTCAGCCAGGGTCCCTGCTGGCTGAGGCGGCCACTGTTCTCCCCGGCCACTCTAATGAGCCAGGGAGAGTGAACTGGGCAAGGCCCTGGGAACACATGCCAGGGTGAGCTTTATAAGGTCAAGGCAGCTGGCCTCTGCCTTTTGCACTCTGTCCTTGTCTTCCTTCCTGCTGGGAGGCACAGAAGCCATCTGGAGGCTGTGAGGGTGGAGACAAAGGCCACATAAGCCCAGGATGGCCAGGAGCCGATGGGAGCCTGGGGCGGGGCTCTGTCTGCTGCTTCCCTCTAAGCTGCCCATGGGGTGAGGACTCCTGGGGGACAAGGCACTAGAGCCTGCTTTCTGTTTCCTGCAGACCGATTAGTCTTATGGAAGCAGACAAGGGAGCAAAAAAATGGCGGTGGGGGGGACCCCAGAACTGCCATGGACAAGAAGCCATGGAAGAGACACATTCCCATCTATTTGTTAAACAACCACATCCTGGTGGCTGCCTCTGTGCCAGGGCCTCGTGGACTCTGAGCATGGCGCTGTGAATGAAGACAAACATGACCACACAGTCTATGGTGGGGACCACAGACAACAAGAAATAAGCTACACACACTGAGAAACACTAAGAAACAGCAGTGCGAGTGAGCGTGTGACAGACCAGGTGGCCAGGGAGAGCCCTGGCAAGGAGGGGACATCTGAGATGAGCCCTGGAGGAGACGCAGGAGTGAGGCACAAGGCACGGCCATCTGAGAAGAGGGAATGCATGACGCGGCCTATGGTGGGAGCAGCCCAGGAGGGCAGCTTCAAAAGTGAAACTGATGGGATGTGCTGAGAATCATCCGTGGGAAGTGCAAGCAGGACCCCAGCATGGCCACAGCACAGCAAGCGAGGGGAAGAGAGAGGATGGAAGTCAGGTGGAAAGGGGGCTTGCAGGTCACAGAAACAAGCCCACCTTCGAGTCTGTAGGGGGGCTCTGATTCCCCTCGGCTTGCGCCAACCGCATGTGGAGAAGGGGAAGATTCCTGGGGTTGGGGAGCAGGAGGCCAGGCCAGGGGGCAGCAGCTGGGATGCTGGGACTTGTCAGATCCTGGATAAACCTCAAAGGTGAAGGTGATGGGATGTGCTGAGAGTCATCTGTGGGATGTGCATAAGAGGGAGTCAAAGATGTCTGGGCAGAGAGAAGGACCTCGCTGGCATCTACAGTGAAGGGACGGACCTCGCTGGCATCTACAGTGAAGGGAAGGGCCATGCTGGCATCTACAGTGAAGGGAGGGACCTTGCTGGCATCTACAGTGAAGGGAGGGACCTCGCTGGCATCTACAGTGAATGGAGGGACCTCGCTGGCATCTACAGTGGAGGGAAGGGTCACGCTGGCATCTACAGTAAAGGGAGGGACCTCACTGGCATCTACAGTGATGGGAGGGACCTCGCTGACATCTACAGTAAAGGGAGGGGCCACACTGGCATCTACAGTAAAGGGAGGGGCCACACTGGCATCAACAGCGAAGGGAAGAACCACCCTGGCATCAACAGTGATGGCGGATGGGCGACCAGTGTAGCGGTGTCTGGAGCTGTGGCTGGACCCATTAGTTGGGGCTGCTAATCAGTTCACCATGAAGGCTGTGGGCCAAGCCACTGAAGGGATGCACCTGGACCAGGAGTGACTGGGCTGGGTAAGCAGTGGAGCTGGCCAGAGTAGCCAGGCAGGGAGGAGGAGCCCTGGGGCATGCCGGTACTGAGAAGGCCCTGAGCTCAAGAAGGTCCCTTTATTCTGGAGGATGAAAGGGCTACAAAAATTACAAAGGCCTTAAGTCCCAAAACAGCTGCTTTCAAGACCCAGAACTCTGAAGGAGGCTGTGAGCAGCTTTCCCTGAGCTGATCTGTCCTCCTACCATCTGGGACCTGCTAGTGATATCTGTACTCCAACTGCCCTGCCCCCAGGGGTCAACCAACCCACTCCTATCTGAGGACCAGACAGGGAGGCCAGAGGTTCAAGGGCACCTGGACTAAGGAAGTGGAGAGGAGAGAGACGGATCTGGGCTCCAGAGCCCCAGGTACAATGTGAGGGCTGACACGTGGTCAGGAGCACCCCCAGTGCCCCGTAAAATGGGAACGGCTACAGCCCCTACTTTTTTTTTTTTTTTTTTTTTTTTTTTGAGACAGAGTTTCACTCTCGTTGCCCAGGCTGGAGTGCAATGGTGCGATGTTGGCTCACCGCAACCTCCGCCTCCTGGGTTCAAGCGATTCTCCTGCCTCAGCCTCCTAAGTAGCTGGGATTACAGGCACATGCCACCACACCCGGCTAATTTTGTATATTTAGTAGAGACAGTGTTTCTACATATTGGTAAGGCTGGTCTCGATCTCCCGACCTCAGGTGACCCACCCGCCTCGGCCTCCCAAAGTGCTGGGATTACAGGCGTGAGCCACTGCGCCTGGCTGAGCAGCCCCTACTCTTAAGGCCCACCGAGGTCTGAGGCTGAAGCAGCATATGGAAAGGAATCCTGACCATAGCAGCACTGTGTCCTGACAGTCACAATTTGTGGCGAAACCAGGGCTTTCTGGTGACCCCTGAAAACATCAGTGCCGGCTCTGTCAGCACCCAGACACCTGGTACCCCGAGACTGGCAAGGGGACTGGAAGAGGGCAGTGGCCTCCAGGCTCCCTCCACACTGCCCAGTGCTGTGTGCACACAAAGGACCACGGGTCAGACAGATAGAGGCCGAGCTGTGGGGCTGTGTGCCACCCAGAAACTCCGGGGAAAGGGGCCAGTGGCGGTCCTCCCTCCCCTGCGCCTCACCGGAGTGCCAAGGGCCCAGACACCATGTGAGCAGCAGCCAGCGGAGGGGGGGCCTCCTGAGCGCGTGGCCTTCCTGGGGGTGCATCAATGCCTGGTCACCTGGGGAAGAGAAGACGAACACAGTCACCCAGACAGCCATCAGCGAAGAAGGGAGGGAAGGGCGATGAAGGGAAGCACCTGGGGGTCTCTGGCTGGGGCACCAGGGGCAGCCCAGCAGGAGACTGTGGCCACAGAGCCTGCTAGTTGGATCTGACAGCCAGGAAGAGTAAGGACCAGCGAACAGGTCTAGGGAGTTCGGTGGGTGCAATACCTGCCCCTCTAACACATACAGGAGATTAAGGACACCCAGGGGCCACCTAGGCCAGGGGGCGCTGGTGGCAGACACACAGTTCTTGGCCTGCGGGTGTGGTAGCAGGAGGCCTGGGCAGGGCCCTTCCCAGGCTGGCCACATTTACATAACAAAAGGTCAAAATTGGAGCCACTTGTGCAAGGGCTATTTATAAGAACCAGTCTCAACCGCTTTTGGTTCCCCTGTTCCTTCCCTTCCTGATCTGCTCTCACCGCCTCCCTGCCCAGAGGGCCCAGCCCCCTAGCCCGCCTGGCCTGACCACATGGCCTTCCCTCTCCAGAGGTTTCACTGCCTAAGGGCTCACCCAAGCTGCAGGCCTGGGCTTTCAATACCGGCCCACCAAAGCCTTGGGCAGCTGCCGCCAGGAAACGGCGGGTTCCCTCCCACCCCCAGAGCTCTGGGTCCTGCAGGAGGGGGGATCCTGAGGTGGTGGGTCCTTGCACCCCACACCTGCCAGCCTGGGCCCCCACGGAATAGAGCCGGGGTCGGGGAAGGGGCGTGCAGCGGCCCGTCCCCGTTTCCCCTTCCCCCACTCCACCCCCAGGGCCAGGGAGGCTCAGCAGGTCCCTCAGGAATGTGACCAGACCCGGGGTGCCGGCCCAGAGCTGGGAGGCCTAGGCTGCAGCTGGCCAGCTGTCTCTCCAGCCCCTAGTGCAGCTCCCCTCTGGGTGGGGGGTGTGAGGGGAGGGGTGCATGGCTGGTCCAGGACCCCACCAAAGGCCCAGAGGGCAGCAGAACCAGCTCTGTTGGTAGGAAGCCCAAGGGCGTCCACAGTTAGCAAGGGTTGGGCCCAGTGGGCTAATGCTGGGATGAGGCCAGTAGGGCAGGGGCCACTGAAACACTGGCGGGAGCAGTCGAAAAACTGGATAGAGGGTCTCGGTGGCACACTGGAGGCAATCAGATACCACCATCCAGCCCTGTGCCACTTCATCTGCTCCCCAACCACTGGCCCTCAGGACTCAGTCAACCAGAGCCCTGTTGGGTAGAGCGCACGCCAAACTCTGCAGCCAGGGGTCACCTGACCTTGCCAGAGGCCAGGCCAGCTACTGGATGCCGCGCAGGGAGTGGGTGGCAGAATAGGACCGGGGGGCACCTGAGTGCCATGGGGGTGGGAACACCCTCCGTCAGTGCCCACTGCCTGGCCCTGACAGGCACTTTACAAGCCCAAGGCTAGGACTAGGTCTCCCCACCAAGGAAGGATGGCCCCAGGCTGGGTCAGCTGTGATGTAGAACAGGGCAGGGCTCCTCCCTGAACCCTCCACTTGAGTTAGGGGGTGTCAGAGCCACCTGCAGAAAGTTCACAGCAAGCACAGTGCCACCATGCGTGCCATCCACACCAGCTGGGCCAAGTCTGGGCCACATCTAGGCCGCCACTGTGTCTGCGAGCAGCAATGCGGCCTCACCCCATGGCGGGGCAGGGGGGTGGCACACGCCATCCTGCTGCGAAACGCCTACTAAGCACTGCTCTTTCCTTCTCAGCCACAGAGCTCCGCCCTACCCGCTCACCGCTGGACATGAAACAGCAAGCGCCTATCCTGGAGGGCTCCGCCTGGGGAGTGCCAGGTAACCGGAAACACGGCTCTGGGTGCTGGCCCGGATGCTGGTGCTCAGCCCTGGAAGCAGCTGACTGCAGGCTGCGACGAGAATGCCACCTAGCACCCAGCAGCCCCTGGCGGCAGGCCCGGGCAGCACGCCTATCAGCCCCAAGGCTAGCACGCCCAGCCCTGGCCTACTGCCCATCCAGAAACGCTGGCTCCCAGGACGCCCAGGATCTGAGGCAGTAGGGCAGCAGGCCTGGGCTATTGGGGCCAGCTGGGCATTCGCCTAAGGCTGTGACCCATCCCCTCCCTAGGACAGAGCCTTCAGGGGTCCAGGGGAGAGGCAAGAAGGGTAGCACAGAAACTATCTCCCAAGTTAGGACCCCTCAGCTCCAGGATTCCCCCTGTAGGTGGACTGGCCCCAGCTGGGAAGGGCAAGAGCCCCAGCAGCTGGAGGGAGGGCCAGCTCTCTCTGCGGAATCCTGAAGGTCTGCAGGAAGGAACACAAAGCCTCGGGGTTACCTTCCCAGGCCATCTGTTAGAGCAGACACACGGCCCTGTTTACAGAACAGCCAACATGCAACTGCTCTCCTTTCCTTCCCCTCCCAGTCCCTGCCACAAAAAAGCCAGAAAGCCATGTCCCCAGACACTGAGGGCAGGCCCAGGGCCCAGGCAGGTGCTAGCGGGCTGGAACAGCACTGAGATACTCCAGCCTCTCAAGCCACTGGTGGCACATGCCCAAGCTCTGTAGAACTGGGCCAGCCACAGCAGCCCCACCCCCGCTCTGTTCGCCCTCAAAGAACTTACAGTAAGGCAGCTGCTCTGCAAGGCCCAGTCAGAGCCTACCCGGCCCAGCAAGTCCATTCTGTGGCAAGAAAAACCTTGGGGACACACATACCCAACTGCTAAATAAGATTATCTCTGGGGAGCGGGATTACAGAAAAACCATAGTATCTGTATATTATGTTCATTTCTGTAATACTCAACATTTTAAAAAGTATTACTTTTTTTTTTTTTTTTTTTGATGGAGTCTCATTCTGTCCCCCAGGCCGGAGTGCCATGGCGATCTGGGCTCACTGCAAACTCTGCCTCCCAGGTTCATGCCATTCTCCTGCCTCAGTCTCCCGAGTAGCTGGGACTACGGCCGCCTGCCACCACGCCCGGCTAATTTTTTGTATTTTTAGTAGAGACGGGGTTTCACCGTGTTAGCCAGGATGGTCTCGATCTCCTGACCTTGTGATCCGCCTGCCTCAGCCTCCCAAAGTGCTGGGATTACAGGTGTGAGCCACCGTGCCCAGCCAAAAGTATTACTTTTAAAACCCTAAAAATACAAAGGGCAGAAATGATGCAGACACATGGATGAACCTCACAGTCGTGGCACTGAGTGGAAGAAGACTTTTGCGAGAGTACAGACTGCATGACTCCATTTACATCAAGTTCTAGAATAGGCAAAACAGACTGAGGGTAAAAACCAGAGCAGAACAGGCTGTGAGGGACAGGTGAGGACTGTCCAGGATGGGGCGAGGGACAAGCGCCCACTGCCTGGCCCTGACAGGCCTATCCAGGACGGGGCATGAGGAACTCTTTGGGGTGAGGGCAGCTCTCTATCTTGCTGGGAATCTGGGTTAAGGTAAATGAAAATACAATTTTAGGCCCTTAATTGCATGTAAACTTTACTTCCAATGAAACCTCCAGACAGACGCTTTCACAGGACATTCTCATCTCAGAAGCTCAGCACGATACCCTGGAAACACCACCAGCTAACCTTTTCTGGGCACTGTTGTATGCCCGACCATGTGCTATGTCACTGGAGCCGCAGGGCCACCCAGGAGCCTGTGTGTTCTGTCCATGTGATGAGGTGGGCTCCTCTCAATCTTCACACAGCACAGCTGAGCCTCAAACCCAGCACTCACCCTGACCTCTCACCTCCCCACAAGGTAGGAAAACCTGGGGCTGAAAGTGTGCAGGGACATGTCATCTTTAGCCTTGGGCACAGGCAACCCTTCCCACTGATGATTTCCAGATCACCCAGGGGTATTGGTTCTGCCTCAATTTTCCAACTGGCACAGAGATCAAGGGCGACGGTGAAGCAGATTGGAAGGGCAAAGACGCCACGGTGGGAACAGGTTCCTATCCCTCCCGGCTGCTCCCCAGCTGGGTGGCCCTCAGTGCATCTCCAGAGGGCAGTCAAAAGCCCCAGGCCAAGACCACCCTGCACTCTGGATCCCTCTACTCGCTCACCAAACACAGACCAGCCAAATAACCAACGGGGATGGCAGAGGCCAGGGCACTGTGCACCCCTCGCTGCCTCCTGACACTCGAAGCAGCCCCCCATTGGGGGACCCACTAGCCCATGATCCTACGCGAGCGAGGTCAGGCCACGCCTGCCCGTGTGTGGAGCCTCTGGTCAGTCCACGTGGCTGCAGGGGCCTGTGGGGAGGCTGGAACAGGGTTACCTCAAGGCCTTTCTTCTAAGCACCCAGCAAAGGGCAGGAGAGTGTGCTCTGGTCAGCATCTTTCAAAGGCCAGGAGAGAGGAGGTTTTCAGATCAAAGTGATCCCTGCTGAGGCAGAAAGCAGAGAACTCCAGCCCCAATTCTGAGAGGCACTGCCCCAACCCAGCCTGGATACCCACCTTGCCTAGAACCTTGGCCTCCAAGAAGCCAGGCATTCAGAACTGCTCCAGGTGCTGGGCCTCCACACGGCTCCTTCTGGAGGCCATGACTCTGGGAGACAGGAACACATCTCACGCCCACGTCCAGGCCCACAGGTGGGGGTCAAACTCAGGGTGTGGTCTCAGCCACATGATACCCCTGCCTTCAGACTGAAACTTCTGGCTCACGCCCAGCCAGGAGGGAGGCCTGGGGAGAAGGGTGAAGACCAGGAAAGGGTGCCACCCCAAGCAGGCCATCCCGCCTAGCCCTCCTAGGATCCTTCTCATCCACCTTCCTCCCTGGAAGCTATCCTTTACTACCAAGAAAGGGGCTTCCTGCAGGAGGCCTGGAGCTATGCTGGAGGACTGAGAAGATCCCCCCAGCCCACTCCCAAGGAGCAGCACCTTAACCACCTCCCAGCCTAAACAAAAGTAACAGTGAAATGAGAACCCTCCAGCTGACGCCAAGACAGCTGAGAGTGAGCAGGGCCGCCCACAGCCCGCCCGAGCTCCACTGTCAGGTGGGAGGGACAAGCATGCCAGGCTGAGAAGCCATGCTAGGCAGGGCAGGGACACCAGGCAACTTCCACAACCCAGAGGTCTAAGTACATCTGACCAGGGTCAGAGAGAGCCCCAGACTTGCTGCCACTGCTCCCAAACTTAAGTCTAAGGTCAGCATCGGCCCTGGTTCCAGGCCAACCCCCAACTATAGTCACCTCATACTTCAGGTGTGGCCGGGACAGATGCAGCTGCAACGGGTGGCCCTGTGTGAGCTCAGCCTCTTCCCAGGAGCCCCTAAGCCATGGGAGAGACTGCCTGGAAGGCACAAGGCAGCCAGGCAGGAGGCAGCCAGTATCCCACAAGTGCCCCAAGGCCCAGCCCCTGGACACACCAACCAGCCCTGCACAGTCACAAGCCCAGGACTTTGTTCATCCTATCCCCATGGCCTGGAGTCCTCCCTGAGGAAGTCTTGGTAGACAAGAGATAGCTCCAAGGGGCGAAGGCTGCACCTCGCCCACCGCCACAGCCCTGTATGAGATGGCAGCCTACATGTGGGCAGGTCTGATCTCCTCAATCTTCCCACAGGCCCAGCGAGCGGGGCGTTATCTCTGCAGTTTCAGATAAGAAATTAAAGGTTCTTGGGGGTTAAGCAACTTGCCCAGGGTCACAAGAGCATGTAGGTAGCAGAGTGAGGACCTAAAGCATGACTCCAGAGTTGTAGTCTGATGACCGCCCCCTAACGCAGGCAGGGCCAGGGATGCCACTCACACATGGCTTCCAACTGCCAAGCTGCTTGGGGGAGCTAGAGGAGGCACCGCCCTCCATGCACTGGTGTGCCAGGAGCAGGGACTCCAGTCTACACCTCCACCCTCACTCCCCCACCCCCCAGCACCACCTGCCTATCCACAGCAGGGCCTCACCTGGGTGTATTCTCCCAAACTCACTGTGAGGGCATGGGGTCTGCCCAGCTCCTCCACCAGAAGTGACAAGATGGAGCCCCCATGCAGCCTGCTTTGGAGGCCCAGGTTGTGCTTGCTGCTCCTCTGGGAACACCTCCACCCTCCATGACCTCCTTCCCTGTCCCTTCAGGCATGGGCTGGTGGTGGGTGGGGCTCACTGCTCTGGGCAAGCCCAGCCATGTAATCCAGCCCAGACCTGGATGCCGGCCAGCAGCTCCTGGCTCTCCTCCCAGACCATCCTCCTGGAAAGCAACAGGCTCCACAAATGCCAGGAGCCCAGCTCTCTCCAACGCAGCTTCTACAAAATAAACACTCGGGTTCCACTCAACACATTGGTGATGCAGCGATTGGGACCTGAGGCTGGCCTCCTCCTCCTCTGCTCCTCAGGCCAGCCCTGTGGCCTAAAGTGAGGGAGGTAGCATCCACCCCAGCCCAGTGACTTTCCCAAGCCCGTCCTGAAATGCCCATGGGTCCTACTGATGACCTCGTACTGCCCACAGCAGGGCCAAGCCCTGCATGGTCCGAGCCACCAGCCCATGTGTACTGTCCCTTCTGAGGTGAGGAAGCCCGGGCTAACACCCCAGCACAAGGAAAAGGCTGGAATGGGCTGCTGAGAGGAGAGCTGGACCGAAAGTGCCTCCAAACTGTGCTTCCCCAGAAGGTACAGCCTCAGTCCCCTCCCTCTCCTCATCACTTCCGGGTTTGGAGCCAGCAAGGAATGGGGCCAGGAAGACCTTGGAGACCTGCAGCTGACTTCCCCTGCTAGTGCTGGCATCAAGGAGGGCCCCAGGCCTGGCACAGTCTGGCTGACAGTTCTGAGACAGGATATTGGAGAGAGGCAAGGGAACATTGCTTTAAGAAGCAGAATAACGGCCAGGTGCGGTCTGTAATCCCAGCACTCCGGGAGGCTGACATGGGTGGATCATGAGGTCAGGAGATCAAGACCATCCTGGCTAACACTGTGAAACCCCATCTCTACTAAAAATACAAAAAATTAGCTGGGTGTGGTGGCACGCGCCTGTAGTTCCGCTACTCCGGAGGCTGAGGCAGAATTGCTTGAGCCTGGGAGGCGGAGCTTGCAGTGAGCCGAGATCGCGCCACTGCACTCCAGCCTGGGTGACAGAGTGAGACTCTGTCTCAAAAAAAAGAAGCAGAATAACAATTTAAGGTTGTGATAGTGACTACGAATGCTGTGCTCACCTCCAAACTCCATCCCAACACCACCCTGCCCCCTAAGAGGGGCCTGAGCATGGGGTAAAAGGCTCGCTGACAGCCACAGAGCAGGAGCCCACGCAAGACCACCAGAGGATGTGCAGCTGCTGTTCCTAGTAGGTGAGGAAAAAGCAGGAATCTGGCAGCCACGTATGTCAGGAGGCAAAACAGGCCCTGTGCTGGTTTCTGCAGTCCTCTCCAGCCCACTTCCCTGCTCTTCTTGCTCACTGGCCATGACCCAAGAAACAGCAGCAGCACCACCAGGGATCTTGTTAGACATGCAGAGGCTCAGACTCCATCCAGCCCTAACCACCAGAACCCTGGGGGCTCAAACGCACAGTCAACTCTGAGAAGGGCTAGGTTAGAAGCTTTTTTCCTTCTTTTGTTTTTACCTGGACACCACTGATTGGAAAGCTCTCTACGGCCTGAAAGCCAAGCGCTCCACAAGTAGTAAACGCTCAAGGGATGGGCATCAAGTGGAAGGTGAAAGCCCCCAAAACAAAGATACATGTCCCACGTACACAAGCTCACAGGCTGGTGAATACAAACGGTAGACCTAGAATGTGCCACACCAAGGCTGAGCGTGTTACCACAGGTACCAGAATGGTGACCACGCTGGAGGGTTCCACAAACCCTGATCAGAGAAGCAGGCGTGAGTGGCAGGCAGAGAACACAGCTCTGTGTGGCAGGGAGGGAGGACAAGCAGTGGCAGCACAGCAGACAACAGGTGGAAATTCTACATGCAAGGCACTAAATGGGCGAGGAAAGCCTGGGCCGCCCAGGTGGAAGGGACTATCGTGATCATCTCTCTCACCCTAGGGACACCTTAAAAGGAGGTAACTGAGCCCCAAAGGGAGGCACCCAGCACAGCTGAGTCACAGAGCTGCAGCCATCCAACCCACAGCTCCAGGAGGGACTCTCCAACTTCACAATTTCAAAATCAACCCTAGCAGCTAACAATTTCTTAATGCCAAGTAAAGACTAGAATTAGAAACAAACAGAAACCCTATCATCTTCTACCATCATTACTTCACAGAAGAAAACATTTCAATGATCGAAGAGCAGGAAGAACTACTGGCAGTCCTGCACCTATGCAGTTCTCCAGGCCTGGCAAAGGCTCTGAGGCAACCAGCATGAAGGAGCCACTGCACCGTCTGTACGCAACACCGCCTGACCCCCGGGCTGGGACAAGACTGAGATGACATGCTGAAAGGGAATCAGAAAAAACAGAAACACAAAAATTCAACAACAGATACTAAAGACGGGATTTTGACTAGCCAAACAAAGACTAAAAGAGTATCTCCCAGGGACGAAAGGAAAATGGGGATGTTTTTAAACAAGACCAGGACTGTTCCGGAAAGAATAAGAACGTCAAAGCCCATCAGGAAAAAGGTAACACCAAATGTTGGCCAGGCAGTAAGGCAACCAGAAGTCTCACATACTTTATAATTTTTTATTTTTTTGAGAGAGAGTCTTGCTGTGTCACCCAAGCTGGAGCGCAGTGGCGAGATGGCTCACTGCAACCTTCGCCTCCCAGGTTCAAGCAATTCTCCTGCCTCAGCCTCCCGAGTAGCTGGGATTACAGAAGTGCAGTGCGCCACCACCCGCAGATAATTTTTGTATTTTTCGTAGAGATGGGGTTTCACCATGTTGGCCAGGCTGGTCTCCAACTCCTGGCCTCAAGTGATCTGCCCATCTCAGCCTCCCAAAGTACTGAGATTACAGGCATAAGCCACCGCACCTGGCCAGAAAACTCACATGGTTTAGAAAACCCTTGGATGGCACAATCTAAAACTGTGGGCCCAAGGCCGTGGGTGGTGGCTCACGCCTGTAATCTCAGCACTTTGTGAGGCCAAGGTGGGTGGATCGCCTGAGGTCAGGAGTTTTGAGACCAGCCTGGCAAACATGGTGAAACCCCGTCTCTACTAAAAATACAAAAATTAGTCGGGCGTGGTGGCAGGCTCCTGTAATCCCAGCTATTTGGGAGACTGAGGCAGCAGAATCACTTGAACCCAGGAGGCAGAGGTTGCAGTGAGCTGAGACTGCGCCACTGCACTCCAGCCTGGGCGACAAGAGCCAACTTCGTCTCTAAATAAATAAAGCAAACAAGCTAGCTAGCTAGCTAGCTGTGGGCCCAAAAACTCACCCAAGGTATACGCCAACAAGAATGCACACGTATGCACACCAAACAGGCAGGCACACTCATGAAGGCCCAACAATGGAAAACAACTATGCCCACCTTGAGAAGGGACAGCTGCAGGTATAAAAGACTATGATCCAGCAGTGAACAGGACAGAACGTTTAGGTTGAACTGTATGAATTTACCTTTTAGGGGTAAAAAAACAGCTGACTGCTGATAATTTCACATGGTTTGACTTACAAACAACACAGATGAATCTCTCAAATATACTTTTGAGCAAAGATGCCAGAGCCAAAAAGACTATGACAGTTCCATTTGCATACATTCAAAAGCAGGCAGCACTAATCTTATGGGTGGGGGTTGAGAGTGACTAAAAGCCTCAGGATACGTGAGGGGCTTCCAGGGTTGTGTTTCTCACTCTGGATGCTAGTTACAAGGGCATAATCATTTGTGAAGAACTCTTGGAGCTGTGCACACTTCTTACGTAGGCTGTCCTGAATTTAATACAGTGCACAGAAACCTTCAGAAGGGAAGCAGAGATCAACTTCATCCTGATCAGCAAGTAGACTCAGTCCAGGCAGCAACCTCTCCTGGACCCCCAACCAATAACAACAACACAGGAAGCAAAATATTGGCAGGACAGCTGGCAACGTGGCAATGTCCAGGATGGAGCGCCCATCCTAGAGGAGGGAGTTCACACAAGCCAGCCAGGAGCCCACAGGAAACAGAGAGACTACTGTAAATCCTTATTAAGAGCAGACTCATGTCTGCTATCTAAAAGATAAAAACCTGATAATGTTTTTAAGTTGTCCTAAGGTCCAACTGACTTTTTTTTTTTTTTTTTTTTTGAGACAGAGTTTTCCTCTTGTTGCCCAGGCTAGAGTGCAATGGTGCAATCTCGGCTCACCGCAACCTCCGCCTCCCGGGTTCAAGCGACTGTCCTGCCTCAGCCTCCCGAGTAGCTGGGATTCCAAGTGTGCACCACCATACCTGGCTAATTTTGTATTTTTAGTAGAGACGGGGTTTCTCCATGTTGGTCAGGCTGGCCTGGAACTCCCGACCTCAGGTGATCCGCCCGCCTCGGCCTCCCAAAGTGCTGGGATTATAGGCGTGAGCCACCACACCCAGCCCCAGTTGACACTTCTAAAGGAGAAGGGGTTCTGCAAATCCTGAAAGGTAAGCCCAGGAGAAACAGGAAATCTGGGAGCACGGCAAGCGAGGTTCAAACAGGACACCAAATAATTCCCAGCAACCGCCTCCAGCAGGTCCTGGTGGCAGCCAGGTAGGGCAGGAGCCGGCTGGGCATATCAAAGGGAGGAAGCCAAGAAGAAAATGGGCGAGACTCTCAGGGATTTGGGGTCAAAGGAAGCCGCTGGGAGAAGGAAACAGCCCACTTGCTCCTTCATAGGTAATCAACACACAAACCCCCCCAGTGCCTCAAATGGCTCAAGAGCTACAGCCAAAGATCAAGGATCAAGTTATTTTACTCCAAATAAGAAAAAAAAAAAAAAAAAAAAGTTATACATTGGGCATCCATTGGAAGTTTTGTGATTGTTTGGAGACAGGGTCTTGCTCTGTGGCCCAGGCTGGAGTGCAGTGGCGCGATCATAGCTCTAATTTCTGGGCTCAAGGGATCCTCCCGTCTCAGCCTTTTGAGTAGCTGGAATTAAAGGTGCATGCCACGATGCCCAACCAATTTTTAAAATTTTTTGTAGAGATGAGGTCTCACTATGTTTTCCAGACTGGTCTCAAACACCTGGGCTCAAGTGATCCTCCTGCCTCAGCCTTCCAAAATGTTGGGATTACAGGTGTGAGCCACTGTGCCAGGCCTTAAAAAGCAATTTTTACAGATAAAATTGGGCAATTGCTATGGAAAATATTACAATCTATGGTCCTGTGCCTGAAAAGCCTCCAAGTGTGATACTTTACAGAGAAGAGGTCTCTCCTGTCCAGTAGGTAACTTGAAAGTGTCTAAGAGACAAGTGCCCAAGAACTCAAAGAATGAGCGAGGGATCCATTCAAACTCAGGGAGAAAAATGCTCACAAAGTTTCACTGCACTTCTAAACTGAGTCTCAGTGGTGCATTAAGGAACTGGATTTAGAGACAGAAAACAAAATAAACTGGCACTTCTCTGCCTCAAGAAGCATAGCTTGGGGGTGAAAAGTCAGCTACTTAGAAGGCATCAAAAACAAAACCCAGAAACCCACCCAAATGCTCACTGCCAGCAGGACAGGTGATTATGTGTGGATGGCGCCACCCTGGACACTGAAATGGAGAATGGGAACGCAGGAACTGCTGCTCCTGGTGTCCCAAGAGTGCAGGACACCCGGCTCCCAGCGATCTGAGCCAAAATCATTCGCAGTTTCAGGATCCAGACAAAGGCGGGAAACCGACAAAAGCCAGCGAATGGCTGACCCACAATTCAGAAGACTGTTGGCTTCTAGAGGGAAGTGGGAATAAGCCAGGGAGAAGTGCATGGGGTGTCCCAGGAACTTGGGAGGCTATTTCTTATGTGGCCATGAGGGAACAACGGTGTCACGCTTAGTGGGACACCCACGATTCAACCAATAGTGGGTTTACCACTACTTATCTCTCTATTCTTTAAGATTTGTGCACACACATATATACGTGTAATTTACCTTTGTTTTTTTTTTTTTGAGTCTTCCTCTGTCGCCCAGGCTGGAGTGCAGTGGCACAATCTCGGCTCACTGCGACCTCTGCTGCCCGGGTTCAAGCGATTGTCCTGCCTCAGCCTCCCGAGTAGCTAGGGATTACAGGCACCCATCACCACACCCAGCTAATTTTTGTGGTAGAGACAGGGTTTCACCATCTTGGCCAGGCTGGTCTCAAACTCCTGACCTCAAGTGATCCGCCTGCCTCGGCCTCCCAAAGTGCTGGGATTACAGGCATGAGCCACCACGCCCGGCCTATTTACACCTTTGTAAATAACTTCTTAGAGTTCAATGGCTAAGTCTACAAAGGAAGCTGAGCCTGCTCTGTGCAGAAGTCTCAAAAGAAAGGAAAGTCGGGTGTGGTGGTTCATGCCTTTAATCTGAGCACTTTGGGAGATTGAGGCAGGAGGATCGCTTGAGCCCAGGAGTTCAAGACCAGCCTGGGCAACACGGCAAGACCCTGTCTCATTTAAAAAACAAACAAACAAACAAAAAAACAGAGAGAGAGAAAGAGAGAAAAGAAAGAGAAAAAAGAAAGAGGAAAGAGACCTCCCTGGAAATCCCAATCCAGGGAGGAGCCAAGAGGCTAAAGCTGAGGTGCACTCACAGAGCACCTCCCTTTCACCACCCGAGAGATCACCTGGTCCACAGCCGTCAAACTCAGCAAGGCCACACAGTTGGGCAGCTATGACAACAATGCACAAATGAGGGCTTTGGAGGGCTCAGTTCCCACAAGAGATAACCCAGAAAATATCACCCTGTCCTAATCATACAAAGCAAAAGAACCTGGGGCCTCCACACCCGGGGTAGCAGGTACGCTTCACTCAACAGAAGTTGTCCAGGAGGGAGAAATCCCAGGCAACCTCCCAAGGTCTACAGGAGAAAGAAGGGCAGAATCAGAGCCACTCTAAGTGAAAATATCAGCGTTTAGAACACAATCGCCCCCCTGCAACCCCTCCAGCCAACCCTCGCCTAGTCCCTGTACCCTTCAATTCAGAGTCCAACAACCCTGAGTTATCTTTCTCAACACCCATCTCATCAAGCCACTCCCCTGCTTAAAGCTTTCAATGGGCCGGGCATGGTGGCTCACACCTTTAATCCCAGCACTTTGGGAGGCCCAGGCGGGCAGATCATCTGATGTCTGGAGTTTGAGACCAGCCTGACCAACATGGAGAAACCCCATCTCTATTAAAAATACAAAATTAGCTGGGCATGGTGGCGCATGCCTGTAATCCCAGCTACTCAGGAGGCTGAGGCAGGAGAATCACTTGAACCCGGGAGGAGGAAGTTGCAGTGAGCCAAGATCGCGCCATTGCACTCCAGCCTGGGCAACAAGAGTGAAACTCTATCTCAAAATACAAAAAAAAAATTAAAAAAAAAAATAAAGCTTTCAATAAATTCCTGATGCCTAGTATAAAGTCCATGCTCAGGCCTGGCATGCAAAGCACTTCCCACAGGGGCATCAAGCCCACCTCATCCCTTCCACAGACACACCTGAGAGCTCCTGCAGGCCGTGCCCTACTCTGGGAGGAGCCTGCCCCCACACGACTCCCTCCTCTGTGAAGCCAGAACTGCCTCTGTTGTCCCCCCGCTTCCAACGTCAGCACCAGCTGCCAAGCTGCTTCCCTCCTGCCTACCCCACCACCCCATAGACCAGTACCCAAAGCTAGACCCTGTGTCCCAAGCAGCCACAGCAGCAGGCATGCAGCAGGCACTCATAAACATTCATTAGGTGAGCAAATGCTGGTCAGAGCCAATGCTGAGAAGAGACAGAGTGAAACAACATGTGAAAGATAAGGAGGCACGTGGTGAAGATGGAAATGTCCAGTACCCTCCTTGCCACTGGTTCTAACATTGTGTTGTTTACATTCTTAAATAGTCAGGGCTCCTAAAGAGCATCTGCTTATGTGGCTTCTATATTACTGTTTTGTGGGGTTTTTTCTGAGACAGGGTCCTGCTCTGTCACCCAAGCTGAAGTGCGGTGGTACAATCATAGCTCACTGCAACCTCGAACTCCTGGCTTCAAGCCATCCTGCAGCCTCAGCCTCCCAAAGTGCTGGGATTACAGGTGTGAGCCACTGCATCTGGGCTGTTGCTGTATTTGATGTTACCATGTACTACAGTAGTGCCCTCTTATTCAGTTTTTTTTTTTTTTTTTTCTGAGACGGAGTCTCGCTCTGTGGCCCAGGCTGGAGTGCAGTGGCGTGATCTCAGCTTTCTGCAAGCTCCGCCTCCCGGGTTCACACCATTCTCCTGCCTCCGCCTCCTTAGTAGCTGGGACTACAGGTGTCTGCCGCTGCGCCCAGCTAATTTTTTGTATTTTTAGTAGAGACGGGGTTTCACTGTGGTCTCGATCTCCTGACCTCGTGATCTGCCGCCTCAGCCTCCCAAAGTGCTGAGATTACAGGCGTGAGCCACCGCGCCCGGCCAAAAAAAATTTTTTTAAAGGCTGAGCACGGTGGTTCACGCCTGTAGTCCCAGCACTTTGGGAGGCTGAGGTAGGTGGATCACCTGAGGTCTGGAGTTCGAGACCAGCCTGGCCAACATGGTGAAACCCCATCTCTACTAAAAATACAAAAAATTAGCCAAGCGTGGTGGCAGGTGCCTGTAATCCCAGCTACTTGGGAGGCTGACGCAGGAGAATGGCTTTACCCCGGGGGAGGGTGTGGGGTGGAGGTTGCAGTGAGCCAAGATTGTGCCATTGCATTCCAGCCTGGGCAACAAGAGCGAAACTCTGTCTTAAAAAAAAAAAAAAAAGGCTGGACGCAGTGGCTCATGCCTGTAATCCTAGCACTTTGGGAGGCCGAGGCGGGTGGATCACCTGAGGTCAGGAGTTTGAGACCAGCCTGGCCAACATGGTGAAATACAAAAATTAGCCAAATGTGTTGGTGCATGCCTGTAATCCCAGCTACTGGGGAGGCTGAGGCAGGAGAATCACTTGAACCTGGGGGAAGCAGAGGTTGCAGTGAGCCAAGATCACGCCATTGCACTCCAGCCTGGACAAGAGCAAAACTCCCTCTCAAAAAAAAATAACAACAACATTTAAAAAAATACAAAAATTAGCTGGGCCTGGTGACAGGTGCCTGTAATCCCAGCTACTCAGGAGGCTGAGGCAGCAGAATCCCTTGAACCCAGGAGACGGAGGTTGCAGTAAGGAGAGATTGTGCCACTGCACTCCAGCCTGGGTGATAAGAGTGAGACTCTATCTCAAAAACAAAAAAAAAAGGGCTGGGCACGGTAGTTCACACTTGCAATCCCAGCACTCTGGGAGGCCGAGGCGGGCAGATCACGAGGTCAAGAGATCCACACCATCCTGGCCAACAGGTGAAACCCCATCTCTACTAAAAAATATATATATACATACAAAACTTAGCTAGGTGTGGTGGCGCACACCTGTAGTCCCAGCTAGCCGGAAGGCTGAGGCAGGCGAATCACTTGAACCCGGGAGGTGGGGGTTGCAGTGAGCAGAGATCGCGCCACTGCACTCTAGCCTGGCGACAGAGCGGAGACTGTCTCAAAAAAAAAAAAAAAAAAGAAAAGAAAAAAAGAAGGATAGCGTTGCTTTACACTTTTATAAATCTCTTTAATGTCTAGCCTAATAGAAGAAGCTGGATTCTCATATCTCCTGCATTCAGTCTGTTAGGATATGTGGTTTTGATTAAAGTCTTTAAAGAAATTTGGCCTTACACAGAAAGAAGGAAGGAGTATTTTAATAACTTTTTCAGAAAACTGTCTATTCTTCATCGATATTACACTAAAGCTCGACAAATGAGTTTCTTAAAAGTTGCTATGGGCCAGGCGCGGTGGCTCACGCCTGCAATCCCAGCACTTTGGGAGGCTGAGGCAGGTGGATCACTTGAGGTCAGGAGTCCAAGACCAGTCTCGCTAACGTGGTGAAATCCCGTCTCTACTAAAAATACAAAAATTAGCCAGGTGTGGTGGCAAGCGCCTGTAATCCCAGCTACTCAGGAGGCTGAAGCAGGAGAATTGCGCAACTGCACTCCAGACTAGCAACAGAGCAAGACTCCGTTTCAAGGAAAAACATAAATAAAAGTTGCTATGTAGGCCAGGTACGGTGGCTCACATCTGTAATCCCAGCACTTTGGGAGGCTGAGGTGGGCGATCACAAGGTCAGGAGTTTGAGACCAGCCTGACCAACATGGAGATACCCAGTCTCTACTAAAAATACAAAAATTAGCCGGGTGTGGTAGCACGTGCCTATAATCTCAGCTACTTGGGAGGCTGAGGCAATAGAATTGCTTGAACCCGGGAAGCAGAGGTTGCAGTGACCCAAGATCGTGCCACTGTACTCCAGCCTGGGCAACAGAGACTTGATCTCAAAAAAAAAACAAAAAACAAAAAAACAAAAAAACAAAGTTGCTATGTAGGCTGGGCACAGTGGCTCAACACCTGTAATCCCAACACTTTAGGAGGTCGTGGTAGGAGGACTGCCTGAGCCTAGGAGTTCAAGACCAGGAAGATCCCATCTCTGGAAAAAAAAAAAAAAAAAAAAATAGCTGGGTGTGGTGGCGCATGACTGTGGTCCTAACTACTCAGGAGGCTTATGCAGGAGGATCATTTGAGCCCAGAAGGTGAGGCTGCACTGAGCCGTGATTACATCATCACTGCACTCCAGCCTAGGCAACTGAGGGAGACCACATCGCCAAAAAAAATTAAAAATAAAAAAAAAATTGTAAAGCCTCATGCCGGGCATGGCGGCTAATACCTGTAATCCCAGCACTTTGGGAGGCCGGGGCGGGTGGATCACCTGAGGTCAGGAGTTCAAGACCAGCCTGGCCAACATGGCGAAACCCAGACTTTATTAAAACTAGAAAAAATTACACCAGGCGCGGTGGCTAATGCCTGTAATCCCAGCACTTCGGGAGGCCGAGGCGGGCGGATCACGAGGTCAGAAGTTCGAGACCAGCCTGACCAACATGGTGAAACCCCATCTCTACTAAAAATGCAAAAATTAGCTGGGCATGGAGGCGCATGCCTGTAATCCCAGCTACTTGGGAGGCTGAGGCAGGAGAATCGCTTGAACCCGGGAGGCAGAGGTTGCAGTGAGCGAGATCGCACCACTGCACTCCAGCCTGGGCAACAGGGCAAGACTCCATCTCAAAAAAAAAAAAAAAAAAAAAATTAACCAGGCGTGGTGGCAGGCGCCTGTAATCCCAGCTACTCGGGAGGCTGGGGTAGGAGAATCGCTTGAACCCAGGAGGCGGAGGTTGCAGTGAGCGAGATCGCACCACTGCGCTCCAGCCTGGGTGACAGGGCAAGACTCCGTCTCAAAAAAAAAAAAAAAGAAAAAATTAACCAGGCGTGGTGGCGGGTGCCTGTAATCCCAGCTACTCGGGAGGCTGAGGCACGAGAATGACTTGAACCCAGGAGGTGGAGGTTGCAGTGAACTGAGATTGCGCCACTGCACTCCAGCCTAGGCAACAGCGAGACTCCATCTCAAAAAAAAAGCCTCATGCATCCTTCCTATTTCATCACACAGAAAAGTAAAAATATGTGTAATTAAAGGTCTAGATTTAATACTCAGTCATCTGTACTGCCTCCCCTGGACATGTGTAGAACTGGTGGGTCTCAGCCCCCAGTGCTGGCTAACAGTGGGGAACACAACTCTGGCAGTGCAACTGTCCACCCACGGCAGAGGCCAGTGATTTTTTTTTTTTTTTTTAGATGGAGTCTCGCTCTGTCACCCAGGCTGGAGTGCAGTGGCAAAATCTTGGCTCACTGCAACCTCCGCCTCCCAGGTTCAAGCCATTCTCCTGCCTCAGCCTCCTGAGTAGCTGGGACTACAGGCGTGCGCCACCACACCCAGCTAATTTTTGTATTTTTAGGAGAGGCGGGGTTTCACCATGTTGGCCAGGCTGATCTGGAACTCCCAACCTCAGGTGATCCGCCCGCCTTGGCCTCCTAAAGTGCTGGGATTACAGGCGTGGGCCACCGCATCTGACCTTGTAACTTCTAAATATACTGAAAAAGGTATCGGGGACCCTCAGGGTCTGCAAACAACTTTGAGAATAGCTGACAAGCACTGTCTCAAATATTTCTAACAACTCATTTACAGGCAAGGAGAATGAGGCCTGGAGAGGTTAAGAGACTGGCCCACGGAGGAAGCAGGAGTCATCTTTCCACAAAACTACAGTTCCCCAAAAGCTGAACTCTTGGACAAGGAGCCCACTGCCAAACCTAAGAGTAACAAATTTCAGCAAATAAAAGGAAGTGCCATTTCCAATGGCATCCTCGAACACTCTAAGAGGCAGGGCTGGCAGAATCCATCAGTAGGCCTCCAGAGGCCTGCTACTAAGAGCCAGCAACGCTGCTGAAAGCGGCACTGCCTCTGCAGGCTGTGTGACCAGGACCCGGCGGGGGCCCTGCACCTGGAAGCAGAGGGGGTCGGTGGGGGAGGGGTGCTACCAGGAAGCAAGATGTGCATGCTGCCTGCTGGGGGCATGAAGTCAAAGTCCCCTCCTGCCCAAAGTGGCTAGGCCAGCCCTAGGCTGCCTTATCAGCATCAACACATGCCTGGAATGTGGGACTTTGGCAACAACCCTCTCCCTTCGGCCAGCACGGGGCTGACGCCTGGTCCCTGGGCTCTGGTTCACAGTCAGAGGACAACCACCTTGAAGCACCACAACCCGCACCCCCAGCCCATCTACCAGAAGACAATCTACCAAGAGTCACCGAGAGGAGCTATCCCGCCTGTGTCCCCACACCACCAAGGGCCGTGTCTGAGCACCTCGTTTGTCCACACTCAGAGAATCTCAAGAGCTCAGCTCTGGTCCCTGCAACATCCAGACCATCCCCCACATGGCTCTCCTGGAGGTGTTCGGCAAAGGCACAGGCTGCCGTGGGGCAGAAGATTCCCACATACCAGACAGTAAGGAGCTGCGTGTGACTGGAAGGATGAGGACGACCCAGACAATGCTCTCTGGCCCCTGGTCCTTGGGGAGGAATGGGGGACCTGCAGGGGACCACCTTCCCACTCTGGGAGCCAGACTCCCTGGCTTTGTCCAGAGCAGCCATCCCACTACCCCACTCAAAATGAACATCTCAGCTGCCCTCCAGCCCAAGCACTGCGCAGAGTAAGGAGTCCTCACTCACAAATGGGTCCGAGGCTTTCACACACTTCACCTGGAGCTTCGCCACTCACTTCTTAGATGTATGACTCTAACTTCTCTGAGCCACTTGTACAACGAGGACTGACAAAATGATGAGGACCACACCGGTGTGTTCTGACAACTGAACCGGGCATAGAATGCCCACTGCCAGGCTGAGCCCAGGAACGAGCCCAGGATGAGTGCTTACCCTCTTCGCCACTACCTTCCCAGCCTTCTGTCAGAACTCCGTGGGGACCATCCTCCTCCCATCTTCTAAGCCAAGTACCCTGGTACAAGCCAGACAGAAACTATAATAGCAGCTGCTTCCATAAAGGGGAAGGGCCATGGGGTCCCGGAGAGGGCTGGGGTGAAGGGGCACAAGACCTAGGGCAGGAATCCACCCCCAGATCACTCACTCAGGACAGGACCACCTGGACCCAGCTACCAAGATGTGCACCACCCCCTTCCTTCTGAGCCCCTTTTCCCATCTCCTCTACTGCCCCTGGCCAGGTTGCTGTCCCAGCTCTAAAAGGCAAGATTTCCTACCCAGGATGCTGACCAAAACCACACCCAGGGGCCTACCCGTCCCCCCACATGATAGGCTGCTCCTAGCTGGCAGGAGCCGTCTTATAGCCTCTCTCCCTCAAATACAAACAAAACCCCAGAACAACCTATTGTTCTGTTCCAGCAAAGGGGGCCAGGCCCAGCCAGGCCCTACCTGAAGCTCTGCCTCCCGTCCCCCTTCAGTCCCCTCCCACTCTTCCTTCTCTGCCCCTATTAATGGCCTCATATACCTTGCCCAGATAACACAGCCCAAGAAACCAACCTCAGGGACAAATCCCTTCTCTTCCAGGGAGAAGAAGACAGAGGTCCCAGGAGTCCCAGGGGCCCCCATTACTGGCCACCTCCGCTCAACCCAAACTGCACTATGTGAGGTCCCGCCAGACTACATACAGGCCGACAAGAGCCCAAGAATGCAGCCAGGAAACCAGGCCAGGCAGACTCCAAAAGCCCGTGCTACAGGGTCAGTAGGACCCGCCTACAGCTGAGGGCTATAGGCAGCTCTCCAGAGGACCTCCCAGGAGAAGCCAACAGTGCACATGGGCTAGGTTCCTCCTGCTGTTCACCCTCTGTGCCCAGTAACTACCCAGGAACAGGCATGACTGATTCTGCCAACTCATTCACTGGGTAACCGCTGACCCCACCAGGCCCTCGGAGTAAAGCAGTTAGTGAGAACCGCAGGTAAAAGCGCGGGCTACTCATCCCTCCGCCTGTGGATTCTATTATCAACAAAGATGCATCACCTGCTAGAAAAGCGGTTCTCAAACTTGGCTGCACATCAGGTTCACTTCAAAAGCTTCAGGAAGAGCTAGTGCCTTGGGCCCACCCCAGAGACAGGTATAAGGTATAGCTCAAGGTGAGAACCAGAGCACCAGCAGGCAGGCCTCTGCCAGGCAGCATGGGCAACGTGTGCTGGGTGAATGTGCGGCCTGCACTCATCACCCAGAAAAGCCCCACTGTGTCCACACAAGGACAGGCCACCGAAGTCCCAGTCCCCACTCTCCCTTCTCACTTACTTTGTGAATGAGAGCTCACCAACAGTTTACCGTCTTCCGAGTGCTGCGGCCTCACCGCCCGACCCGCAGCAGGGGTGAGGGCTGCAAAGGCCATGCAACAGATCCTCCCCCTCAAAGGGGCTCAGGCCTCAGTGTGGTAACGGGAGCGGCCCCTTCCCACACTTGTCAGAGAACCCACCCACCCGGTGGAATGAAGCCGAAGCCGAAGCCCAAGCCGCAGGGCAACAGCCCAGGACGGCAGGGGACAAGTCTGTACAGCAGCCACACCCCTGCCAGAGCCAGGAGCTCTTCCATTTCCACAGCAGGCCAACTCTCACCTGGAAGCACCCACCTAACCAAACCCAATCCCTGCCTTCTTTTAGTCACACTGGGAACTGCCACAGGAAGGCTGGGGACTCCACATACTCCCTCCTCACCACACCCCATGTGTGATCACCCTTAAACAGAAAACATGCACCTAAGATCCTACGATGCGCTGCCCACCTCACAAAAAACAGGTGCCTCTAGGTAAGAGGCACCTAGCTGACCCATCCCTGTTCCCTCTCACCATTAGAAGGACCCCCAAGTCCCCCTGTTCTAACACCGAGGCTGCACTCCCACTCTCCACCCACTAACATTACCATAAAAAAAATTGAATAGTTAGAAGGAGGGGCTCCCCAAAGCCTGGCCACCTTCCCGAGGGTCCCAAGCAGTTTCTTGGAGTCCCTCTCCCCACTCAGTCCCGCCACACCCCTCTCAGGCAGTCTGGCCCTTCCCTCCTGAACTTTGGCGGGCTGGAACCAGCTCCCAGCCTTTCCACCCTTATCAAGCTCACTGGGGGCCCACACAGAGCTCCCATCCCCACCAGCTTTTCTCGCTTTGCCACTCCCAGCTAAAACTGGGCTCAAGGCAAGCAAGCCTGCAGTCCCTCAGTCCCTCGGGGCCCAGCCCCTCCTCAGAGCCCTCCCCCAGCCCAGGTCCCTAACCCTTAGGGCAAGGCCCCTCCCAGCAGGAAGCGAACCCTGGCGGTGCCAGGCAGAGTCAAACTGGAAGGGCTGGTTCAGAAGCCCCTAAATGGGAGCCAGGACCTCTCTGAGGGAGGGGGCTTTCAGCCCCACTCCTCCCTCGTGCGATCTCAGATCTCTCCAGACACCACACTATATGGGCCTCCACAGGCGGTGGAGTCAAAGGCATTTACCCTCCAGCCCCCAGCAAGCTACTTAACTTCCAAAAGCAGCTCCTTCCCTCCTCCAGAGGAGACCGGGCCGCGTGCTGAACTGCAAGCGCCTCTATCACCCCGCCCAGGCAAGTCTGTGAGCACCAGAAAGCAGGGGCCAACACGACTTGGTCTAAACCAAGGGGGCCAGGCACTGACTTTGTGCTCAGAAAATGTGGCGGAATGAATAAAAAGCTTGAAAAAGAGCCGCATACATGCCTGGCTGGCAGTGGGGTCTCCCAAGCGGGCTTCACAGCTCACACAGTACCCGTGGGTCCGCGTCCTCAGTGCTCTCCAGCTGTCTCCACTGCCACCCTCTACCCTACCACTGCCTTTTAAAACCCAGTAGCAGTCACTTCCTGGTTAAAACCCCTCCCCTCCAGGCCAACCCCAACCCACATGGCATCCAGGGTTCTCAGCCAGCCCACGGCCGGCTCCTCCCACACCACCGCTATGCCCTCTGCGCTCCGCTAGATGCCAGCCCTTATCACCCCATCTTATAATCATTTGTTGAGTGTCTGCCTTCCCTAGGCTGAGCTCCAGAAAACAGCGATACATGAATGTAAACTCCAGTTCTGTTCCCATTGTAGAAACGAGGCAGGAGAGTCAATCACTGCTCAAGGTCATGACGGGAGTAAATGGCAGAGCCAGCAATGCACTACAGACTTTGCGACCAAGTCCAGTTCCCCTCTCACTGCCCCACAGGGGTCCGTCCTAGGCCAGGCTCGGAGGAGACAAGAAGGGAGGAACCCAATGTGTTCTTTCCTCCCGCGGTGAAAGCTGCCTCCCAGGCCAGCAAGAGCAGCCCAGAAGAAGTGCCCCACTCTCCCAGGGATCAGGTACTGGGGGCAGCGGGCAGGACAAGGTATGGGGTGGGGCTGACTGCTCCAGGCCAACAGACCAAGCAATAAGGTTGGAACCACAAGTCCCCTGGGTAAACTGAACTTTATTCCTTCCTCACGGCTCTCACTCTCCAGAACTGCCCCGCCAGCTCTTCTCCAGGGGCTGGCTGCTGATTAAATGGCACTTCCCCACCCCTCAGATCTGACCCCGCAAACAATAAGGACTTGAGGAAGGCGGCAGGCTATCAGCTCAATAATGCAAAACCCTGTTGCTCCTCGTCCACAACAGCTGACTTCAAGTGGATGGGAGGCTGCGCTTATTAACAAAATGAGAAATCTGATCTACGGAAAGAAAACACTACGTGAGGATTAATCCGCGACTGCAGCTTGTGGAGAAGGCTGGGCTGCTGGCCAAGACCAAGGATCGAGGATGGGATCGTGCCTACCTGTCCCCAGAGCAGGTATCATGCAGCACAACAGGACTCATCACCCCTGCCCCACCTGCGCCTTCTCTTCTCCTTCCAGCAACTTCGACAATCATTTCGGTTTTGCCTTAATTAAAGGCCTGACTCCCTCGGGCTGCTTCTTCCTCTACACAGAGGCAGCAACCAGAGGGAGATTTTTCTTTTCAGGAATCGGTCGTAAAAACTCAGTGACTAATCTACAGGTTCCAACAACTGGCAGAAAAACACCGCAGGGAGAGGTTGCTGGGCACGCAGCAGCACTCAGAGCCAATTGACCAGAGAAGCTGGGCCACAGGCACTCTACTACAACCTCCCTCCCCCCTCCCAGCCCGACACTGGCCTGCCGACCCACCTGAGAGCTCTCACCTCCCAAGGCAGGCAGCTGGGGAGCCTCTTCCCAGCCTTCCAAGTCTACTGCTCGTCCTGTGGGACCTAGAGATCTTCACAGTCTCAATGGCACAAGACGGAACGTTCACTTCCAGGCAACAATCCTGGGCCACAGGACTCAGTTCAGCCCCCAAGTATCAGACTCCCAGCCCTGTTCTCGGTGTTCAGAGCCCACTAAACCAGCAGTCTTGCCACACAGCTTTGTCTCCAGAGGCCAGCTCATCCTCTTTTTTTCACACTACTCCAGCAACCCGGCTCCACCAAGCATGCACACTCTCCTTGACACAGGGCTCCAGACCAACCACATGGCCTGTGCTCCTGAAAATGTCTGCCTGAAGGCCCAGGGAGTCCAGACACTGGCAGATGAGAACGGAGGAAAAGAAGCCAAGCCAGAAGCCAGGAAGCAATAAATGCTAGACCCAGAAAGGCCTTAGCTTTGAGTGACCCAGCTCCATCCCTCCATCCTGGATCCTTGGAGGACAGCCCCAAGTTCAGCCTAGGAGCTCCCAAGGCCCCTCCACTACCTGCCAGCTCTCCGACAGCACAAGAGACACACCAATCCCACATCAGTCAACAACCCACCGCCACAGGATTCCTATGGGCAAGGCTCTGCCCCTCCCCCCAGCACATATGTCAGAGGGGTGGCTTCCCTGGGTTACACCCCTCCTGCTGTTGGGGGAGTGGGGGGTCGGGGAACACAGCTTTCCAGATGTGCTTGGCAACTCCTACTAGAAAAGACTAGGGGTGCGGGGGACAGGAGAAGACATGGATAAACAACTTTAACACCGCTCCAATCCATCCGGCTCAGCACTGGGCTCCCTTACACAGGCAGTCCCAGGCAGTTCTGGGTGGGGCCGTTGGGAGCATTATCTGGCCTCATTCCCTCCTCTCAGCAAGTCACTGCCCCCCAGGGAGAGGCATTCCCCCCCACCACGCACACACCCAGGCCTGTGTGAATATGAACCATCTTGGAAGATAAACAGAGAGTGACAAGCTGGGGCCCCTCAGCCCCCTCCCTCAGCCAGCCGGTCCCTTCCCCCTGAAAGCCGACCCCCTCCCCCAAGCCCATCTCTCTTCCTGCCAAGCGGCTGCCTACAGGAGAGGTCTGGGGGCAGGGCAGCGAGCCCACCAGCCGCAGAGCCCGGCCCTCTGGGAGCGGCCCCTCCAGGCCCGCCCCTGTCCCTGCCGTGGCCAGTCTTCCCGCGGGGAGGAGGCAAGAGGAGAGGAGACCGCAGACGGTGCAGGACCGCAGTCCTGGAAATCGCAAAATCCTCTAGCGAGGGGGCGGCCGCGGGCGCAGGACCGTTTGCATAATGGGAGCCCTCCCGCCTGTCAGGCAGCGCAGCTCGCCCGACGCTGTTCGGATTAGATTGCTAATGAAAAGGCACAAAGAGCCGGCGCCCGCTCGCCCGCCGACCCCCGCTCCGCAGACCCGCGCCGCCTGGGCCTGGCGCGGCCCGGTGGGCTTTGTGCCCCGGGTGCCCCACCGCCCGCGCCCCTCCGGGCATCTGGCCCACAAAGCCCGGGCCTGCCAGGGGTCCCGCGTGCGCCCCAGCCCAGGCCCGCCAGACGCTAGCGCGTCCCCCACGCGCGCAGCCCCACGTCGCCCGGGCGCGCGCGCGTCCACGCCCCTCTCCCCGGGGACGCGCCCAGCCCGCGGCCCCCGCCCCCGCCCGCGCCCCGCGCCCCGCGCCCCCCGCCCCCCAAGGCCGCCCCTCACCTCGTGTGCGTCGGCGGCGGCGCTCCGCCCGCCGGCCGGCCGGCCCTACCAGCGGCCCTTGTCCTCAGCGCCCGGCTCGCGCCGCACGCGCCCGCCCCGTCCGCCTGCCGCCAGCCCGGCTCGGCTCCCCGCCTAGCGCGCCCCGAGCGCCGCTCACAGCCGCCCGCCCAGCGCCATCTTGGAAGCTTGTGACGTCGGCGCCGCCCGCTCACCCCTGACCCACATCTGAATGGGCGAGCGGCGGGGCGGGGACAGGGGGCAGCTGGGGGCGTGGTCTGTGAACAGGGGCGGGGCCTGCGGGGGCGGGGCCGGGCCGGCCAGCGGTCCCAGCACTAGGCGGGGCGGGCTGCCGGGGTCCGGCGCCGTGGGGGAGGGGTGCGCAGGAGGAGCCGGGGACCCAGACCCCGGACATCTAACCGGACTCCGACCTCAAGCGCCAGGGCAGGACCGCGACCTCGCCCCTGAAATATCCGGACCGCATACCCGCCCCCGGGACGGGGACCCTGGCCCCCCCGACAGGCTGACGCCCACCCCCTCAAACTCTGGTGGACTTACCCCCTTTTAGCCCTACCCTGACCCCTAGGAGCCCCGAATTAGGGACCTCTATTCGGCCTACGCGCCCCCTCCCCGACCCCTTTGCGACCCCTGCTCGACGCTCCCTGCGGTTGCCCGAGGCTCAAAGGCGCAGCCAGCAGTGACTGCAAGCTCGGGGGTCTGGGCTCCTGGGGAAGCCCGGGCTGGTTGGGTGCAAAAGAGAAGGGGCGCCCCTCCCCTGACCCCAGCGCCCCTCGGGCCCCCGCGGGCGCACCCCCGCGAACCCTACCTGCTCCGAGGGCGCGGAGGACCCAGCACGCTGCGCTCAGCCAGCCCCTTCCGGTGGCCGCAGCCCCTCGCAGGCCCCAGGGGTCAAGCGCCTGCCCGAGCCGGCCCACCAGGACCCGGGCTCCCGGCCGCCATGCAGATAGCCTTCCCAGGGGCTGGGCTGGCCTGAGCCGCCACTGCTTCTCTAGGGAGCTAGTTAATGGACCTCTCTCTACTTTGAACACCAAACAAAGGAACACACCACTATCGAGGTCGCCCAAGTCCAAGAGGAGCCCAGGCCTGCCTTACAGGGAAGTTGTGCCCCAGCTCCAGTCAAGATCAAAAACCAGTTTCAATAACCCTTCGCCAAGCTGATGATGCAACCTTTCTTTCCTAATCGATGTATAGGTTTAATGTCATCCTAACAACATTTCTTAGACTTCACAAAATTCTAAGTTCACCTGGAAAAATAAATAGCCGAAAACAGCTATGGTTTTCCCCCCTTGGGAACAAAAGCAGGCATGAGGGTAGACTTGCCCTAACAGATATCAAAACAAATTGTAAAGCTACCGCAGGCATTTCAGTGTGGTACAGAACAAGAAATAGAATAGAAAGCCTAGAAACATCCTAGAAATGGTAAGAACACAATAGATGAAAAAGGAAATATCAAACATCTGTGGGAAAAAAAAGAGCTATCAAACATCCCTGAAGAAGAACAAGAATATTCCACAAATAGAGCCTAGCAGAGGACTCACTATTTGAAGGAACGACTGAAAAAAAAAGTCAACCATTCTACTAACCCAAGACATATAAATTAAAACTATAGGCCGGGCGCGGTGGCTCACGCCTGTAATCCCAGCACTTTGGGAGGCCAAGGCGGGCGGATCACGAGGTCAGGAGATCGAGACCATCCTGGCTAACACGGTGACACCCCGTCTGTACTAAAAATACAAAAAATTAGCCAGGCGAGGTGGCGGGCGCTTGTAGTCCCAGCTACTCGGGAGGCTGAGGCAGGAGAATGGCGTGAACCCCGGGGGGCGGAGCCTGCAGTGAGCCGAGATCGTGCCACTGCACTCCAACCTGGGCGACAGCGAGACTCCGTCTCAAAAAAATAACTAAATAAATAAAACTATAAGAAGCTGGGTTTTCTCCTAAACAAATTAAAAATCAGTTTCAAGTGATAACCTTCAAACACAAGGTCTGATAGGTAATCACTCTCATATACTTTTGGAAGCACATAAATCACCTCAAAATTCCTGGACATGAGTTTGGCCGTATGAGCCAAAAGTTGTTTTTTGGGGGTTCTTTTGTTTTTTTGTTTTTTTGAGACTCGGAGTCTCACTCTGTTGCCCAGGCTGGAGTGTAGCCTCAAACTCCTGGGATCAAGTGATCCTCCTGCCTTCCAAAGTGCTGGGATTACAGGCATAAGCCAACGCACCTGGCCCCAAAAATATTTTAAAATAATTATACCCTCTCAGACCAGTATCCCAGGATTCTGTTCTGGGGAAATTAGCCACGTTTGCAGACCACGTACTTATTATCTGTCTCTCTACCCATAAGTAAGTTTGTACCTGTAAGTTTGGAACCCATGCCTAGGAGCACACCTGAGACAACAGGCATTCAACGGTCCCTTGTTTCATCTGCATTTGAAAACTAATGTGGCTGGCTCATGCCTGTAATCCCAACACTTTGGGAGGCCAAGGCCGGCAGATCGCCTGAGGTCAGGACTTTGAGACCACCCTGGCCAACATGGTGAAACCCCGTCTCTACTAAAAATACAAAAATCAGCCGGGTATCGCGGTGCATGCCTGTAGTCCCAATTACTCGGGAGGCTGAGACATGAGAATTGCTTGAATCTGGGAGGCTGAGGTTGCAGTGAGCTGAGATCATGCCATGACACTCCAGCCTGGGCAACAGAGGGAGACTCAGTCTCAAAAAACAACAAAAGAGATAGCTAATATATGATAATATTTTTTAAGTGTCATGTATAATAATGAAAGAAAGCATATACAGGCGGTGGCTCACGCCTGTAATCCCAGCACTTTGGGAGGCTGAGGCGGGAGGATCACCTGAGGTCAGGAGTTTGAGACCAGCCTGGCCAACATGGTAAAACCCCGTCTCTACTAAAAATACAAAATTAGCTGGGCATGGTGGTGTATGCCTGTAATACCAGCTACTTGGGAGGCTGAGCAGGAGAATTGCTTGAACTCCAGAGGCGGAGGTTGCAGTGAGCTGAGATCCTGCCATTGCACTCCAGCCTGGGCAACCGAGCAAGACTCCGTATCAAAAAAAAAAGAAAAGAAAAAATAAAAGAAAAAAGCACATACAAATTTCTCACAATGGGGTTAAATAGTCCACATAATGGAATGTGGATTAGGCCAGGAGTAGTGGCTCATGCCTGTAATCCCAACACTTTGGGAGGCTGAGGCGGGCGGATCACCTGAGGTCGGGAGTTCGAGACCAGCCTGACCATTATGGAGAAACCCCGTCCCTACTAAAAATATGAAAAGTTAGCTGGGCGTGATTGCTCACGCCTGTAATCCCAGCTACTCGGGAGGCTGAGGTAGGAGACTTGCTTGAACCCGGGAGGCGGAGATTGCGGTGAGCTGAGATCGCACCATTGCACTCCAGCCTGGGCAACGAAAGTGAAACTCCGTCTCAAAAAAAAAATTAGCCAGGCATGGTGTCACATGCCTGTAGTCCCAGCCACTCAGCAGGCTGAGGCGCAGCACGAGAGTTGCTTGAACCTGGGAGGCAGAGGTTGCAGTGAGCCGAGGTGGTGCCACTGCACTCCAGCCTGGGCGACAGAGTGGGACTCCATTTTAAAAAAATAAATAGGCCAGGCGCGGTGGCTCACACCTGTAATCCCAGCACTTTGGGAGGCCCAGGCAGGTGGATCACGAGGTGAGGAGTTCAACACCAGCCTGGCCAAGATGGTGAAACCCCGTCTCTACTAAAAATACAAAAATTAGCCAGGCATGGTGACGGGCACCTGTAATCCCAGCTATTCGGGAGGCTGAGGCAGAGAATCGCTTGAACTCAGGAGGCGGAGGTTGCAGTGAGCCCAGATCACACCACTGCACTCCAGTCTGGGCGACAGAGTGAGACTCGGTCTCAGAAAATAAATAAATAAATTAATTAATTAAATTAATAGGATGGGCACGGTGGCTCACTCCTGTTATCCCAGCACTTTGGGAGGCCGAGGCGGGTGGATCACCCAAGGTCAGAAGTTTGAGACCAGCCTGGCCAACATGGTAAAACCCCGTCTCTACTAAAAATACAAAATTAGCCAGGCATGGTGGCGTATGCCTGTAATCCCAGCTACTTGGGAGGCTGAGGCAGGAGAATTGCTTGAGCTCCAGAGGCGGAGGTTGCAGTGAGCTGAGATCCTGCCATTGCACTCCAGCCTGGGTGACAAGAGTGAAACTCCGTCTCCAATAATAATAATAATAATACATAAGTAAATTTTTAATTAAAAAATAAAATTTTTATTTATTTATTTATTTTTTGAGTCAGAGTCTCACTCTGTCATCCAGGCTGGAGTGCAGTGGCATCATCTCAGCTTGCTGCAACCTCTGCCTCCCAGGTTCAAGCAATTCTCTGCCTCAGCCTCCTGAGTAGCTGGGATTACAGGCGCCCACCACCACACCCAGCTAATTTTTGTATTTTTAGTAGAGACGGGGTTTCACCGTCTTGGCAAGGCTGGTCTGGACCTCTTGACCTCATGATCTACCCGCCTCGGCCTCCCAAAGTGCTGGGATTACAGGCGTGAGCCACTGCGCCCAGCCAAAAATAATTAAAAAAAAAAAAAAAAAAAAGAGGCCAGGTGCAGTGGCTCACACCTGTAATCCCAGCACTTTGGAAGACTGAGGCAGGAGGATCACTTGAGGTCAGGAGTTGGATACCAGCCTGGCCAACATGGTGAAACCCCATCTCTACTAAAAATACACACAAAAATATTAGCCAGGCATGGTGGCACGCCCCTGTAGTCCCAGCTACTCGGGGGACTGAGGCAGGAGGATCACTTGAACCCAGGAGGTGGAAGTTTCAGTGAACCAAAATCACACCACTGCACACTCCAGCCTGGTCAACAGAGCTAGACCTTGTCTTAAAAAAAAATTGTATTTTTTATACAAAAAAAATTAGCCGGGCCTGGTGGCAGATGCCTGTAGTCCCAGCTACTCAGGAGGCTGAGGCAGGAGAATGGCGTGAAAACCTGGGAGGCGGAGCTTGCAGTGAGCCAAGATCATGCCACTGCACTCCAGCCTGGGTGACAGAGCGAGATTCCGCCTCAAAAAAAAATTTTTTTTTATTTGTATTTTTTAAATGCATGCAAAAATATTGATATATGGAAAAGCAACTGAAGAAAATAAATCAAAAATATTTACGGAGGTTCTCTCTGGAAGTTGGGAATTTTTTTTCTACACATGCATACTTTAGCGTGTGTGTTATTTTTATTTTATGAAAGTAACATTTCTAATCGGAACAATTCTAGAGATGCTGAAGCACATTTTATTTTTATTTTATTTATTTTTGAGACAGAGTCTAGCTCTGTTGCCCAGGCTGGAGCATAGTGGCGTGATTATGGCCCACTGCAGCCTCCACTTCCTAGGCTCAAGTGATTCTCCCAGCTGGGACTACAGGCATGCACCACCACACCCGGCTAATTTTTTATTTTCTGTACAGACAGGGTCTCACTGTGCTGCCCAGGCTGATCTCAAACTCCCAGACTCAAGCAATTCTCCCACCTCAGCCTCCCAAAGTGCTGGGATTACAAGCATGAGACACCATGCTCGGTAATTTTTTTTTTTTTTTTGTGCAGGTGGAGTCTCGAGCTGTCACCTAGGCTGGAGTGCAGAGGCGCGATCTCCGTTCATTGCAACCTCCAGCTCCCGGGTTCAAGCGATTCTCCTGCCTCGGCCTCCCAAGTAGCTGGGATTACAAGTGAGCACCGCCACACCAAGCTAATTTTTGTAGTTTTAGTAGAGATGGGGTTTCACCATGTTGCCAGGGTTGTCTCGATCTATTGACCTCGTGATCTGCCCACCTCGGCCTCCCAAAATGCTGGGATTACAGGCGTGGGCCACCGTGCCCAGCCCATGCCCAGCAATTTTTTAAAGTTAAATTCTCCCTCCTCCTCCACCCTAATCAGTCCTTTCTGAAGTAACATTAACAGTTTAACTCTCTTCTCTGACATCGATATGTATCTACTCACCTTACAAAAAAGATCCTACTATTTTGAAATCATAGACATTTTTCTAGTTCATTTCCATAATTCCTTCTTTTTTTTTTTTTTTCATGTCAGACGGGTAATGTGCCTATGTCGTAACAAGATTTGAAGGTGGCGGCCGGGCACCGTGGCTCACGCCTGTAATCCCAGCACTTTGGGAGGCCAAGGCGGGCGGATCACGAGTTCAGGAGATTGAGACCATCCTGGCTAACACAGTGAAACCCCATCTCTACTGAAAATACAAACAAATTAGCCAGGCGTGGTGGCGGGTGCCTGCAGTCCCAGCTACTCAGGAGGCTGAGGCAGGAGAATGGCGTGAACCCGGGAGGCGAAGCTTGCAGTGAGCCAAGATCGCGCCACTGCACTCCAGCCTGGGTGACGGAGCAAGACTCCCTCTCAAAAAAAAAAAGATTTGAAGGTGGCACATCTTACATGGGAACGTGTGTGAACACATAATCATCATGCTTATGAACTACAAAAGGATCATAATTCATTCTTTAAGAGCTGACAAATGTTCCAGAGTATGGAGCTTCTGTAATTTATTCACACTTCGTTAACCATGGTTGTTCAGTTTATTTACAGTGTGGTGCTTTTTGTTTTCTTTTTTCTTTGCTTTTTTTTTTTTTTTTTTTTTTTGAGATGGAGTCTTGCTCCTGTCACCCAGGCTAGAGTGCAATGGCACAGTCTTTGCTCACTGCAACCTCCACCTCCCGGGTTCAAGCAATTCTCCTGCCTCGGCCTCCTAAGTAGCTGGATTACAGGTATCTGCCACCATGCCTGGCTAATTTTTGTATGTTTCGTAGAGACGGGGTTTCACCATGTTGGCCAGGCTGGTCTTGAACTCCTGACCTCAAGTGATCCACCCGCCTCAGCCTCCCTAAGTGCTGGGATTACAGGTGTGAGCCACCGCACCCAGCCTACAGTGTGGTGCTATTAAAAAATATTTTTAGGCTGGGCACAGTGGCTCACACCTCTAATCCCAGCACTTTGGGAGGCCGAGGCAGGTGGATCACTTGAGGCCAGGAGTTTGAGACCAGCCTGGTGATCATGAAGAAACCCTGTCTCTACTAAAATATTAGCCAGGCATGGTGTCACATACGGATAATCCCAGCTACTCGGGAGTCTGAGGTGGGAGAATCACTTGAACTAGGGAGGCAGACGTTGCAGTGAGTTGAGATCATGCCACTGCGCCCAGGCTGGACAACAGAGCGAGACCTCGTCTTAAAGTAATTAATTAATTAATTAATAGAAATAAAATAGCAGATTTCAAAAATTTGTTCTCCCTGGCAGCAACCCAGTAAAGCTAGATCTGGGCGGAAGGTAATATGGAAATATAAAAACTACAGATTAGCAGGGATGGGAAGACCCGCCAGAAATGGGTTCATTTTGTGTCCTCACTCCCTCCGGATTCTCTGTGTGTCTAGTCCAAGATCTAACCACTATGATCTGCTTTCCTCATCCATTTGGGAATCAGGGCACCACCCCCTTGGGAGGCTTGAATGACATGTGGTTGAGCAGGCAGAGCACGGAACTCAGGCTCTGGTGAGCCCTGGTACAGTGACTATGATTGTTGTGTCATGTAGGAAGGGTCTGTTATTTTACCATTATCTGTTTTCAATAAAAACAGAAAGAAAACAAATATACAAAATACCCCCATACAGTAAATTTCAGCTTCTTACTATGACAGCTAGATTTAGCATTTAACAGTATGCCCAAATTTGAATTTCGGATAAACAACCAATAATGCTTTAGTATAAGTATGTCCCGGCCGGGCGCGGTGGTTCATGCCTGTAATCCCAGCCCTTTGGGAGGCCGAGGCGGGCGGATCTCGAGGTCAGGAGATCAAGACCATCCTGGCTAACACGGTGAAACCCCGTCTCTACTAAAAATACAAAAAATTAGCCGGGCGTGGTGGCGGGCGCCTGTAGTCCCAGCTACTCGGGAGGCTGAGGCAGGAGAATGGTGTGAACCCCAGGAGGCGGAGCCTGCAGTGAGCTGAGATCGTGCCACTGCACTCCAGCCTGGGTGACAGCGAGACTCCGTCTCAAAAAAAAAAAAAAAAGTATGTCCCATACAATATCACTTCTCACCTTCCCATATCCCAAGCTCAAGACACCTTATATACGCCATGATTTCTCCTGCCATCTCTGGGCATTCACACCAGGGCTCCTCCTGTCCAGGCCAGCCTTCTCCCTTCTCCCACCTGTGCCTGGTGAACAACTCAGTTCAGACATCATCTCTTGTAGGAAGTCTCCTGTGATCCCAGGCTAATCACCCTGATACAGTCCTGAAATACTGCTGAGCAGCTGGCATGAGGGCAGGAAGGCTTGGTCTTGTTCACTCTTGTATCCAGCTTATACATGGCACCAAGTAGGTTCTCAATTAAAAGTCAAATGAGGGGCCAGGTGCAGTGGCTCACGCCTGTAATCCCAGCACTTTAGGAGGCCAAGGCGGGTAGATCACCTGAGGTTGGGAGTTCGAGACCAGCCTGGCCAGCATGGTGAAACCCCATCTCTACTAAAAGTACAAAAATTAGCCAGACGTGGTGGCAGACACCTGTAATTCCAGCTACTCGGGAAGCTGAGGCAGGAGAATCACTTGAACCCGGGAGGGAGAGGTTGCAGTGAGCCAAGATTGCGCCATTGCACTCCAGCCTGGGCAACAGAGCAAGACTCCACCTCAAAAAAAAAAAAAAAGGTCAAATGAAGTCGGGCACAGTGGTTCGCGCCTGTAATCCCAGCACTTTGGGAGACTGAGGCAGGAGGATCACCTGAGGTCAGGAGTTCGAGACCAGCCTGGCCAACATGTGAAATCCTGTCTCCACTAAAAATACAAAAAAAAAAAATAGCTGGGTGTGGTAATGCACGCCTGTAATCCCAGCTATTTGGGAAGCCGAGGCAGGAGAATTGCTTGAACCCAGGAGACAGAGGTAACAGTGAAGTGAGATCATGCAACTGCACTCCAGCCTGGGCTACAGAGCAAGACTTTGTCTCAAAAAAAAAAAAAGTCAAATGAGACCACTCATGGTAGCTGGCGCCTATAATCCCAGCACTCTGGGAAGCCAAGGCGGGAGGATTGCTTGAGTCCAGGAGTTTGATACCAGCCTGGGCAACACAGTGACATCTCGTCTCTACAAAAAATTTTTAAAATTAGCCGGGCATGGTGGCACTCGTCTATAGTACTAGCTACTTGGGAGGCTGAGGTGGGAGGATTGCTTGAGCCCAAGAATTCGAGGTTGCAGTGAGCTATACTTGCGCCATTGTACCATAGCTGGGCAACAGCCAGACGCGGCCTCAAAAAAAAAAAAAAAAAATTAGCCGGGCATGGTGGCATGCACCTATAGTCCCAGCTACTCAGAAGCTAAGACAGGAGGATCATTTGAGCCCAGGAATTTGACGCTGCAGTAAGCCAAGGTCACACCACTGCACTCCAGCCTGGGAGACTGAGTGAGACCCTGAGTCTAAAAAAAATAATAATAAAAATGAAAATGAAAGTCAAATGAATGAGGCCAGGGGTGGTGGCTCATGCCTGTAATCCTAGCACTTCGGAAGGCTGAGGTGGGTGGGTCAGCTGAGCCCTGGAGTTACAGACCAGCCTGGGCAACATGGCGAAACCCTGGCTCTACAAATACAAAAAAGAAAAAAGCCAGGCCCATGGTGGTGAGTGCTACTCAGGAGGGTGAGGTGGGAGAATAGCTTGAGCTCAGGAGGTCAAGGCTGCAGTGAGCTGAGATTGCATCACTGCAGCCTAGCCATGATGACAGGGCAAGACCCAGTAGAAAACCAAGGTTAGAGAGGTTAAGTCACCTGCCCAAGGTCCGTAGCTAACCTCAGACTCCAGCCCCTCAGACTGACATGAGCTCAGTTCACCCTCTTAGGAACACCATCTGAAGAATGCATCCCCAGCAAGCATATTCCCTGTAGCAAAGGCCAGGCCTGTGATGGGTGCCCCGCTCCTCACCACACACCTCCCTGTCAAGTCACCACTCCTTCACCCCTAGCAGAGCCAGGCACCTTGAGCCCAAGGGAGGCCACTCATGGAACTGTCATTCAACCAACAGATGCTGACAGCAGTGATGAGGTGGGCACTGGGCTAGTGAACAGCACAGATGTGTTCCCTGGCCTCAGAAGCCCACAGACTAAGGAGAAGATGACAGAATACTCACAAGGGTGCTGGGGCTGGGCAAAAAGGTGCAGGCTGCTTTGTCTGGTCATAAGAGGGGAACTGACTTCCCTGGTCTGAGGAGCCAAGGAAGGGGCCGTGCCCTTGCCATGCCCTCTGCCTGCCATGCCTTGCTGTTCTTCAGTGCCTGCTCTAAGGTCACTCCTAGTGTGGTTTTCTCTGGCTGCTCTTTTTTTTTTTTTTTTTTGAGACAGAGTCTCGCTTTGTCACCCAGGCTGGAGTGCGGTGGCACCATCTTGGCTCACAGCAACCTCCGCCTCCTGAGTTCAAGTAATTCTCCTGTCTCAGCCTCCTGAGTAGCTGGGACTACAGGTGTGCACCACTACGCCCAGCTAATTTGTGTATTTTTAGTAGAGACGGGGTTTCACCATATTGGTTGGCCAGGATGGTCTCAATCTCTTGACCTCCGGATCAACTCCCCTTGGCCTCCCAAAGTGCTGGGATTACAGGCGTGAGCCACCGTGCCCGGCCACTTGTTTTTTGGAGTCTCACTCTGTCCCCCAGGCTGGAGTGCAGTGGCGCAATTTCGGCTCACTGCCAGCTCCGCCTCCCGGGTTTACGCCATTCTCCTACCTCAGCCTCCCGAGTAGCTGGGACTACAGGCGCCCGCCACCACGCCTGGCTAATTTTTTGTATTTTTAGTAGAGACGGGGTTTCACCCTGTTAGCCAGGATGGTCTTGATCTCCTGACCTTGTGATCCGCCCGCCTCGGCCTTCCAAAGTGCTGGGATTACAGGCTTGAGCCACCACGCCTGGCCTCTTTTTCTTTTTTTTTGAGACAGATTCTCACTCTGTCGCCCCCAGGCTGGAGTGCAATGGCGCAATCTTGGCTCATTGCAACCTCTGCCTCCTGGGTTCAAACAATTCTCTGCCTCAGCCTCCCGAGTAGCTGAGATTACAGGCGCCCACCACCACACCCGACTCATTTTTCTGTTTTTAGTAGAGACAGGGTTTCACCATCTTGGCCAGACTGGTCTTAAACTCCTGACTTCATGATCCACCAGCCTCTGCCTCCCAAAGCGCTGGGGTTACAGGCTTGAGCCACCGCACCTGGCCATGCTCTTTCTTTTTTATTTGTATTTTTATCTGTTTCTTAGAGACAGGGTCTCGCTCTGTCATCCAGGCTGGAGTGCAGTGGTGCAATCATAACTCACTGCAGCCTCAAACTCATGGGCTCAAGGGATCCTCCTGCCTCAGTCTCCCAAGCAGCTGGAAGCAGCTGGGACTACAGGTGTGCACCACTATGCCCAGCTATTTTTTTTTTTTTTTTTTTGAGACAGAGTCTCGCTCTGTTGCCCAGGCTGGAGTGCAGTGGTGCCATCTCGGCTCACTGCAACCTCTGCCTCCCGGGTTCAAGTGATTCTCTGCCTCAACCTCCTCAGTAGCTGGATTACAGGTACCTACCACCATGCCAAGCTAATTTTTTTGTTTGTTTGTTTTGTTTTTTTTTTTGAGATGGAGTCTTGCTCTGTCACCCAGGCTGGAGTGCAGTGGCGCAATCTCGGCTCACTGCAAGCTCCACCTCTCAGGTTCACGCCATTCTCCTGCCTCAGCCTCCCGAGTAGCTGGGACCACAGGTGTCCCCCACCATGCCCGGCTAATTTTTTGTATTTTTAGTAGAGACGGGGTTTCACCGTGTTAGCCAGGATGGTCTCAATCTCCTGACCTCGTGATCCGCCTGCCTTGGCCTCCCAAAGTGCTGAGATTACAGGCGTGAGCCACCGTGCTCGGCCTAATTTTTGTATTTTCAGTAGAGACACGGTTTCACCATCTTGGCCAGGCTGGTCCTGAACTCTTGACCTCATGATCCACCGGCCTCGGCCTCCCAAAGTGTTGGGGTTATAGACGTGAGCCACCGTGTCTGGCCTGGCTCCACTTTCTTAGGGAGCTTTGCTTGCCCTCTGCTTGGGGTAGTTTGTGAATTCAGTGCTCTGTCTCTCCCAGGTCCTGGGTCTCCTGCTCCTGATCAATCTGCCACGTGCCATTTGATCTCAGAGTTGTCTCCACCATTAGACTGGCAGGCTCTGTTTTCTGGGGTCTGTGTGTAGGATACAGTGGCCCCAGGATGGGTAAAGGAGGGGACCCAGTTGTTCTTCTGTGATAGGTGGAGACAAGGGCCAGCAGGGCTGTTTCTCGGTGAAACTCATGGGGAGACAGTCGAACCAGGAACCAAATCCGGCCGGGCGCGGTGGCTCACGCCTGTAATCCCAGCACTTTAGGAGGCCGAGGTGGGCGGATCACCTGAGTTCGGGAGTTGGAGACCAGCCTGACCAATATGGTGAAACCCCATCTCTACTAAAAAAAAAATACATATATATACAAAATTAGCCTGGCGTGGTGGCACATGCCTGTAATCCCAGCTACTCGGGAGGCTGAGGCAAGAGAATCACTTGAAACTGGGAGGCAGAGGTTGCGGTGAGCCAAGATCGCACCATTGCACTCCAGCCTGGGTGACAGAGACTCAGTCTCCAAAAAAAAAAGTCCAAAAATTAAAAAAAAAAAAAAATGCCAAGCTCAGCGGCTCACGCCTATAATCCTACCACTTTCAGAGGCCGAGGCGGGCACGGTGGCGCGTGCCTGTAATCCCAGCTACTCGGGAGGCTGAGGCAGAAGAATCACTTGAACCCGGGAGGCAGAGGTTGCAGTGCGCTGAGATCGTGCCACTACAATCCCGTGTGGTGACAGAGCGAGACCTGGTCTCAAAAAAAAAAAAAAAAAAAAAAAAAAAAGTCCTGGCTGTGCCACTAGGCCAGATGCCCTAGAACTGACTTCTACGGACCTCAGTTTTCATACCTGTGAAATGGAACTCAGAGCCATATCTGCTTCATTGGGTTGTGTGAATGTGAGGTAGTTACAGGATGGAGCAGGCAGAAGGTCAGCACAGCCTCAGTGGTTGGAGGAGTGGGGGTCAAGTGGACAGAGAGGGTACCCCAGGGCCAGAGGTAGAGGCAAGGTGAAGCAATGCTTCATTTCCCTGCTGAGGTTCCTCTCTAGCAGTTTGGAGGTGGGGCAGGAGTGGAGAAAACACATCCCCTCCTCAATCTGGGCTGAGGAACAGGGTTCTTGAGGCACCAAGAACCTCTTTGGGGCTCTGGCTTGCCTCCTGTAGTGAAAGGGATGGGCTGTGTGCAATGAACTCACACCTGTAATCCCAACACTTTGGGAGACAGAGTCAGGAGGTCCAGAACAGCCTAGGCAACATAGCAAGACCCTGTTTCTACAAAAAACTTTTTAAAAAATTAGCCAGGCGTGGTGGTGGCACCTGTAGTCCCAGCTACTTGGGAGGCTGAGGTGGGAGGATTGCTTGAGCCTGGAGAGGTTGAGGCTGAAATGAGCTATGATAGCACCACTGTACTCCAACCTGGGCAACAGAGTGAAACCCTGTGTCTAAAATAAAAAGAGGGCCTGGCATGGTGGCTCACGCCTGTAATCCCAGCACTTTAGGAGGCCGAGGCAGGCAGATCACTCGAGGTCAGGAGTTCAAGACCAGCCTGGCCAACATGGTGAAACTCTGTCTCTACAGAAGTACAAAAATTAGTCGGGCGTGGTGGCAGGCGCCTGTAATCCCAGCTGCTTGGGAGGCTGACCTGGGAGAATCTCTCGAACCTGGGAGGCAGAGGTTGCAGTGAGCTGAGATCACACCATTGCACTCCAGCCTGGGCAACAAGAGCGAAACTCTGTCTCAAAAAAAAAAAAAAAAAAAAAATAATAAAATAATAATAATAATAATAAAAAGAGGGTGGGAGTGGACCAAGGCCTAATGGCATGGAATTTGCAAACTCTATCTTCCTAGTTTTCTTTGGGGAGCCTTCCTCCATCACCAGGGCCCAGCAGGGCCTCAGATGGCAGGGGGTGGGGGGGACTACACATATCCCTCATGGCCAAGATGCTAGGAAGCCCCTGAGCTGGGGCAACAGCCTCTGGTCACAGTCATGAGGGAGGCTGGGTGCAGTAGCGCTTATCTCGCCTGACCTTGTGGAGACTGACCACTCCCTCCTTCTGGAAAACGTTGCCCCCTGCCCTCTCCAAGGCCTCCTTCTTCTTACATCCCCTGGTCCTGGCTAGGGCCTCAGCACCCAATTCCACTCCTTGACCCACCACCCTGTGGTGCTTTTGCCAGGCCCCAGCCCACAGCCATCTGCCAAACACCTCCCCCTGGAGTCCCTGCGGCGTCTCTGACTCAGCAGGTCTGTGCCTGCCCCTGCTGTTCCCCCCACCCAGTGGCTCTGCAGAGCACCCTGTTGCCCAAGCCCTGAGTGCTGGCCACTCCCAGGGCCTCGCCTTCCGCCACCACCAGCACCACCAATTTGAATTCCTATCTCTCCCTCTGGCCTCCTCCCTAGACCCAGGCCCTGCCCCAGGGTGGGGGAAGGAATCCTATAGATAAGGGCATTGGTCAAAGGGACACACCTGGGTTCAGGCCCCCAGCTCTGGCCCCAACCTGCTAAATGACCACACCCCTCTCCAAATCTGAGTTATTCCCTATGTAAAAGGGGGAAGTAATTAAACTAGCTGGGTATGCTGTGCTGAGCAATATGTGAGCTCAGGAAAGGTCAGTTTTCCAGGGGAAGTATGGCCGCTGAGAGCCTCAGTCTAGTGCTTCTCATTCACGAGCTGGTTGGTGCCTTTCCTAAGTTGGAAATGGGTTAGTCCACAAATCCCGTTGCCTGGTCCATGCCAGGTCCAGGTACCTGCATTCAGGGTGCAGGGTGGAGTAAGACAGTCTGAAGGGAGAGGTAGCAGGATGAATGAGTAATTCCTGGGTGCGTTTTGGGATTATGCCTAAGGGCTGTCCGAGCACGTGGGAGGGGTAGCTAAATCCTGTAAGGGAGGGGAGAATGGGGAAGGCTGCCTGCAAGAGGTGGTGGAGGGTGCTTTCAAAGGATACCTGGGAGTGAGCTGGCTGTAGGCACAGGGCAGCTGGAAGGCCAATTTTAGGGAAGAGGAAATTGAGGCTGAAAGTCAAAAAACAAGGGAACTGCCTGAGGTCTCTCAACTGAGAAGTGAGTGGGCCAGGGTTCACATTCAGCCCCCACTCCATTCTCAGGCTGGGCAGGAAGGTACTTTGCCCTCAGGAGGGCACCTTCGACCCAAAGCACCCTGACCAAGAGGCTGTGCACCGTGGCAACCCTAAGACTGAGGCCCAGGTCCTGGAGTTCCACCAAGGTAGGTACAACCAGCCAGGCCGTCAGTGACAGGAGGATTTACTGGGGCTTCTAGGGACCCCGTGAAAGGGCAAAAAGACGGCACAGAAGCCTGTGGATATCAGATATAGATAGTGAGGGCTAGGGCTTTATGGGGAGGGTGGATGGGCCCTGTGGCCGGGGGATGTTTAGGAGATCTTCCAAACAGAGCATTCCAGCCTGGGGGAACAACCCATCATAGACCCCACCCAGCACCGAAGACAGGGACAGGTGGGGCTGAGCCTGGAGGCTGGCAGGACCTGTGCGGCCGGCTGCGGTGTCAGCAATGCCACCGTGTGTGGAACCCTCTGTGCCTAGGTTCCTGGAGCCAGCTCCACCTGGCAATGTGCTTTGTTTCACAAGACTAGAGTTGGCCCATCTTGTTCCGCCTCAGATGGAACACCTGACCTCCTGCACACCCCACCCAGCCTCCAAATTCAACCACCCCAGTAGTGAGACAGGGAGAGTAGGGTGTGACCAGAAGGTGGAATGAGCTTAAAATAGGCTGCCGAGATATCTCTGAGCTTTTAAAAAGTCATATCTTTCATATCGTGTTCTTGTGAAATCTTCTCCAGATTTTTTACAATGACTCTGAAATTGATCAGTTAGCCTCATGCTTTCAAAATCCATAGCCGCAGTGAGCGAGAGGGGGCAGGTCAGCTAGAGGTGGAGGGGGCAGATGGGCCAGAGGCGCCTGGGCAGGGGTGGATGGGGCCTGGACAGGCTTAGTGACCCTTGCACCAGAACTCTCCAGACACCACCCCTTCGCCCACTCGTTAGGCTCCTCTGCCTTCGGGCCGGCTGGGCTGCCCATCCCCCCTCGTTCCCCTCCTGGGCAGGTCTGGACTGGACAGGTTTTGGGCCTCCAGGTCGTGCAGTCAGTCAGGGAAGGGGCCTGGTGCAGGCCACAGCCAGGCATCCACCTCCTTCCCAGCCCACCCCTACCCCCCAGCAGCCTGCCAACTTGCTAGACCTGTGCGGCCTTCCCTTCTGCTGAAAGTCTCCAGATTCTCAGGGCTCTGCACGGGGAGCCAAGCTGGGGCTTAGAACTGTGCTCCCTTGCCCCCACCCCCGACTTGTGCCCTCATCAGCTTTCTTTTTTTTTTCTTTTTTCTTGTTTTTTTTGAGACAGAGTCTCGCTCTGTCGCCCAGGCTGGAGTGCAGTGGTGCGATCTCAGCTCACTGCAACCTCTGCTTCCCGGGTTCAAGCAATTCTCCTGCCTCAGCCTCCTGAGTAGCTGGGAGTATAGGTGCGTGCCACCACACCCCGCTAATTTTTTGTATTTTTAGTAGAGACGGGGTTTCACCATGTTGGCCAGGATGGTCTCAATCTCCTGACTTCGTGATCCGCCCGCCTCGGCCTCCCAAAGTGCCGGGATTACAGGCGTGAGCCACCGCGCCCGGCCTATTTTAAATTTTTTTTGTAGAGACAGAGTCTCACCATGTTGCCTAGGCTTGTCTCGAACTCCTGGTCGCAAGTGATCCTCCCCCCTCTGCCTCCACCGTAGCTGGGATTGCAGGCACAAGCCATGACACCCCCCTTCTCATCAGCTGTCTGGGTCTTTCTCAGGGTCCTGACACCAGGCCAAGTGTTCTGCACACCTGACCTGCTCAAAACAAAACCAGTTCTGCCACAGTCTGGGAAAATGAGGCTCAGAGAGGCCTTGCAGCTGTCTGTGAGCAGGCTGGCATTTGGATCCAGTGACTGGGTTCTGGAGCCCAGTGGCTCTGTGGCCCTGCCTCTCCAGCCTTATGCTTCTTTAAAACTGCCCATGGCCTCTGAGGTTGAGGATTTAGGGGAGCAGGGCTGCCAGAGGGGTGAAGAAGGAGATCTTTCTGTGGGTGGGTGTCAGAATGACCGGGCCTGACACTGGTCCCTGCTCCCCTGGAAGGACAGCCCCTCTCGGTTATGTGGGGGGGTGGGCTGCCTATGGTGCTCTGGGGAGAAGGGAGGGAGAGAATGGGGCTGGTCGGGTGGGGTGTGGATTCCAGGCCTGCTTGGTCAAAAAGATACAGTATTTCCTATTCCCCCTTATACTGGGCAGGCAGGTGTGGCCCAGGCAGCTCTGCCAGGTGTGCAGTCCCTGGAGAATGACCCTTAAGTGCACCTAGGCTGCCCCCTGGCGGCAGCATGAGGTCCTCCTCCCAGGGCTTGTAACCCTCCCAGGGGGAGGAGGTCCACACCAGCTGATGGGTTGGCACCTGTCCCCAGTCCCTTTCTTCTTTCCTGTGCCACTGCTCCCAGAGTTGCCCAAAACACACGATCAGGTGCAGTGGCTTGAACGAAACCCTGCCTCTACAGAAAATACAAAAATTAGCCAGGCATGTTGGCTCATGCCTACAGTCCCAGCTACTTGGGAGGTTTAGGTGGGAGGATCAACAGCCCAGGAAGTCAAGGCCGCAGTGAGCAGTGAGCTGTGGTTGCGCCACTGTACTCCACACTGTAGCCTGGGTGACAGAGTGAGACCTTGTCTTTTTTTTTTTTTTGAGACGGAGTCTCACTGTGTCATCCAGGCTGGAGTGCAGTGGCGCGATCGGCTCACGGCAAGCTCCGCCTCCCGGGTTCATGCTATTCTCCTGCCTCAGCCTCCCGAGTAGCTGGGACTACACGCACCCCTCAGCCTCCTGAGTAGCTGGGACCACAGGCGCCCGCTACCACGCCTGGCTAATTTTTTTGTATTTTTAGTAGAGACGGGGTTTCACTGTGTTAGCCAGGATGGTCTCAATCTGCTGACCTCGTGATCCACCCGCCTCGGCCTCCCAAAGTGCTAGGATTACAGGCATGAGCCACTGAGCCTGGCCGAGACCTTGTCTTAACTAAAAATAAAAATAAAAAATAAAAAAAAATAAAAACCTAGGTAACATGCTGGGGGGTGATGAGGGTTATGGAGGAAAATAAAACAGGTGGGGGCTGGAGTGAAGAGTGGGGGTGCCCCTTCATAACTCTGACAAAGACTACAATGCAGCTGTCAGAAAAAAAAGCTGATTTGAGGCAATGGTCAGGGAAAGTTGTGAAATTAAGTAAAAAGTGATGGAACAGGCTAGGTGGGAAGTGGTGGCTCACACCAATAATCCGAGTGCTTTGAAAGGCCAAGCAGGAGGATCTCTTGAGGCCAGGTGTTTGAGATCAGCCTGGACAACATAGCAAGACCCTGTCTTTACAAAAAAATGTAAAAATTAGCTGGAGGCTAGGCTCAGTGGCTCATGCCTGTAGGGAGGCCAAGGTAGGTGAATTGCTTGAGCCCAGGAATTTGAGACCAGCTTGGGCAACATGGCAAAATTCCATCTCTACAAAAAAATTGCCAGGCATGGTGGCTCACGCCTGTGATCCTAACACTTAGGGAGGCCAAGGTGGGCAGATTACCTGAGGTCAGGAGTTTGAGACCACCCTGGCCAACATGGTGAAACCTCGTCTCTACTAAAAATACAAAAATTAGCTGGGCGTGGTGGCGCATGCCTGTAATCCCAGCTACTCGGGAGGCTGAAGCAAGAGAATTGCTTGAGCCTGGGAGACAGAGGTTGCAGTGAGCCTAGATCGTGCTACCTACTGCACTCCAGCCTGTCTGACAGAGCAAGAGTATGTTTCAAAAAAAAGAAAAATTAGCTAGGTGTGGTGACATGCACCTGTAGTCCCAGTTACTCAGGAGGCTGAGGTGAGAGGATCACTTGAGCCCAGGAAGTTGAGGCTATGATCGTGCTACTGCATTCCAGCCTGGGTGACAGCCAGATTCTGTCTCAAAAATCAAAACACAACAGGGCACAGTGGCTCACTTTGGCCTTCCAAAGTGCTGGGATTACAGGTCTGCACCACCATGCCTGGCCTGAGAGTGCATGAATTAAAGTTTCTATTCTCTTGCTAGTCTGTCATTGCTTCCCTAGTGTGTGGGAACCATACTTGTCCCCACTTCTCAGTCAGAGAGCAGCCTGCCAACCTCCAAGTCTGTTGCCCCTGACCCAAAAGGTCCCAGGCTGTCCTCTCGGCAGAAGCAGCTGTCTTGTGGCTTACTGTGCTCAGACTCCATTTCTAGGCTGTGGGCTCATCAGGGATCTAGTGCTTTGAAAAAGTGTAAAGGAGAGCAGCAGTATTATTCACAATAGCTAAAAGGTAGAAACGACTAAAGTATCCATTGACAGATGAATGGATAAACAAAATGCATTACATACACACAATGGACTATTATTCAGCCTTAAAAAGGAAGGAGGCCAGGTGTGGTGGCTCACACCTATAATCCCAGCACTTTGGGAGACTGAGGCAGGCGAATCACTTGAAGCCAGGAGTTGGAAACCAGCACAGACAGCATGGGGAAACCCCCTCTCTACTGAAAATACAAAAGTTAGCCAGGTGTGGTGGCACATGCCTATAATCCCAGCTACTGTGGAGGCCAAGGCATGAGAATCGCTTGAACCTAGGAGGTGGAGGTTGCAGTGAGCCAAGATCATGCCACTGCACTCCAGTCCGGGTGACAGAGTGAGACACTGTCTCAAAAAAAAAAAAAAGGAAACGTCTGGTGGAAGAAGGGAAGAAAATTGGCCAGGCACACTCTGGTAGGGGATGGTTGGATGATGAAATACAGACAATAGAAAAACCTAGATAAAGACCTGGCATAATGGCTCATGCCTGTAATCCCAGCACTTTGGGAGGCCAAGGTGGGCGGATCACCTGAGGTCAGGAGTTCGATACCAGTCTGGCCAACATGGAGAAACCCCATCTCTACTAAAAATACAAAATTAGCTGGGCGTGGTGGTGTGTGCCTGTAATCCCAGCTACTCGGGAGGCTAAGGCAGGAGAATCGCTTGAACCCGGAAGGTGAGGTTGCAGTAAGCTGAGATTGTGCCGTTGCACTCCAGCCCAGGCAACAAGAGTGAAACTCCATCTCAAAAAAATAAAAATAAAAATAAAAAAGAAATAGGCTGGGTGCAGTGGCTCACGCCTATAATCCTAGCACTTTGGGAGGCCAAGGGGGGGGCGCGGGGTGGATCACTTGAGGTCAGAAGTTCGAGACCAGCCTGGCCAACATGGTGAAACCCAATCTCCACTAAAAACACAAAAAATTAGCCGAGCATGGTGGTGGGCACCTGTAATCCCAGCTACTCGAGAGGCTGAGGCAGGAGAATGGCTTGAACCTGGGAGGTGGAGGTTGCAGTGAGCCAAGATCACCCCACTGTACTCCAGCCTGGGTGACAGAGTGAAACTGTCTCAAAAAATAAATAAATAAATAAATAAAACTTTTAAAAAGTAAGAAGAAGAAGAAGAAAAAATATGGAAATAAAAAAACAAGAAAAAAATAATAGGCCAGGCGCAGTGGCTCATGCCTGTAATCCCAGCACTTTGAGAGGCCGAGGTGGGCGGATCATAATGTCAGGAGTTCAAGACCAGCCTGGCCAACATAGTGAAACCTCGTCGCTACTAAAAATAGAAAGAAATTAGCCGGGCATGGTGGCGGGCACCTGTAATCCCAGCTACTTGGGAGGCTGAGGCAGGAGAATCACTTGAACCCATGAGGCGGAGGTTGCAGTGAGCCGAGATTACGCCATTGCACTCCAGCCCGGGTGACAGTGCAAGACTCCATCAAAAAAATAAATAAATAAAATAAATAAATATTAATAATAATTTTAAACAATTAAAAAATATGGTTTTTTTCTGAGACAGAGTCTCACTCTGTCGCCCAGGCTGGAGTGCAGTGGCATGATCTCGGCTCACTGCAACCTCCGCCTCCCAGGTTCAAGTGATTCTTCTGCCTCAGCCTCCCAAGTAGCTGGGACTACAGGCACGCGCCACCACGCCCAGCTAATTTTTGTATTTTTAGTAGAGACGGGGTTTCACCATATTGGCCAAGCTGGTCTCGAACTCCTGACCTTGTGATCCACCCGCCTCGGCCTCCCAAAGTGCTGGAACTATAGGTGCGAGCCGCGCACCTAGCCAAAAAATATGTTTTTTAAAATAATAGAGATGAGGCCGGGTGTGGTGGCTCATACCTGTGATCTCAGCACTTTGGGAGGCCAAGGTGGGTGGATCACTTGAGGTCAGGAGTTGGAGACCAGTCTGGGCAACATGGTGAAACCCTGCCTCTACTAAAAATGCAAACCTGAGCTGGGCATGGTGACGCATGCCTCTAGTTCCAGCTACTCGAGAGGCTGAAGCAAGAGAATCGCTTGAACCCGGGAGGCGGAGACTGCAGTGAGCCAAGATTGCACCACTGCACTCCAGCCTGGGAGACAGAGCAAGACCCTGTCTCAAAAAATAACATAACATAACATAACATAACATAACATAACATAACATAACATAACATAAAATAGATGAAGGCCAGGTGCAGTGGCTCACGCCTGTAATCCCAACACTTTGGGAGGCCAAGGCAGGCAGATCACCTGAGGTCAGGAGTTAGAGAGCATCCTGGCCAACATGGTGAAACCCTGTCTGTACTAAAAATACAAAAAAATTAGCCAGGCATTGTGGCGGGCGGCCAATAATCCTGGCTACTTGGGAGGCTGAGGCAGGAGAATCACTTGAACCTGGGAGGCGGAGGTTGCAGTGAGCCAAGATGGAACTACTGCACTCCAGCCTGGGTGACAGAGCAAGACTGTGTCTCAAAGTAATAATAATAGGCCGGGCACGGTGGCTCATACCTGTAATCCCAGCACTTTGGGAGGCCGAGGCGGGCAGATCACAAGGTCAGGAGATCAAGACCATCCTGGCTAACATGGTGAAACCCTGTCTCTACTAAAAATACAAAAAATTAGCCAGGCGTGCTGATGGGTGCCTGTAGTCCCAGCTACTTGGGAGGCTGAGGCAGGAAAATGGCGTGAACCCGGGAGGCGGAGCTTGCAGTGAGCCAAGATCGTGCCATTGCACTCCAGCCTGGGCGACAGAGTGAAACTCCATCTCAAAAAATAATAATAAAATAAAATAAAATAAAAATAAAAATAATAATAATAGAGATGAGGTTTCGCCATGTTACCCATGCTAGTCTCCAACTCCTTGGCTCAAGCGATCCATCCACCTTGGCCTTCCAAAGTGCTGGAACTACAGGCTTGCGCCACCACCCTGGCCTTAAACAATTATTCATGAAAGGAAGGAAATTCTGACACATGCTGCAACATGGATGAAGCTCAAGGACATTATGCTAAGGGAAGGAAGCCAAGGACCTGCCAGCCGAGGTCCCAGTCCGTCAAGGGCTCCAGTGAGCGAGCAGGATTGAGCAGGTCCCTGGACTGAGCAGTGGGAACTCTGCTTTGCTGTGAGTGTGGCACAGGTGGCGGCAGCCTGTGGAGTGCAGGCTCTGTGGAGCAACTGGACACTCTGTTGAACGAAGTGCAAGGTGGTAGGTTTTTGCTTTTTTTTTTTTTCTGAGACAGAGTCTCACTCTGTCTCCCAGGCTGGAGTGCAGTGGCATGATCTTGACTCATTGCAACCTCTGCCTCCCGGGTTCAAGCAATTCTCTGCCTCAGCCTCCTGAGTAGCTGGGATTACAGGCGTGAGCCACCACGCCCAGATAATTTTTAAAATATTTTTGGAAGAGACGGGGTTTTATCATCTTGGCCAGGCTGGTCTCGAACTCCTGACCTCGTGATCCACCTGCCTCAGCCTCCCAAAGTGCTGGGATTACAGGCATGAGCCACCGCGCCCGACCACAAGGTGGTAGTCTTTCTCAAGGACGCTGGGGCAACCCCATTGCGTCTTCACCAACACCCTGGTACAGATCCTGCAGCTGCAGTCTACCCCGCATACAACATGTTCAATGATCCGTAGCTAGACAAGGCATTGAAAACTATCCCATAGGCCAGGTGCAGTGGCTCCTACCTGTAATCCCAGCAGTTTGGGAGCCAGGCGGGTAGATCATCTGAGGTCAGGAGTTCGAGACCAGTCTGGCCAACATAGCGAAACACCGTCTCTTCTAAAATACAAAAAATTAGCTGGGTGTGGTGGTGCATGCCTGTAATCCCAGCTACTTGGGAGGCTGAGACATGAGAATCACTTGCACCGGGAGGCGGAGGTTGCAATGAGCCGAGATCACACTACTGTACTCCAGCTTGGGTGACAGAGTGAGACTCTGTCTCAAAAAAAAAAAAAAAAAAAATTAGCTGGGCGTGGTGGCATGCACCTGCAGGCCCAGCTACTCAGGAGGCTGAGGCAGGAAAATCGCTTGGACCCAGGAGGCTGCAGTGAGCCAAGATCGAACCACTGCACCACAGCCTGAGTGACAGAGTGAGACTCCATCTCAAAAAAACAACAACAAAAAAATCAACTATTCCATGGGAGGCAGAGGCAGGAGGATGGCTTCAGGCCAGGAGTTGGAGCCAAGCTAGGCAACATAGCGAGAATTCCTCATCTCTACACACACACACACACACACACACACACACACACACACACACACACATTAATTAGCTGGGTGTGGTGGCGCATGCCTCCAGATACTCAGGAGGCTGAGCGGGAAGGATGGTTTGAGCCCTGGAGGTTGAGGCTGCAGTGAGCCATGATCACGCCATGACAGAATGAGGACCAGGTGGAAGAACTGAAAACGTTGGGGATCCACACGTCCGCTCCATCCTTTCAGATGGAAAGAAATACCAAGACTCAAAAAAATGAGGGTGCCCAGGTCCTCACTGAGCAGAGATTCACTGCTAAAAAAAAGCCTTACCTATTTGGGTTTTCACTAGTAAGCTAACAACTGCTAGCACTGATCTTTATGGTTTGTAAGCAGTTGGTGATTTTAGTTTGTCTGGGTTTCAGCCATGAATATTCTATTGTAAACTTAATTATAACAACTGCACTGTAATAATTCAATGTCCTATTATGATGTTGTTATAGACAAAATTTGCCTTTACATTGTCATTTATTTTATTTTATTTTTCTTTTGAGACAGGGTCTCACTCTGTCACCCAGGCTGGAGTGCAGTAGCTCAATCTTGGCTCACTGAAACCACTGCTTCCCAGGCTCAAGCGATTCTCCCACCTCAGCTTCTCGAGTAGTTGGGACCATAGGTGTGAACCACCATACCAGGCCAATTTTTGTATTTTTAATAGATACGGGGTTTCAACATGTTGCCCAGGCTGGTCTTGAATTCCTGTGCTCAAGCAATCCACTTGCCTTGCCTCGCCTCCCAAAGTGCTGAGATTACAAGTATGAGCCATTGACATTTAATCTTCCTTCCTTCCTTCTTTCCTTCCTTCCTTCCTTCCTTCCTTCCTTCCTTCCTTCCTTCCTTCCTTCCTTCCTTTTCTTTTTTTGAGACAGAGTCTCGCTCTGTCGCCCAGGCTGGAGTGCAGTGGCACGATCTCAGCTCACTGCAAGCTCCACCTCCTGGGTTCAAGCATTTCTCCTGCCTCAGCCTCCGGAGTAGCTGGGACTATAGGCGCGGGCCACCATGCCCAGTGATTTTTTATTTTTATTTTTTTTGAGACGGAGTCTCGCTCTGTCACCAGCCTGGAGTGCAGTGGCGCATTCTTGGCTCACTGCAACCTCCACCTCCGGGGTTCAAGCAATTCTCTGTTTCAGCCTCCCGAGTAGCTGGGATTACAGGCACCCACCACCACACCCAGCTAATTTTTGTATTTTTAGTAGAGATGGGGTTTCACCGTGTTAGCCAGGATGGTCTCGATCTCCTGACCTCGTGATCTGCCCACCTTGGCCTCCCAAAGTGCTGGGATTACAGGCGTCAGCAACCACGCCCGGCCTCTTTCAGTCATTTCTGACGACACCGGAGAAGGCAGTGTCCTTCCCTTATTGTCTCTTTTTTTTTTTTACCTGGGTATTCTGGAAGTGTCTTTCCTCTGACAGTGTTGTTGGACGTGGGGAAGCAAAAGGGTATCAAAGAGAAGGAGAGAAGGGTAAAGACCGCCCCTCATTGCTGCCCTCCCAGAGGGGCAGCCTGGGGAGTCTATGGAGGAGGTGACTTTGAGCCATGATGTGACCTTAGATGAGGGGCCTCTCTGAGCCTCAGGAAGCTCTTCTGCAAAATGGGGCAAATAAAGAAATGCCCTCTGTGTGCAGTGGCTCAGGCCTGTAATCCCAGCACTTCGGGAGGCCAAGGCAAGAGAATCACTTGAGCGCAGGAGTTCCAGACCAGCCTGGGCAACATAGTGGGACCCCATCTCTACCAAAACATTTAAAAATTAGCCAGGCATCAGGTGTGGTGGCTCAGGCCTGTAATCCCAGCACTTTGGGAGGTTGAGGCAGGCGGATTGCTTGAGCCCAGGAGTTTGAGACCAGCCTGGGCAACACAGTGAGACCCCCTGCTTTTACACACACACCAAATTAGCCAGGTGTGGTGGTGCACATCTGTAGTCCCAGCTACTTGGGAGGCTGAGGTGAGAGAATCATTTGAGCCCTGAAGCTCAAGACTACAGTGAGCTGTGATTGTGCCACTGCCCTCCAGCCTGGGCAACAGACCAAGACTCTGTCTCAAAAAAAGGAAAGGGCCGGGCGCGGTGGCTCATGCTTGTAATCCCAGCACTTTGGGAGGCTGAGGTGGACGGATCATGAGGTCAGGAGATCGAGACCATCCTAGCTAACACAGTGAAACCCCGTCTCTACTAAAAATACGAAAAATTAGCCAGGCGTGGTGGCGGGTGCCTGTAGTCCCAGCTACTCAGGAGGCTGAGGCAGGAGAATGGCGTGAACCCGGGAGGCAGAGCTTGCAGTGAACTGAGATTGCACCACTGCACTCCAGCCTGGGCAACAGAGCAAGACTCCATCTCAAGAAAAAAAAAAAAAAAAACCGGAAAAGAAGGCTAGACGCAGTGGCTCACGCCTGTAATCCCAGCACTTTGGGAGGCTGAGGCGGGCGGATCACAAGGTCAGGAGTTTGAGACTAGTCTGGCCAACATAGTGAAACACTGTCTCTACTAAAAATACAAAAAATTAGCCAGGTGTAGTGGTGTGCACCTGTAATCCCAGCTACTGGGGAGGCTAAGGCAGGATAATTGTGTGAACCCGGGAGACGGAGGTTGCGGTGAGCCGAGATTGTGCCATTGCACTCCAGCCTGGGTGACAGTGCGAGACTCTGTCTCCAAAGAAAAAAAAAAAAAGGAAAAGAAATGCCATCCCAAGGTGATCCCTCACAGGAAGTGACTCAGAAAAGCAGTGAGCTACGAAAGCTATCTGAATGAAGCAAGATCGTCATCTGGGAGACACTGACTACCCACTCCTAGCAAAGGGCTCAGCAGCACACGGCCTCCCTGCGGGGATGCCCTCGGGGAAGATGTGGCCCAGGGGAGATTTTTGGACCTTGCTCCTCAGTCCTGGCTCTTAGTAGGACCCTCTGCAGCCAAACTAGCATATCTTGAGCCAGGCTGACCTTAAAAAGTAAGCATTCAGGGCCTAGGGACCTTGGGCAAAGCAGAGAAGCTGGTGTCAGATGAGGTGCAGCATGTACAGTAGGATAAGGTGTTCTCAGGTCCCCAGTGCAGCCCCAAGATGAGCCTGCAGTATTTTCCTTATATGATCTGGTCCTACTGTGGGCAGCGCTGCTGCCCAGAGCCTGAGAGGATTATGAAAACATGGCAACGGAAGTGAGGCCAGGGGACACAGCATGGGGGCATGAGGAGCAGGGGACAGCGGGTGGGGCTAGAGGAGAGGGAGGTTTAGGGAGGCCTCTGCTGCTGTGACTGTGAGCCCCAGCCAGTGATGACGTGGCCACCGCACAATCTGAGTTCTGGGAACCATGTGATGGAATGTGTTCTGGGAATAGATTGCAGCCAGGAAAAAAAAAAAGCAGAAGGGTGCACCCTCCCTTCCTCAGCCAGGAAAACATTTCTGTAGCCCTTGCAGACCCAATGCGCAGAAGTGAGAGGGAGGAAAGCCAGGCTCATGTTTCCTTGGTTGTGCTTCAACTTCTAAAATATGTTTTTTCTATGAACATTTTAATGAGGGGTTGGACATAAGACAGAAAAATAACATTCTGAGAGCTCGTTTGGAGGTTCTAGCAGGGGAGCGCAGCTACTCTTATACTCTTGACTGAAGACCGATCGTCCTCTATCGGGGATGGTCATCCTCTTTCATTGAGCACACAGCTTCTGGAGGGACGCACATGGAGTGGTGAGGGAGGAAGGGGATACCCGCCTAGTCAGCCAGATCAGCCGAATCAACCCTGATGATCAATGGGGTGACACATGTCGCAGCCAGATCACCCTCACATCCCAAAAATAACATTCAGAATGCTTTTTTTTTTTTTTAAGATGTAGACTTTTCTTGAGACTTTCGTACAAGGCAATGGATAGATAACCTTAACCGCCTAGACAAAACACACATTGGCCACAGAAAAAGGCGCTTCTCCATATACCTGCCATAGTTATCAGCAACTTTGAAATGACTTCTCAGACTCTCAGGGGTTGGCTTATTGTGTTTGCTTTTGCAAATAACTCAGGCTTAAGTCCTGCTACTTTCAGAGCCTAGGGGACGCTTAAGGACTATCATCAGTTTAAGACAGTGGCACTTGGAGCACATGCTACTTATGGTGGTGAGGAGGGGTGCTGGTGTGAGGGTCTGAACGCTTGCTTCTCCTCTGGCAGGGTGTGAGCAGCCAGAGGCCACTACCTGGCTTGCTCAGTGTCCATGGAGGGACATGTGATCCAGCAGGTGGGCAGGAACCAGGCCCCTGTGGCCGCCCAACTCTCCATAATAGAATCCTTGGTCATCCATGGGCCCGTAAACCATGACCACGTCTCCTGCCCTCAGCGCCAGCCTGCCCTTCCCCTGGCCCCCCATTTGCCCATCCCCAGGATCATAGTCCAGAGCTGCTATCATGATCTTTGAAGTCCACAGTGGGAGTCTCTTGGAGTTCCCCTGGAGCACCAGGCAGGAACCCTGGGGGTTGGTGAGCCCCTGAAAGTCCTCGAGGTGGGCCACAGAAGGCGGGTGCCCTTGGGCCAGAGAACGCCACCTCCTATCAGTCTGCTCTGTCCCCACCTCCATTTCAGCCACTAGGCGCCCAGGGATATTGCCCACTTGCCTGTTGCACTCGCTGAGGTAGAAATCATGGGTGTCCTGAGAGCCCCACACTCTTAGCAACTGCCTTTTCTGGAAGACCAGCTCCTCCTCTGCAGCCTTGAGGTTGGCAGACATCACCAGGGGGTTGTAATCAGAGAGGGCCACAAAGACCCTGGCTGGAGTGTTGGCCCCCGTCCCCAGCTGTTGGGGGCCACCCCTGGGCATCTTGATGACTTTGGCGGATGGAGCTGGACACAGTGCCGAGCTGGGCTCATGGAGCTGGCACTCTCTCTTGACCCCCAGAGCTTGTCCTTGCCTGCTGTGGGGCTCAGGCTCCCTCCTCTCCTCTCGCCTCTCTGTGCCCCACAGATCCAAGCACAGTGCCTCCTGCTCCTCCTTCAAAATGTTATGGAAGTCAGATGCATACTGTTGGCTGGCGCCCAGCTGGGGAGGTGTGAACCCTTGGGCATCTTGCTTTTGCCGAAGTACCCTCTCAAGGGCAGCCTTTTCCTGACACGCTTCTTTCCTGGGCCCACACTCGGTGCGTAGATGGATGAATCCTGGAGCAGGGCTTTTGCTGGTGCCCATGTGCTGGTAGCAATTTTCCTTCTCCCCAGGCTGGTCACTGACCGAAGGTGGCCTGTGGTTCTGGGGACTCTTCTGAAAGAGCAGGTCCTTTCTACAGCCCTCCCAGGCCTCTGCAAGCTCCTGGGCTTGGCTGCCAGCCCCTGAACTCGGACATTCTCCTTCTGAGCCCAGGTTGGACACTGGGGATTGCCTCCTTGGGGGTTCTTCAAAGAATGCTTCTAGGAACTTGGCCTGGGGCTCCCCGCAGCTTCCAGGGTTGTGGGGGCTGGCCTTGGCACTCAGAGGAGCCAGTGCCAGCTTCTGGGGGCAGACGGGGAAGGTGACTCTGTAGGTGGATGGGTCGCCACAAGTGTAGCTAAAGGGTGGAGTCTCTGGCCATCGGTGACACATGAAGAAGTCGTCGGGGATCTGAGCCGGCACTGAATCCAGGGACTCACCACAGAGTGACATGGTTCTCACTGAGACCTTCTGCCACGTGAGGGGCACCTGTAGCTGGGAGAATTCCAATAGGGTGCTCCCAGCAGTGGCATCGGCGACCTCACAAACCTTAAGCCCATCTGCATACACAGCATAACCGGTGACCTGGACTCCATTGGAGGACCCAGCTGAGTCAATGGTCACAGGGAGCCAGCTGACCACCAGGACACCTGGCGAGGCATGGCGCTCCACCAGCACATCCAGCGGTGGGTGGGGAGGTCCTGCCAAGAGTGTGTCGAAGGTCATGGTGGAGGACATAGTTCCCCAATACACCTGCAGCAAGTCCCATGGCAGCCGCACCTCCACCCGCGCCCGGTAGTGCGTGCCGGGGCACAGGCCCTGGAAGGTGTAGCAGCTCACGCCCGCTGGGGTCAGGGCATGCTCTCGGTCATCAAGATATACCACATGGGGGTGGCGGTGGCTGCTGTAGACCCAGGTGATGTTGGCTGATGTGGCTGTGACATTCTGCAGGTGTAGCTGCATGGGAGCCATACGGAGCACCCCTTTGGTCCCCAGAAGGGGTCTGGAGAGGCCCTGCTTCCCCATGCTCTGCAGCAAGCCCAGCTGGCAGGCTTCCATGTTGGTATCCAGGATCTCTGTTGCTACTTCTGTCTTGGAGCCCACCCTGACCATCTGGCACAGCCCTCTGTCCACCACTCCCTGGGCTTTCCCAGATAATAAGCTGTCTTCCTCCAGAGCTTCATCCTGCCCCGCTGGGAGTTGATTGGGGCCAAGATCAGGGCATTTGGCAGGCAGGCAGCCTGGGATGTAGCTGTCCGGAATCTGCTCCACGAAGTTGGAGGGCACCAGCCCCCGCCGGCCATCCTCAAGCTCCCCCTCATAGAAGCCATCCTCATCCATGTCCCCGAAGATATATATGTAGTCCCCAGCTGTGAGGGGCAGCTCACCCTCAGGGTGATCATTGGGCCCCTCAAATGGGTTGTAGTTATACTGAGCCATGAAGATCTTGAGTTTGGGGGCAGCAGGAGCCGCCGAGTCCCCCATTTCCAGGGCCAGGGACACGCTGTCAGGCTCCAGGTCATCCACCTCACTGGCTGTGTCCCTGTCCAGAGTAGGGCAGGATGGCACGGTGGCCCACATCGACCCCTCAGAGGAGGAGTTTGACTGGGAGCTGGTTTTCTTGGACAGAGGTTGGCTGGCAGGGACTGTCTCTGAAACTTGGGGGACACTGGCTGACTCCCCAAGGGCAACTGGGCTCTCCTCGAGGGAGGCTTCCCTTTTCTCCTGTATGTCTCTGTTGGGCTGTGACACTGCGTAGTCTTCAGGCCGTGCCTGGAACTTAGGCCTTCTGCTACCTTTAACTTGGGACTCCGGCATTTGACTGGTCTCCCAGGGCTGTTCAGGAGGGTGACCAGGCTGACACTGGAGCGCCTGTATCTCCTTCCAGGAAGCATGGAGGTCACACAGGGCCTTCTGCGGGTCGCGTTGCAGCTGCTGCTGCCTGTCCTGCCCGCGCGCCGCCTGCTGCAGCAGCTGTTCGGCGATCAAGCCGGAGGCATCGCGCTCTTGACACGCGCGGCCCAGGTGGCCGCGCACTTCGCTATTCTCAGCCTCCACCTTCCGCACCCAGTCGGTCTTGGCCTGCAGCCGCCCATTCTCCTCCGCCAGCCAGGCGTTTTTGAGCAGCGCCGCCTGCAGCTGTGTCTCGGCCTCCTCGCCACGTCGCCGCGCCGGGGCCGCCTGCGCGCCCAGCTCCTGGCACTCGCGCCGCCGCTGGTCCAGCTCGCGCTCCAGCGCCAGCATCTGCCGTCGCACCTCCTCGCAGGTTGCGCTCTGGCCGCCAGCCTCAGGCGGCGGCCTGCTGAAGCCGTTGCCCTGCTGAAGCATCAACTGCCTCTGCAGGCGCAGCACTTCCCGCTGGGACTCGCGCTGCAGGCGGTCTAAGTCTCTGACGTTGAGCCACTGGGTGCAGAGGCCGCCCCTTCCAGTATGCAGGTCGCTGCAGGGACCCGAGGCGACACGCGCCTGCAGGAGGTGGCACTCCTGCCGCAGCTCTTCGATCTGCTTGTCCTTGGCCAGCGGCGCGCTCGCCTGCTCCGACAGGTCCCGAGCGCGCTGGCGGGCAAAGACTTGGCATAGCTCCAGGCCGGCGCAACTCTCGCCGGGTATAGGCGCGCTCACGGCCCGGAGGTTGGTCTCCTGCAGCTTGCGGGCGCGGTCAGCTAGGCGCCGCGCGAGCCCGGTCAGCTCCGCGCGCTTTACCTTGAGCCGCTTCACCTTCTCGTCTGCCTGGTAGGGGCAGCCTGCACGCCGCAGCTGCTTGTTCTCCTCTTGCAGGGTATAACAGCGGCGCGCCAGCACCCACAACGCCTTGGCCAGCAGCCAGTTCAGCTTTATCAGCTCTTGGTGGCCCAGGCCCGGGGGTGAGGGAGTCAGGACTTCGCAGGGCTGGCTCTCAGAGCCTTCTCCTCCCCGCGGGTTGCTGAGTTTCCTGTGGGCTGATGGTGGTGGTGGCGGCGGGAGTGGCGATGGTGGCGGCGAGAGCCTCCGGGAGCCAGGGGTGGAGGTGTCTGGTGAGGAGGGCCGCTCCTCGGATTTGGAGGCCTTGGGGAGGCTCCGGGTGCTGTCAAGCGAGCGGGAACACGCAGGTGCGAAGCAATCAAGGGAGCTGGCGTGCGTGGAGCTGGAGCACGCAGAGGACACCAGGTCTGGCGAGCGGGAGCGCACACCGACTTCAGCACTCAGGCTGTCTAGAGATCCGAGTTGACAGGCGGGTTTGGGGGCGTGGCAAGAGCCGCTGGAGGTCTGGGGCAGCGGTTCTTCCAAGGAATGCACAGCTTGGGGGTCCGGTGATCCCGACAAAGCCGGGTGCCCGCGGAAGTGCGCCAGGATGTACTTGAGGAAGAGCTGGCGCCCCACCTCCAGCGCCGCCTGCAGATAGCGGATGCGCGCCGCCTGCTCGCCGTCAGTCTGCCAGCGAAGCTGCGCCAACACTTCCTGCAGGCGACAGCGGCACTGCGCCGCGGAAACCTCGGACGCCCCCGGGCGGCTACAGTGGCCGCGGTTCACCAGCTCCTCGGCCAGCTGGCGCTGCAGCTCCCGGGCTTGGCGCACCACGCCATCGCGCTCCCGCTGCAGCAGCTGCTGCAGCTGCCGCTGCTCGGCCTCCTTCCAGCGCAGCAGCTGCCGGATCTCGGCCTCGCGTTCCCGCTGCATCTCCTCTTGCAGCTGACGCAACTCCCGGCTGCGCTGTGCCTCCCACTTGGAGCGCAGATGGTCAGCCAGCTGCCGCCGCTCCCGCTCGGCCTCCTCACGCAGCTGGCGCTCCCGGGCAGCGAAGCGCCACCGTTCCGCCCGCCAGCCTGCCCGCTCCGCCTCCAGCTCCGCCCGTAGCTTCTCCAGCTCCCGCCTCTGGTTCTCCAGCACTGCCGCCGCGGGGCTGGAGCAGCCCGGCTTCTTGGGCGACGCGCCCAAGGGGCTGGGCGAGTCCTTGGCCATTGCGGCCGCGGCCCGGCTGGTCTCCAGACTTCGCCTGGCAGGCCTCAGCTCGCCAACGGCCGCCGCCGACCGCCCGGCGCGCCCCTTCCGGCGCCCCCTGGGGGTCTCCGCGTGCCCCTTCCGCCTCTTGGCGTGTTCCCCCGCCTCCTGCCGCGGATGTCTGGCCCAGGCGCCTCTCCACCTGGCAAGGCCAGGGCTGGACTCCCACACCCCTGCTCAAACTGGCCCATGTCCCTTCCAGGATGCACGGGGGCTTTTCCGGTCCCTACACTTTTCCTGCTTCTAGCACCAAGTCCCTTGTGACCCTCCCCAGGCACCCTCCCAGGCACTGTGCAGTCCCAAGCAGGCCGCGGTGCCCTGAGGGAAGTCTGGGCTGCTGCTCCTGTACTTGGAGAAAGGGGCAGGGTGTGTGTGTTAAGGCCACCCATGGGGTGTGGGCATACCTGGTCGTGGGTTCAGGTGGTGTATTTGGGTCAGGTGGCTGGAAAATGCAGCAGGATAGGCCTCAACTTGGCTAGACCTGGACTCCCCAGGACCCTTCAGCCCCCTAACAGCCCTGATCACCCAACTGGTCATCCACCTTTTGGGGAAAGGATGTGCCTGATACACATTTGTGTTACTGCGCAGAGTCGGCTCAGAGGAGGTGTAAGCGAAAAGACCCTCCCCAGCAAGGTGGCATAGGGACCCAGGGCCAGATAGGCATGAGGGGCACTGCCCAAACTGGCCATCTGGCCTGTCTACCTCCCACATCCAGGTACCACCTGGTGACAAACGCTGGAGCCCCAGTGTCTGGGCTACTCATTGGCATCTTAGGTAGAGGCCTCAGGATGGGCCAGGAGTGAGGGTGAGGCTTCAGCAGAAATGTTGGAGGCATCCTGAGCTGCAGAAGAAACACACACACACACACACACACACATAGAGCTGCAGAAGAAACATACATACATACACACACACACACACACACACACACTGAGCTGAAGGAATACACACATACACTGAGCTGCAGAAGAAACATACATACACACACTGAACTGAAGAAATACACACACACACACACACTGCCTCTCTGACTGGTGGCCACCTGTGTGGCTTGGGAGCTAAGAAGCCCTGCTTCAGTCTGGCTCCTCTTTGCCCTTCCTGTCTGCTCCTGGTGCCAAGTGGCTTTTGGGAGACATGGATGGACACCTGATACCTGGCAGTCTGCATCGAGACATTGATTTTTTTTTTTTTTTTTTTTTGAGATGGGGCCTCACTCTGTCGCCAGGCTGGAGTGCAGTGGCGCAATCTTGGCTCATTGCAACCTCTACCTTCCACGTTCAAGAGATTCTCCTGCCTCAGCCTCCCAAGTAGCTGGGATTACAGGCTTGAGCCACCATGCCCAGCTAATTTTTTGTACTTTTTAGTAGAGACAGGGTTTCAGCATGTTGGCCAGGATGGTCTTGAACTTCTGACCTCAAGTGATCCACCCGCCTCGGCCTCTTAAAGTGCTGCGATTACAGGCATGAGCCACTGTGCCCGACAAGACCTTGATATTGAAGTCACATCAGAGGCCCCTTGGCTTCTTGGTCTGTCGTATCTCCCTGTCCCCAGGAAGCACCTGGGATCTCTCACAACTGCTGTGTTCACTCAGCTTATGGCCCTCCTTTACAACACTCAAGTTTTTCAAATCAGTTTCCCCGGAACCCACAGAACATGCCTTTAGGCAGTGTCAAGTAACAAGAACATTGGGAATTATGGCTCCAGATGTTCTTTTTTTTTTTTTTGAGATGGAGTCTCGCTCTGTCGCCCAGGCTGGAGTGCAGTGGCGCGATCTCTGCTCACTGCAAGCTCCGCCTCCTGAGTTCACGCCATTCTCCTGCCTCAGCCTCTCAAGTAGCTGGGACTACAGGTGCCCGCCACCAGGCCTGGCTAATTTTTTTTGCATTTTCAGTAGAGATGGGGTTTCACCATGTTAACCAGGATGGTCTCGATCTCCTGACCTTGTGATCTGCCCGCCTCGGCCTCACAAAGTGCTGGGATTACAGGCGTGAGCCACCGCGCATGGCCCTTTATTTATTTTATTTTATTTTATTTTATTTTATTTTATTTTATTTTATTTTGAGACAGAGTTTTGCTCTGTCACCAGGCTGGCATGCAGTGGCACGATTTCGGCTCGCTGCAACCTCCGACTCCCTCGTTCAAGTGATTCTCCTGCCTCAGCCTCCTGAGTAGCTGGGATTACAGGCATGCGCCACCATGCCCAGCTAATTTTTGTATTTTTAATAGAGACAGGGTTTCATCATGTTGGCCAGGATGATTTCGATCTCCTGACCTTGTGATCCGCCCACTTTGGCCTCCCAAAATGGTGGGATTACAGGCGTGAGCCACCGTGCCCAGCCCAGATGTTCTTTATGAGAGGTGAGGCAGATGTAGTGTGTATGTGAGAGGAAGGGGAGGTGAGATGCAGGGATGGCCTTAGCCTTGAACTGGTGCTGGGCTCCTGGACATGGTAGCCACAGGGAGGACTATCTTGAGAGAATCTTCATCACAGCCCTGTTTTACGGAAGAGAACCTGAGGCTCAGTGAGAGCCACTGGCTTGCCAGGGCACATAGGCAACTGAGGCAGAGCTGGTGGGTGGGGTTTCACAGCCTGGATGCCCTGCTGCAGTCTCCAGTAGGGCCTCAACTGTCAGGTCAGGAGGGCAGGCTGGGCCGGGCATGGTGGCACAGACCTGTAATCCCAGCCCTTTGGGTGACCAGGGTGGGAGGATCACTTGAGCCCAGGAACTCAAGACCTGCCTGAGCATCATAGAGAGACCCTGTCTCTACAAAAAAAATTTTAGCTGGGCGTGCTGGTGCATGCCTGTAGTGCCAGCTACCCAGGAGGCTGAGATGGGAGGGTCACTTAAGCCCGGGAGTTTGAGACTAGCCTGGGCAACAGAGTGAGCGAAACCCAGTCTGCATTTCCAGCTGAGATGAAATGATTGCTTGAGCCTGCAAGGTGAGGTCAAAGTCACAATGAGCTGTGATGGCACCACTGCACTCCAGCCTGGGCGATAGAGTGAGATTCCATCTCAAAAAAAAAAAAAAAAAAAAAAAAAAAAGAAAGAAAAAGGAAAATGAAAAGGAGCAGGTCAAAACTCCTGTGCTGGCTGGGCGCAGTGGCTCACGCCTGTAATCCCAGCACTTTGGGCAGTTCAAGACCAGCCTGACCAGTATAGTGAAACCCCATCTCTACTAAAAATACAAAAAATTAGCTGGGTGTGGTGGCGGGCGCCTGTAGTCTCAGCTTCTCGGGAGGCTGAAGCAGGAGAATCGCTTGAACCCGCGAGGCAGAGGGTGCAGTGAGCCGAGATCATCCCATTGCACTCTAGCCTGGGTGACAGTGCAAGACTCCATCACAAAAAAAAAAAAAATTTTTTTTTTTTGTAGGCTGGGCGCCGTGACTCATGCCTGTAATCCCAGCACTTTAGGAGGCCAAGGTGGGTGGATCACTTGAGATCAGGAGTTCAAGACCAGCCTGGCCAACATGGTGAAACCCTGTCTCTATTAAAAATACAAAAATTAGCCAGGCATGGTGGCACGCGCCTGTAATCCCAGCTACTCGGGAGGCTGAGGCAGGAGAATCGCTTGAACCCAGGAGGTGGAGGTTACAGTGGGCTGAGATCGTGCCATTGCACTCCAGCCTGGGCAACAGAGAGAGACTCCATCTCAAAGAGAAATAAAAAAATTGTGGCCCAGAATGGTGTCTTAAGCCTGTATTCCCAGCCCTTTGGGAGGGGGGGATGGGTGGATTACTTGAGCTCTGAAGTTTGAGACCAGCCTGGGCAACATGACACCCACCTCTACAAAAAACACAAAAATTAACTGGGCATGGTGGTGCATGCCTGTACTCCTAGAGACTTGGGAGGCTGAGGTGGGAAGATTGCTTGAGCCTGGGACGGCAAGACTGAAGTGAGCCATGAGTGAGTCACCGCACTCCTGCCTGGGAGACATAGTGACACCCTGTTTCTAAAACAAACAAAAAAAGGCCAGGCATAGTGGCGTGTGCCTGTAGCCCCAGCTACTTGGGAGGCTGAAGTGGGAGAATAGTTTAAGCCCAAGAATTCAAAGCTGCAGTGAGCAATGATCATGCCACTGCACTCCAGCCTGGGCTACAAAGAGAGACTCCATCTCTAAAAAAAAAGTAAAATAAAATAAAATTTAAAATTGTTTTATTATTTATTTTTTGGAGACAGGGTCTTGCTCTGTCATCCAGGCTGGAGTGCAGTGGCGTGATCTCGGCATACTGCAACGTTCGCCTCCTGGACTTAAGGAATCCTCTCACTTTAGCCTCCTGAGTAGCTGTGACTACAGGCTAGCACCACCATGCCCGGCTAATTTTTCTTTTCTTTCTTCTTTTTTTTTTTCGCTTTTTTTTTTTTTTTTTTTTTTTTTTGTAGAGATAGGGTCTTACGATGTTGCCCAGGCTGGTCTTAAACTCCTGACCTCGAGCAATCCACCTGCCTCGGCCTCCCAAAGTACTGAGATTACAGGCATGAGCCACCACACCTGGCTAATAAAAAAATTAATAGGCTAGGCACAGTGGCTCATGCCTGTAATCCCACTAAGGAGGCCGAGGTGGGCGGATCACGAGGTCAGGAGTTTGAGACCAGCCTGGCCAATATGGTGAAACCCTGTCTCTACTAAAAATACAAAAATTAGCTGGGCATGGTGGCAGGTGCCTGTAATCCCAGCTACTCGGGAGGCTGAGGCAGGAGAATTGCTTGAACCCAGGAGGTGGAGGTTGCAGTGAGCTGAGATCATGCCATTGCACTCCAGCCTGAGCAACAGAGCGAGAGTCTGAGTCAAAAAAAAAAGAAAAAAAAATTAACAACAGGCCAGATGTGACGGCTCGTGCCTGTAATCCCACCACTATGGGAGGCTGAGACGGGCAGATCACTTGAGCTCAGGAGTTCAAGACCAGCCTAGACAACATGGCAAGGCTGCATCTCTATAAAAAAATTACAAAATTTAGCCTGGCATGGTGGTGCACGCCTGTAGTCCCAGCTATTTGGGAGGCTGAGACGGAAGGATACCTTGAGCCTGGGAGGCAGAGGTTACAGTGGACTGAGATTGTGCCATTCCACTTCCACCTGGACGAAAGAGCCAGACCCTGTTTCAAACAACCAAAAAAACAAAAAACCCAACCCCCCAAAATAAAAACAATAATAATAAAAATAAATAAAACAGAAATACCATAGGCCTGTTGGGAGGAGGTATGCAGGAAGTGGATGGGGAAAGACACTGCCCCTACTTGCTTCAATGGGCAGATCTACTCTTTTTTTTTTGAGACGGAGTCTCACTCTGTCACCCAGGCTGGAGTGCAGTGGTGCAATCTCGGCTCACTGCAACCTCCGCCTAACGGGTTTATGCCATTCTCCTGCCTCAGCCTCCCGAGTAGCTGGGACTACAGGCGCCCGCCACCGAGCCCGGCTAATTTTTGTATTTTTAGTAGAGATGGGGTTTCACCGTGCCAGCCAAGATGGTCTCGATCTCCTGACCTCGTGATCCACCCTCTTCGGCCTTCCAAAGTGCTGGGATTACAGGTGTGAGCCACAGCACCCGGCTGGCAGATCTACTCTTAAGTGTCATTTATCAGATTCAAAGAAGGGTTTTGGTTTAATAAAGCGTTATGCTCCTTGAAACAAGTTTGAGAACCCCTGGGTTAGAGGACCTCTTGCCCATTGTGTGCTCACACACACACGACACACACATACCCCATCCCAGTACGTAATGACTTCCCTGACCCGGACAGAAGGCGATATGTCCCCCTTACATCTCAGCTGGCTCCACATCGCCAGCTCTGTATTCCACTTTCCCTCTCTCTACAACCCCAGTCTATGACTTTTGGGCCATGGAGTCTGGGTTCCTGGGCAACCTGGTTCACATCCTTCTCCTGCCGGCATGGCCTGGCTCCATTTCTGTTCGGCTACCAAAGCCCCAAGCTTTGTAGAGCCTGCCTGGCCTTGAGGAGGGGAATGGGCTCCATCCTGAGAGCCTGCAGGAGGGTTTAAGCTTCCCATCCCCCATTGCTACAGTAGCTCCCCCAGCTTTTCATTCCATATCCTTTATTTTTATTTATTGAAAACTTAATTTTTGGCCGGGTGCGGTGGCTTACGCCTGTAATCCCAGCACTTTGGGAGGCCGAGGCAGGCGGATCACGAGGTCAGGAGATCGAGACCATCCTGGCTAACACGGTGAAACCCCGTCTCTACTAAAAATACAAAAAATAGCCAGGCGTGGTGGCGGGCGCCTGTAGTCCCAGCTACTTGGGAGGCTGAGGGAGGAGAATGGCGTGAACCTGGGAGGCAGAGCTTGCAGTGAGCTGAGATAGCACCACTGCACTCCAGCCTGGCAACAAAGTGAGACTCTGTCTCAAAAAAAACAACAACAACAAAAAAAAACAAATTTTTTCTTTGTAGAAACAGGGTCTCCCTATGTTGCCTGGGCTGGTCTCAAACTCTTAATCTCGAGTGATCCTCCCACCTCAGCCTCCCAGAGGGCTGGGATTACAGGCACGAGCCACCACACCCAGCCACATATTTTTTATTTTTGTTTCTATGTGTTTTCTGTCTGTTCTTTGCTGTCTCCTCCATGTCTAGAACAGTGCCTGGCACATGATAGGTGCTCAGTAAATACAGGACTGAAGAAGACAGAGGCAGACAGGCCAGATGTGGCTGCTGTCCTTAGGGAATTGACAGTCCATGATCTATGAGAATGAGCTGCAGACTGGGAGGCAGGTGTCCCAGCACGGGCTCACCAAGCTCCTACCCTCTCCCGGTCCAGCTTTCTCACCTATGAAATAAAAGTGAAACTGGACATGGTGGCCCACGCCTCTAATCTCAGCAGTTTGGGAGGCCAAGGTGGGTGGATCACTTGAGATCAGGAGATTGAGACCAGCCTGGCTAACATGGTGAAACCCCATCTCTACTAAAAAACACAAAAATTAGCCGGGCGTGGTGGCAGGTGCCTGTAATCCCAGCTACTTGGGAGGCTGAGGCAGGAGAATTGCTTTAACCTAGGAAGTGGAGGTTACAGTGAGCTGAGGTTGTGCCACTGCACTCCAGCCTGGGTGACAGAGCAAGACTCTGTCTCAAAATAAATAAATAAATAAACAAACAAACAATAAATGAAAGTGATGGATTACATGAATGGTTTTCAAACTGGGTTCCTCAGGGCTCAGTTTGGGGGAGAATGCAAAGGTTAAATACAAATAACAATGGGATGTAGTAACATTGGCGCTTGGGCGAGTGCTCTGGGTGAGGAATGTGGTGCTCATGGGGAGAAGAGCCGCATCAGAGCAGGCTTCCTGGATGAGGCAAGGAGGAAACACAAGAGCTGAGAGCTGAAGGAGAGGGAGTGAGGGCTGCCAGAGGAGCTGGGAGGCGATTTCAGGCAGTGGGAACTGGAGCTGCAAACCCCCAGCCTCCTGCAGTCTGGCTATCTGTACCAGCCCTCACCCATGCCCACCACCCTCAGGGCACGCACATCCCTTCTTGCACGGATATTTTCCCGTCCTATCATGACCCTCGTTTGAGGGTGCAGGGAGGACTGGAGCTCAGAGAGGGAGGGTCACCTGGCCAGACCCTAACCAGCTGAGTTCCAGTGGAGTTCCTTCCATCCCCCAGCACTGGATGGGGCTGGATACCTGGAGAGGGACCGTGCTGCTCTTCCTGGGCCCTGCAGCCTGCCTGGCTGGTCCACATCTTCCTGGGCCAGGAGGGCAGTATTGTGCGAGCTTCTAGCTCTCTGGCTGGGGCCCCCTGGCCTACTGGGCTGGCTTCCTGCCCTGGTGGCCCTGGCCCAGCTCCCCAGCTCATGTGCCTCTGCAGCGAGTGGGTCAGCCCCTTCCCATCTGCACTTTACAAGCCTCATCCCTGAATCCTCCCCATAGCCAGGGAGCCTGGCACTCTCCTCTCCAGAGAAGGAAACTGTCCAGGGTCACACAGGGACTTATGGGCAGGTCTGTGTGACCTGAGTCTGGGCTCTGAACTGGTGCTTGCAGGGTCTTGCCCTCTGGCTCTGGCAGCCTGAGTGTTACTGTAATTCCTGAGCCTTTGAACAAGCAGGCACTGCTTCCTGAGATCACCACTGCTGCTGTCAGCGTCTCTGTTTCCCAGCTCCACACTGCTGCCAGGACAGACGTATCTTCTGTCTTGTAGCATCTCCATTTCTCTTCCCTTTAGATATATATATATATATTTTTTGAGATGGAGTCTCGTTCTATCATCCAGGCTGGAGTGCAGTGGCGCAATCTTGGCTCACTGTAACTTCTGTCTCCTGGATTCAAGCGATTCTTCTGCCTCAGCCTCCCAAGTAGCTGGGATTACAGGCGCATGCCACCACGCCTGGCTAATTTTTGTATTTTTAGCAGAGACGAGGTTTTACCACGTTGGCCAGGCTGGTCTCAAACTCCTGACCTCAGGTGATCTGCCCACCTCAGCCTCCCAAAGTGCTGAGATTACAGGCATGAGCCACCGCTCCCGGGCTGGGTCTATTTCAATCACCCTCCTTCCTCTGCAGCCTGAAACTTGAGGCTTTGCCCACTTCCCAAAGGCACGAGTAGCAATGACCATTTGTTCTGTCATTTGGCCATAGCTCTAGGTCAGAGGACAGTCCTTCATCAAATGTTTGTTAAGCATCCAGTCTAGCCAGGGGATGACAAGGGCCAAGTAATGTGTTAATTTCTTCATTCACGAAGCACAGAGAATGGAGTAGAAGGAAGGTGGAAAGGAGAAGGAAGGAAAAGAGAGAAGAAGGAGGATAGAAAGGAAGGAAGGTGGGAGGGAGAAAGGAAAGAAAGAGGGAGTCCTTTAGGTTATCTAAGCCCCCTCAGGACTTGGTCTGGCCCTCACAGTCCAAGAACAGACTTGGGCTTGAGCCTCTGACCAGCCAGATGACTGAGAAGCTGAGGAACAGCTTGAGCCTCAGTTTTTTCCTCTGTAAATGGGGTTGATAGCAGTTCTGACCCAGCGGGCTGTTGGGGGAGTCACAGAGATGCTGGGTGCTGCCTTTGCACTCAAAAGGGTCCAGGCTAGGTGTGGTGGCTAACACCTGTAATCCCAGTACTTTGGGAGGCTGAGGTGGGAGAATCTCTTGAGTCCATGAGTTACAGACCAGCCTGGGTAATATAGAGACAAACTGTCTCTATAAATTTTTTTTTCCAAAAATTAGCCAGGCATGGAGGTGTGCACCTGTAGTTCTAGCTGCTTGAGAGTCTGAAGTGGGAGGATAACTTGAGTACAGGAGGTTGAGGCTGCACTGAGCCATGATCACACCACTATACTCCAGCCTGGGTGACAGAGCCAGAACCTATCTCAAAAAAAAAAAAAAAAAAAAAAAAAAAAAAAAATCAAAGGGGTCCAGCATGCATCTTACTGTCAGCTTACCTAAGGGAGCATGATAAATTGAGTCCCTGCCACGATGGACATGGGGAGTGTAGTGGGAGGGAATGGCAAAGGCACCACAGGCAGAGGGAACAGCCTGGGCACAGTGGGGGGTGTGATGTGGCACAGCACTGATCGTGGGAAGCGAGGGATGTGGGAGATGAGGCTTCAGGTAGTCAGAGGGAGGTTGAGGCAAAGTCTCACCTGCATGCTCTAGATGAGGTCCAATTCCTGGTACCCAGCTTCCTAGCCCAGTGATGGGCCACTTCTCTCAGGGCCACAGTTTTCTCTCCTATCAAATAGAACATGTTAGCACTGCTCTATGGTGCCAATGAAGGGTATAAGTGTCCAGTGCCCATTTCCTGCCCCAGCAGAGGCACTTTCTTTTCCCTGTCCTCTTGCCTACTGGGGAACTCCTTCCATCCCTGGTTCCTCCCCCAGCTTCTGCGAGGCCCCTCCTCTGAGCCCCCACACCTCATCAAACCCTCAACACCCTCTGGTGTTTTCCTTGGTGCCTCTTCAAGATGCTGTGAGCTCCTTGGGGGCAGGTGGTGCCTGTTTACCTCTTTTTTTTTTTTTTTTTGAGTCGGAGTCTCGCTCTGTCTCCCAGGCTGGAGTGCAGTGGCACAATCTCCGCTCACTGCAAACTCCTTCTCCCGGGTTCACGCCATTCTCCTGCCTCAGCCTCCCGAGTAGCTGGGACCACAAGCACCCGCCACCACGCCCAGCTAATTTTTTGTGTTTTTAGTAGAGATGGTGTTTCACCGTGTTAGCCAGGATGGTCTCGATCTCCTGACCTCATGATCTGCCTGCCTCGGCCTCCCAAAGTGTTAGGATTACAGGCGTGAGCCACCACGCCCGGCCTTTTTTTTTTTTTTGTATTTTTAGTAGAGATGGGCTTTCCCTGTGGTCTTGATCTCCTGACCTCGTGATCCACCTGCCTCGGCCTCCCAAGGTGCTGGGATTACAGGCGTGAGCCACCGCGCCTGGCCCTGTGTATCTCTTTTTCTGGACCTCGGCCCAAGGCCTAATAGGTGAGTGCCCAGGACTCCATGCTGACTGGAGGAAGGAACAGCATGTGGTCAATGTGAGCAGAAGGGCCTGGTAGTCCAGGAGAAGGAAGAAGCCACTTCTTTTCAAAAAAATTTATTGCCAGGCATGGCGGCTCACGCCTGTAATCCCAGCACTTTGGGAGGCCGAAGCGGGCGGATCAGGAGGTCAGAAGTTCGAGATCAGCCTGACCAACATGGTGAAACCCCGTCTCTACTAAAAATGCAAAAATTAGCTGGGCATAGAGGCGCGCACGTGTAATCCCAGCTATTCGGGAGGCTGGGGCAGGAAAATCGCTCGAACCCAGGAGGCGGAGGTTGCAGTGAGCCGAGATTGCGCCACTGCACTCCAGCCTGGGTTGACAGGGCAAGACTCCGTCTCAAAAAAAAAAAAAAAAAATTTATTACTGGCCGGGCGTGGTGGGTCACGCCTATAATCCCAGCACTTTGGGAGGCCAAGGCGGGCGGATCATGAGGTCAGGAGGTCAAGACCATCCTGCCTAACACAGTGAAACCCCATCTCTACTAAAAATACCAAAAAAAAAAAAAAAAAAAATTAGCCGGGCGTGGTGGCGGGCTCCTGTAGTCCCAGCCACTCAGGAGGCTGAGGCAGGAGAATGGCGTGAACCCGGGAGGCGGAGGTTGCAGTGAGCCGAGATCGCGCCACAGCACTCCAGCCTGGGCGAAGAGCGAGACTCCGTCTCAAAAAAAAAAAATAAAAAATTATTATTTATTTTATTTTGAGAGGGACTCTCACTCTGTCACCCAGGTTGGAGTGCAATGGCGTGATCTCGGCTCAAAGCAACCTCCACCTCCCGGGTTCGAGCGATTCTCCCGCCTCAGCCTCCCAAGTAGCTGGGACTATAGGCGCCCTCCACCACACCCAGCTAATTTTTGTATTTTTAGTAGAGACGGCGTTTCACTATGTTGGCCAGGCTGGTCTCGAACTCCTGACCTTGTGATCCGCCTGCCTCAGCTTCCCAAAGTGCTGGGATTACAGGTGTGAGCCACTGCACCTGGCCTATTTATTTTTATAGATATGGTGGTCTTTCTATGTTGCCCAGGCTGGTCTTGAACTCTGGGCCTCAAGTAATTCTCCCGCCTCAGCCTCCTAAAGTGCTGGGATTATAGGTGTGAGACTGTACCCAGCCAAAAAACTCTACTTCTGTTTTCCTTTTCTTTTCTTTCTTTTTTTTTTTTTTTGAGACATGGTCTCACTCACACAGGCTTGAGTGCAGTGGCACGATCACGGCTCACTGTAGTGTCAATCTCCCAGGCCCAAGTGATCCTCTCACTTCAGCCTCCCAAGTAGCTAGAATTACTTGGCCATCACACCTGGCTAATTCTTTTTTTATTTTTTGTTGAGACGGGGTCTCCCTATGTTGCCCAGGATGGTCTCAAACTCTTGGGTTCAAGCAATCCTCCTGCCTTGGCCTCCCCAAGTGCTAGGATTACAGGCATGAGTCACCACAAGGTTACTTCTGATGGGAGGCTTGGGGAGATGGCACAGAAAGGATAGGTCTGTATGAACAAGGTTTGGCTGAGTGCAGGGGATCGGGTATGACTAGAAGCCAGGCCTGCTAGAGGGAGCAATGAAGGTTTTAGAGCAGGAGAGGGGCCCCAAAGGCCAGGCAGCCCTTCCACTGGGACTGGGTACATTTCCTGAGTGCTTGTTTAGTAAAAGCACTCTGTAGCTCAGCGGCTTGACTCCCCACCTGCAAAGTGCAAGGGAGTCATCTTGCAGGCAGCGGTGAGGATGTAAGAAGATGCCATGGCAAAGGCTAGCTAGTCCTTGACATTGAGCCTCTGATGATCCCACTCTGTATTCTCAGCTTAGCACATCCGGGTCAAAGGTATGAATTGTGCTTCCTCAACTGGCTTGGAATTTCTCAGCGTAAGCGTCCCTTTCCTCCGTAATTCTCCACAGAGGAAAGCAGTTCCCAATACAGCTATGTTTTTTCTTTGTCCTGGGCCCAGTAAGGGCAGGTTCTGTGCTCACAGTAGACCCCAGAGTCAGTCCCAGGCTTCTAAGTCCCACCATGACCCTAGAGATCTGATGGGGTCCCTCATACATACGCTGAATGTGTATTGAACACCCAGTGTACTGGCCTTGGGGGAGGTAAAAGGCAGGCAGAATCGCTGATCACATGAGGCTTGTCATCTAGTTTCTCCCTCCTTTACTGTGTCAAGCCTGGGCTCCCAAGATGAGTGTGAGGCCAGCCTTATTCCAGGATATATATATCTATATATATATATTTTTTGAGACGGAGTCTTGCTGTGTTACCCAGGCTGGAGTGCTGTGGCGTGATCTCCGCTCACTGCAAGCTCCGCCTCCCCGGTTCACGCCATTCTCCTGCCTCAGCCTCCCGAGTAACTGGGACTACAGGCGCCCGCCACCACGCCCAGCTAATTTTTTGTATTTTTAGTAGAGATGGGGTTTCACCATGTTAGCCAGGATGGTCTCGATCTCCTGACCTCGTGATCCGCCCACCTCGGCCTCCCAAAGTGCTGGGATTACAGGTGTGAGCCACCGCACCCAGCCCCAGGATATATTATTTCCAGTTCCCTTTCCTTCTCTCCTTTCAGGAGAAACCCACTGTTCTTAGAAATGGAGAAAAATGTCCAGGCCCAGTGACTCACACCTATAATCCCAGCACTTTGGGAGGCCAAGGTGGGTGGATCACTTGAGGTCAGGAGTTCAAGGCCATCCTGGCCAAAAATGCTAAAACCCTGTCTCTACTAAAAATACAAAAATTAGCTGGGCATGGTGGCAGGTGCCTGTAATCTGGGCCAACAACAGTTGACCAGCTGGGGCCAGTGATGGCCTTTTATTGACTTTCCACTCATGAGAGATACTCCTCTACTGGGGGACCATCCTGGAGCCAGGATGGTCTCGATCTCCTGACCTTGTGATCTGCCTGCCTTGGCCTCCCAAAGTGCTGGGATTACAGGCATGAGCCACCGTGCCCGGCCCCAGAATTAATTTTTAAAAATTAAAAAAAATAAGTTAGAGAAAACCTAACTTACATCGAATTTTCTGGGGAAAAAGAACAAAATATTTTAGGCAAAACAGATCTTTCACAAGTCAGCTGGCTAGAGTCTAGAAAAGGCTTACAAATGGGAACACATATTCTATTTTATGTAATAAAGCTTTGCTCCTACCACCCCCAAAAAGGAAAAGGCTTATGACTATCATAAACACTTACAGTCTATGAGTTCCGCCTCTGGCCTCTGTGGCCACCCAGTGGCAGAGACATCCAGGTCAGGGCACTGATACCTGGTGCCCTGTCAGAGTAGGAGGCCCGGTGCAGGTGGCCCTGCAGGTGCAGGCTGGACCCAGCTCAACCATGTCTGCTAGACTGGTGTCTTTAGAGATAGTGCAGTAACCTCGAGGGAAGTGCCCTGATAGCAAAATGAGGCGAGAAGACACCAGCCTTCTCTGGCACAGCCTCAGGCCCCACAAAAGCCAGAGGGCACTCAGGCCCCTCTCTCCCGCCGGTATCCCAAGGGAGGCCTGTCACCCTTCCTCCTGGGTGCTCAGCCTCTGCACCTCCACATATCCCATCCCATGCTCCATTTGGAGAGAGTTGGGAAGCACACATGGCCAGGCTCTAGATTCACATTAACCAACAAAATCTCTGTGACCAGCCCCAGTCACATGGCCAGGTGGAACTGCCTGCTTTAATCCTATTTAACTCTTAGCTCTAATTTAACTCAGAAAGTATTGCTGTGTGAACCCTCTGTCCTCTAGATTAATCTCTAGCAGAACAAGAAGCTGAAGGCATTCATGTGCGGTTCAGCACCTGCAGAAAACAGAACTGTTCAGGAGTCCAGTATACGCTCCAGGTAAGTGCAACTGTGGCATCGCGCTGCCCGTGTCAGGCGGAGCTCTGTTTCCATCCTCTCAGATGGGGACATTCAAATCAAAATCTGATCAGTGACATATCAAGCACTGATGCCCATAAATCCATAAATTAAAAAAAAAAGCACAATAAGGAAACACTCATTTCAATGGCCACCTCTTCTTTGGGCCAAGGTGCGGCTTGCACCACTACCATTGTCAACAGACATCCACAGCAACCTGCATGTACTCATGTGCGTCATGAAAAGCGACAGCCGAGCTCTAAGCCTTCCCCTGCACTGTGGCTCCTATGGTCTAAGGGGTCACTGCTCTCCAGAAGGCTCGCACATACCCCGAGAGTTGTGTTCTGCTTGTTGTAGCCAGCAAAGTGAAGGATGCTCTCAGTGGCCATGGCCAGCCCCGTGTGCTGGGACAGTCCCGATACCCAGTTCTGATGTTTGTTCAGATATTCCTGAAATAGGAAAAACACATGGGGTTTCAGTTATTTATCTGATTTTTTTAGAGGCAGGGTCTCGCTCTGTCACCCAGGCTGGAGTGTGGTGGCACGATCATGGCTCATTGCGGCCTCGACCTCTTAGACTCAAGCCATCCTCCCGCCTCAGCTTCCCAAGTAGCTGGGACTATAGGGGCACACCACTATGCCTGGCTAATTCTGTAATTTTTTTTGTAGAGATGGTGTCTCACTATATTGCTCAGGTTGGCTTGAATTCCTGGGCTCAAGTGATCCTCCTGCCTCAGCATCCCAAAATGTCAGGATTACAGGCATGAGCCACTGTGCCTGGCCTTGCTATTTCATTTAAAGGGGAAAATAAAACTTTATAAATTAAGGTGTGGGCAAATGGACCAAACACTGGGTTTCTGTCCTGGGTCTGCCCCTCCCTAACTAGCTGTGGGACTGTCAGTAAGTCAAAGCCCCTCTATGACCAGCTACTGCTCATTTGACTGAGGATGAGGCCAATTCCCCGAGCGGCTGTCATGCAGTCACTGCAGTGTTGCACCGTCAACGGGGGAGGGCCATTTATTCTTTCAGCACATCCTTGCTGAGCATCTGCTGTGGTAGCCACCAGGCAAATAAGCTACAAAGCCTTGGCCTTGCGGTCAACAGGCAGGCTGCGTGGTGTGGGGCCTCGGTTCTTTACTGCAGCATACCAGCAGCCTGGAGTGGGTGAACTGGACAGCAGGAACGAAGAACACCTGTGTCCACCTGGCCACCCAGTGGGAGAAGGGTGCTGGGCAATGGGATACCTGGCAGAGCCCAGAGGTGTGAGGGAGGCCTCCTCTTCTGGGGACCACAGGGGGCTCAGCCTGCAGGAGTACCAAGGACAAGGGTCTGGAGGGTGGGGGCGAGCCTTGGCCAGATGCAGGCCAGGCGAGAATGGCCTCCAGGGTCACACAAAGGTGTTTACAGGAGTGAACCAGCTAATTCCCTTAAGAAGAAATGTACAGGAGTATGTACATGCAGAATTGTCTCAATGGTTTTGGGGGACTCCTGGGGCTCCAGAAACCCATCCTTGGACACCATGGCGATGAAGAGTGACTAATGATCAAGTTTAAAAGGGAAGTACACTGATCAGATATCCTATTAAAACCAGACTACTCTGGTGGGTGGAGGAGAGGGCAGATTCGGGGAAGGCTGAGGCTGGGCACGGAGGGTGGGGAATAAGCGCACTGCAGGGGAAGTGAAAGGGCAGGCCTGGGGCACGCCAAGGGGACACTTGGTGGAAAAATCAAGACTGCTTCAAGCCTTTTCATTTTCCATTTCCTTCTTAGGCCAGACCTGCGTGAGAAAGTAAAAAGCTCTATCAGCTGCTTTTTTTGTCCACTTAAACTTTCTAGGCATTAGAGGGGGCCTCCCCTCTTCAGACGATAGACAGCCTTGGGACCTGAGGCCCTTTTGCTGTAAACGAACAAAGGGAAATAGTTTCTTGCCACTGCCTTTCCACACAGCTCTCAGGGCTCTTGGAGCTGGCTGCTCTATCCTTCCTGGACTCCACAACCAGAAACACTTTTGAGCCTGTTTCATCTTTAAAGTGCTGCCAAGGTAAACCTCACAAGAGTTCCTCTCAGCACACCCACTCTCTGCTAACACAGATTCCTTCCAGAGGTACTTTTCTCATCTTTGATTCCTTTTAAGGCAATTCTTTCCTCTCACACCCTGTGGCATTACATGGTTTACCTCGTGGCCATCTGAGTTTCCAAACCAGTGTTTTTGTCTGAAAGACTCCCATGCACCTACATGTGCAGTTTATGTGGAGCTTTAATGGGACACAAGTCCCCAACCCTGCCTCTGCTCCACCAGCCTTGGTCAGGCCCCTGCCTTTGGGCATAGGTGCCAGCAATGCACTTGGCCCTTAGAGATGCTGCCATCTGGCAGCCTCCCACATCCACCACACAAGCCCTTGCTCTCGTGAGCAGCCCCCAAGTCTTGCCACAGACCTGGCACCTCACCTGGTGTGAGCCATCAGATGCCCTCCTTGTGCCCTGGCGAGCACTGGCCCCACAGGCGCTCCTAACACACAGAGCAGCCTCTGAGGCATCTATTATTCTCAGGCCCTAGACTGATGCTTCCAGTCTCCATTCACACTAGTGCTATTTGGATTTTGAGTTCTTCATGTCTCTGTAAAGCTTTTTGGGGAGTTTGAAGGAGCTTACGGTGATTGCCTTTTGATGGTTTCAAGTACCTGCAGGTGGGACTTGGTGACGGTAGGCGCCCACTTCATGGCCTCCTGCAGGATCATCCCACAGCGTGCAGCGAAGTCCTTCACAATGCTCTGGAAGAGGGTGAAGCTGCTTCTCAACAACCCGAGGTCGGTTCATCTGAGCTGCGGTAGTGACTGTCATGGGCTGAACTGTGTCTCCCCAAATCCCTATGCTGCACCTTAACTGGTACCAGTACCTCAGAGTGGAACTCATTTGGAGACAGGGCTTTAAAGAGGTGATTCAATTAAAAGGCTGATAGGGTAGGTTCTGATCCAGTCTGGCCAGTATCCTTCCTTACGTGTGTGGAGAGGAAATCTGGACACACAGAAATACTGGGGCAGGGAGGAGGGTGTGCACAGAGGGAAGAACACGTAAAGACACAGGGAGAAGGCTGCCATTCACAAGCCGAGGAGAGAGGTCTCCACAAAAACCAGCTCTGCCAACACTTTGATTTTACACTTCGGCCCTCAGAACTGTAAGACAATCAATGTCTGTCAAGACATTTCAAGCTGCCCAGTCTGTTGTCTTTTGCTACAGAAGCCCAAGAGACTAGCACAGCCACTAAGTTTGAACCTCAAGGCCCCTGGGGCCAGGAAGCCCACACACAGTATGATCTGTAATTCCTGCACAAGGTTTGTGGCAGAATCTACAAGAATAACATGTCACAGGGACACTGTGCAACTTGTGTCCTGGGTCTGGGACTGGATGGGAGGGCAGGCTCTGCGTGGCAAAATCCTCTTCGGTGCCACACCACTCTGTGGGAAACTCCCCATTGACAGCTGGTCTGGCAGGGAGGTCCAGAGCTAGGACATGACTCAGCCCAGGCTGAAGGAGCTGTGAGCTGAGTTGCAGTCTTGCCACAGTGAGGGCTCTGAGACCGAGGTGGGGAGAGGAGAGACCCAGTACATCCTCCTCTTTTGGAGTGATTTATTCTGCCAGTTTCCCCATTGGATAGCACAAGTCAAAGGCATGATCCCCTATTACCACTATAACAAAATGTCAGTGCACCTCAGAGAAGTGAAGTCCACCTGAAAATCATGCTTGTGCGATGCAGACTCGAGAAGCTATAAACTGGCTGGTAGCTGAAGACCTCTTTGGCAGCTAAACCGAGAACACAGCTGAGTCAACATGGCTGAGGTGGGAGAGCTGGGCTTGGAAGACAGAACGACCTGGGGGCAGCCGGCTCCCCTTGCACACGGTGGGGCCTGGCAATGGCTTGGTCTCCTCACTGGGGGATGGGGCCAGCACCACCCACACTTCAAATTGCTGGGGACTGGGTGAGCTCATGCAGGTTGACCATCTCGTGGACATACTCAGGGAATTGTGGTAAAGATGGCCCTTAATGCAGGGGATCGTGTCGGGCCTACCTCACGGGCTTCGTACGTGTCAGGAACCGTGATCCGGTAGGGGGCATCGGGGATGTCATAGTAAGGCTGATCCTTGTGAATATCCTGCAAGCACAGCAAGACTCCCTCTTCCAAACTGCCTTCCCCAAGTTGCCACTAGCAACCACATGGGCCACCCCTACCCACCACCTGTCTGTCTGTGACAGGCCTCCATACTTGATGCAACTTACTGCAAAACACCAGGTGGATTTGGGCCCCCTTACCCCCAACTCGACACCTGTAGCATTAATTATGTTCAGGCTTATTGTCAGAGAAGCATGCCACAACACAGGGCGGACAGGGCCGGCGGGGTGGTGGTAGAGCGGATGGTGTTTGGGCCCTAGGTCTCCTGGGGACGCTCACAGCGCTCAGTGACAGTGACAGGGTCTGCAGGATGTCCAGCATGGTCTTCAGCACAGTCCCACTCCAGAGCAAGTGGGGAAACCTGCACCAAGAGCCGGCTCTCAGGACCAAGAGCCAAACCTCCAAGGAAGGTCTGCTTCTAGGAGCCCCCTCAGCTGCCAGCCCGAGCCCATATCCGCTTCAGGCCAGCTGAAGGAGGAGGTCGGGAGGCCCTTGCAGCAGGATGCCTGGCCTCCTCAGGCTCACTGCAGTAAGGTGGGCAGTGCCTGATCAGAAAGGCTCCCCAGGACCCTGCCAGCCCCACTTCTTAGGGCCAGACACGTCCCAAGTGACCTGCTATAAACCTGACACCAACTGCCTTGGTTATGCACTGGCCAGGACACCCCTCACTTCCCAAAGCAATCCTCTTAGTTTCTGACCAGGGTTCTCCATTATTTCTCACATAATGGAGAAAACAACAGTATCTACCTGACACCCTGGGGTAAGACAGGTCATGGGCTCCGATGGCCCCAGGGCTGAAGGAGAGGTGTCTCTGTACAGCTGTGACCCACCAGTGGCCCACTGCTCAGGAAGCCCAGCTCAGACACACGCCACGTGTGTGCTGGACTCGTTCTCGTGACCCCTGGCTGGCTCCTGACCACCTTTGGTGGCGCTGCTGCCTGGACCAGGCACACAGTATCTGCAACAGGCTCCAGAACCACTGGATACCTCTGGGGAGCTGCAGGCAGCCTCCATGTGGTTGTTTTGCTGCCTCTGGCCTTCTCACCTTGGAGAAGCTGGTCCAGCCCACCTGTGAGAGTTCTCATCAGTGTGGGGACATGTCCCAACAGGGTCTGTTTTGGCTCCCAGAACGAAGAGCATACAGCACAGAAGGGTCTGTGTGGGCTTTTGTTCCTGAGAAGCCCAAAGATACTGGGCCCTGGGCTAGAAGATGGTGCACCAGGTCATGCCAGAGTGGGTGGGACTGAGAGACACAGGGATGTGGCACCCAGCAAATGTGCTGTAAGTAACATCGATAGCTCAGAATGAACAGAAGTTTCTGCACCAAAATTCAGACTCTGCAGGAAACTCACGGACATTGGAGGGAGGCTGCATCACCCTTAGGAGTTTTCATTCTGACTCCATTTTTTCCTAGACTAATAATATAAGGATGATTTTTCCCAGCATTTGAAATCACAGAAGTTTATACACATACACACAAAACATTAGCAGGAAAATGAGCTTACTTATCCACCAGACCAGATAGATACTTGTCTGCCACCCTCCTTATCCTCTTGTGGATGTGGTTGAAGTTCACCAACAGGAACTGAGCGTGCCGCTCCAGCTCCTCCTCGTTCTCCTTGGTCTTGGCCTAGAGATGCAAAAGAAACAGGTACCGCAGTGCCCCAGATGCCTCCAGCAGACAGACACGCATTCATGCTGGAGAGGCTTACTTTATCTGCCATCATGTTCAGGAAGGCATCGAATACTTTGTCCGCGACTGCAATCACACACTGCATCATCCCTGAAACGAGAAGGTTTCCACGGATAAGGTGCAGCAACAGAGAGAGAATCCTAGCAACTTTCAATCATTTTCTTTTGAAATGATTTTAGACTTACAGAGAGTGGCAAAGACAGCACAGAGCTCCCATATACACTTCACCTAGCTTCCCTGGATTTTAACATCTGCAGTAACCAGGCTGATGTGTCAAAACTGAGTCAGATATTGATATAATCCTATTACCTAAACTTCAGACTTCGTCTGGATTTCCCAGGTCTCCCACACATGCCCCGCTTCTGTTCCAGCATCCAACCCAGGACACCAGGTGGCATTTAATCTCTGTGTCTCCTACTCCCCTCCAATATGTGGTGACTCCTCAGTCTGTCAATGTCTTTTGTGACTTTGACACTTTTGAAGAACAGTTATTTTGTTGAATGTCCCCTAATTTAGGTTTGTCTGATGCTTGCCCATGATAAGACTAGGGTTACAGGATTTGAGGGAGAACTCCATAGAGTGGATGTGCCCTTTCTTTTTTTCTTTCTCTTTTTTTTGAGATTGAATCTCGCTCTGTCGCCCAGGCTGGAGTGCGGTGGCACGATCTTGGCTCACTGTAACCTCTGCCTCCTGGGTTCACGCCATTCTCCTGCCTCAGCCTCTTGAGCAGCTGAGACTACAGGCACCCGCCACCACGCCTGGCTAATTTTTTGTATTTTTAGTAGAGACGGGGTTTCACCACATTGGCCAGGATGGTCTTGATCTCCTGACACCGTGATCCCCCCGCCTTGGCCTCCGAAAGTGCTGGAATTACAGGCGTGAGCCACCGTAACCAGCCTGCCCCGCGTAATTTTTGCTGCTGATGATCCAAAGTGCACCCACTCGCCATCTCTGGTAGCTGGGAGGAGCAGGTTTTGGGGTGAAGGTGAAATAGCCGGAGTTGGGGATGTGTGTGGCCGGGGGGTACAGGTGCGACCACTTTGCAGTCCACTCCTGTGAGTAGGGCATTCCTGAGGGAGAGAAGGCCTGGTTAGCCCTGGGGCTCCTTCGAGGCCTGGCCCCAGGCCTTGACACCTAGAGCAGCCTGACACATGTGTGGATGGACTGCCAGGCGGTCCCCTTAGGAGGGGCTGTTCTAGCAGGGACCCTGGCTTGGGTGACCACCACCTCCTGCCACACTCCAGGATCCCTGTCCCTGCTGGAAGCCGGGCCCAGGGCCATGCCAGCCGTGAGGGGTTCCTCATGAGCCTCCTCCCCGGGACCCAGGCCCCATGCAGCTGCCCCCTCCCACCTGCCTGACCCCCCTGGCCTGCACTTCCCTCCATCCGAATCCTCAATCTCTGCCTGGAATTCCCTTCCCTCCTCAACCCCACCTGGAAACTCCCCTCCTCCTCCCACACAGCTGGGACTCCCTTTCTCCCACCTCTGGGGGCCCAAAGCTCTGGATGCCACCCCAGCCCTCAGCTGGCCTCACCTGTCTCCTCATAGCCCCACAGCTTGATGGTGTCTGTGTGGGCAGCGCCTCGATGTGCCAGGTCAGGCTGAGGTTGCCTGAGGTGTTGGCGGTGCCGTAGTATTGCCAATGCATCTCGTTCATCAACTCACTCTTCTCCTTCATCAACACTTTGTTGGGGTGCACTGGGCAGGGGAGGTGAGGGGTGAGTGAGGGCCTGGGCCCAGGGAAGCAGGGAGGAGGCCCTGAGGCTTCAAGGGCTGTGGGAGCCTCCAGGGCCAATGCATGGCAGCAGCTGGGTGATGGTCTCTCTGGCTCTCACGGCAGAAAAGGACGCTGAGGCCGGAGAGGCAGGGGCCTGCCCTCCCTCCACTGCCCATGCCTCTACCCTCCACCCGGCTTCTCCCCTGCCCTGGCGTGGCGGAGCTCAGTGGATAGGCACTGGCCCACCTCTCTAGGGACCCCTGCAGCTCCCACTCACTCTGGGCTGGGACCACGGTCTGGATGCCAGGGAGTGGAAAGGAGCTGAAGGAACTCTCGCAGGCGGGCAGGTCTCCCAAGGGACTGGTTCAGCCAGAGAGGCAGGGCACGGACGGGCCAAGTCTCGGTGTGCATAGATTAGCGCTGGGGAAAGTCCCCGTGGGGGCAGGCTGTGGGCAGGGAGGAGGGCTCACCAGCCAGCCAGGTGCCCGCACGAGGGAAGGAGTGGCCGTTGTCCAGTGACACAGTGAAGGGGATGCGGCCACTCTCATAGAGCAGAGGTGACACACAGTGCACTTGCCCGGAGGAGTCCACATGGCCGAGGGTCTGGATGCTCTCCTGTGGCATGCAAACCTGTGGGCATGGTGGTGGTAGGAGGTGCTGGGCCACTGCAGGCTGAGCCTCTCGACAGTCTGGGCCCCCAACCTCCCTGGGGAACCCATCCAGCCAGCTGTCCCTGTGCCCTCCTGCCTGTCCTGGGTTCAAGGGGCTCCACTCAGCCCGCCAGTGGGTCTGAGCCCTCAGCATGCACAGGGATAGGGGCGTGGGGCCCCAGTGCCCAGCCTCCTGCGCCTCCCAACCTGCAGATCACACTGGCGTCTGTGGGGCTGGACATCTTGAAGTGCTGCACCACAAAGTCCTTGCTGCCCATCATGGAGCCTGAGTAGGGCAATATCTCCAGGCAGAAGTCCTGGAAATCCAAGCAGCAGGTGCCAAGGCCGGAGCATGTCGGGTGGCACAAACACGGCCCGTCCAGGGCGCCACAGCGCATGGAGCAGCTCTCTTGGGCATCTGGAGGAGAGGATGCTGAGGGCCTGGCCCGGCGGGTGCTGGACTGGCTGCCCCATGTGCAGGGCCTGTCTCTGTTTCTCTCGCAGCCCATTAGATAGCAGCATCCCCAGGAAAATGCTGGCCGGGAACCGCACAGGCCACCACGTGGACATGGTAGAAAGTCACAGGGCCCGTGGGGATGGGATGAATCTTAGCACAGACCACCTGGCTGTTGCCCTGACTGACGGGCTAGAATGCAGCGAGAAGAGGCAAAAAGCTGCATCCGCTCAGCCCTGCAGGGTCAGGAGAAGCCCCCTGGGCATGACTGCCCTTCAGCCACCAAGTCCTCTATCCCACAGGTGGGGGTCCTCAGAGGGCCACGGTAGCTGGAGCCCTCGACCTCTCTTGGCTCCCCAGGGTGTCTGTGAACAGTGCGCCTTCTGGGGGCCCTGAAGACTGCAGAAGAACCCCTCTTGCTTGCCTGGACTGGGGTGGGGGATACAGCTGCCAAGAGTCCCATTCGAGGCCTGGTAGGGAATGGTGCAGGGTCTGCTCACTCTCCCAGGGACTGCAATTGAGACCCCAAAGAGAGCTCCGCCCTCAGGGCAGAAGGCCAGGGCTGCTCCCCTCCTTTCTGGGGGGAGGAGGGACATTTCAAGCAGGTGTCGAGCAGTGGGGAAAGGGAAGTGGGGGTGCACACTGCGAGGGGCTGTGGGTGCTGGGCCCAAAGCATCTCCTATGGGCCATGAGACCCACGGCAGGGCCACATTTCCAGGGACTGGCATGGAGGAAGAGTTGCAGGGAGGGACTGCGGCAGGTGCGTGCCCAGCTGGGGGCCCGGAAGGGAGACAGGTCCCATCCCCGGGCTCCAGAGATGCCACCACCCAGGGAAGCCTTGGCTGTCCCAGCCACACCTAATCCTGCCGCTCAGAGTTTGCATAATTTAATCAGTGTTCACCTCCCTTCTTGAGCAGATGAGGAAACTGAAGCTCAGATGCGGACAGGCAAGGCCAAGCCAGGCCCTTGGTGGCTTCTGGGAGCTCCTGCAGCCAGGGCGGGTGGTAAGGGCTGCGGCCTGGGACTGGTCATTTGGGCCCTGCCACCTGGGCTGGACATCCAGACAGGCGGGTGGTCCTCTCCCAGCTGCAGCTTCTCAAGGTGTCCAAAAGGGACCCTTGCCACACTTGCGGGGAGTCAGAACTGGCCCCAGGGCATGAGCTTAGGCCATCCGGTCTGTGATCTGCCCCAGCGCTTGCGGCCAGGCCAGCCCACTGTTCCCCGGCCTGTTCTCTCTCTTGCCTGGGTGGTGCCTGCTGGAACCACAGGGTGTTGGCAGTCACCTGTGGCTCCAGAGAGGTGGCCCCTACTGAAAGTGTTAGAGGCGTGTGCTGGGGGACTTGGCTCCTGAGTCCCCACACAGAGCTGTTCCAGGGAAGCCACACCCACATTTGATGTCTTCCCACCTCCCAAAGACATTTGGTGAGAGGCCCCCAAGACCTTCACCTTCTCAGGACTGTTTCCAGAGGGGAGAAAGTCCCTTAACCCACAATGGCGCTCAGGGCACTTCTGCAGGTGAGTGTCCTGTAAGTGGACGCTCAGGCGCTGAGCCAGGGAGAGCCTGTCTCCTGGCCCCAGGCTGGCGAGGGCATTCATCCCAGGCCCAGGGCTGAGGTTGCTCCCTACAGCACTGGGTGCAGGTGTCCATCCTCCTGTAGGTGAGGCTCCGGGGAAGGGTGCTGGGGGTTTGGCTGAGACTGTTCCCAGGAACTGGAGGAGGGAGAGGTGCTGCTTCCTGTTTCTGGCCTGGGAACCCTTGCTGCGCGTGTCTGGAGACGATGGAAGTCCGGTAGGGGCTAGGTGTGCAGTCTGGGAAGCTCCATACCACAGGCCCTGCCGTCAGCTGAGTAACTGCGGCTGGCTCATCTCAGCCCCCCGAAGGTGGGTTCAGCCAGACCCATATGGGGCCGCCAAGCCTCTGGTTCCAAAAGGGCAGTGCCCAGCCCTTTAGGCCTTTCTTCTTGGGTGGTGGGTGTGTCCAGCCCATGAGGGGTACAGGGCAGTGAGGAGTGTCCCCATCTCCATCCTGGACAGAGAGCCTGCTCCATGGGAGGTCCCAGGGGCCAGGAGGGCCCGTGTGGTGCTGGGAGGGGAAGAGAGTTGTGAAGGGTGGGTTTGGGTCCCTGGAACCTGTGCGTCCCCAAGACAGATGGGCCTGGAGCCTTCAGGGGCGGGGCCAGCTCTAGGGGCTTGTTTAATGCTCTGTGGTGGCTGCCTTAAAATACTTAATCATTTTTGGTCAGGCACGGTAGCTCAGGCCTGTAATCCCAGCACTTCGGGAGGCCTAGGTGGGCGGATCACTTGCGGTCAGGAGTTCAAGACCAGCCTGGCTAACATGGTGAAACTCCATCTCTACTAAAAATACAAAAATTAGCTGGGCGTGGGGACATGTCCCTGCCCCCTGCCCCTTGTGCACAACCTCTCCCTCCCCCGGTCCCTTGTGCACACCCTCTCCCTCCCCTGGTCCCATGTGCACACCCTCTCCCTGCCCCCTGCCCCTTGTGCACACCCTCTCCCTGCCCCCTGCCCCTTGTGCACACCCTCTCCCTCCCCCTGCCCCTTGTGCACACCCTCTCCCTCCTCCTGCCCCTTGTGCACACCCTCTCCCTCCCCCGGTCCCATGTGCACACCCTCTCCCTGCCCCCTGCCCCTTGTGCACACCCTCTCCCTGCCCCCTGCCCCTTGTGCACACCCTCTCCCTCCCCCTGCCCCTTGTGCACACCCTCTCCCTCCCCCTGCCCCTTGTGCACACCCTCTCCCTCCCCCTGCCCCTTGTGCACACCCTCTCCCTCCCCCGGTCCCATGTGCACACCCTCTCCCTCCCCCTGCCCCTTGTGCACACCCTCTCCCTCCCCCGGTCCCATGTGCACACCCTCTCCCTGCCCCCTGCCCCTTGTGCACACCCTCTCCCTCCCCCGGTCCCATGTGCACACCCTCTCCCTCCCCCTGCCCCTTGTGCACACCCTCTCCCTCCCCCGGTCCCATGTGCACACCCTCTCCCTCCCCCTGCCCCTTGTGCACACCCTCTCCCTCCCCCGGTCCCATGTGCACACCCTCTCCCTCCCCCTGCCCCTTGTGCACACCCTCTCCCTCCCCCGGTCCCATGTGCACACCCTCTCCCTCCCCCTGCCCCTTGTGCACACCCTCTCCCTCCCCCGGTCCCATGTGCACACCCTCTCCCTGCCCCCTGCCCCTTGTGCACACCCTCTCCCTCCCCCTGCCCCTTGTGCACACCCTCTCCCTCCCCCGGTCCCTTGTGCACACCCTCTCCCTCCCCTGGTCCCATGTGCACACCCTCTCCCTGCCCCCTGCCCCTTGTGCACACCCTCTCCCTCCCCCGGTCCCTTGTGCACACCCTCTCCCTCCCCCTGCCCCTTGTGCCCACCCTCTCCCTGCCCCCTGCCCCTTGTGCACACCCTCTCCCTCCCCCTGCCCCTTGTGCACACCCTCTCCCTCCCCCGGTCCCTTGTGCACACCCTCTCCCTCCCCTGGTCCCATGTGCACACCCTCTCCCTGCCCCCTGCCCCTTGTGCACACCCTCTCCCTGCCCCCTGCCCCTTGTGCACACCCTCTCCCTCCCCCTGCCCCTTGTGCCCACCCTCTCCCTGCCCCCTGCCCCTTGTGCACACCCTCTCCCTCCCCCTGCCCCTTGTGCACACCCTCTCCCTCCCCCTGCCCCTTGTGCGCACCCTCTGTACCCCCGTTCCCGCCCCAGCCTGTGTTTGCAGTGCTACAGGGTGGCTGCAGCCTTCGCCTCCCACAGCTCCTCAAGGTCAGAGGGCTGGGAACCCCTGGGATGTGGCTGGGATGAGGACCCTGCCCCTCGTCAGGCATTTCCGGGCAAGGGGCACAGAGACACAGCCAGCCCAGCAGCTGAGTCCCTCCTATCAGGCCAGGTGGGAAACTGAGGCATGAACACAACCCCAGACTGGAAATAACAAAGCCGTCATGTACTGTGTGCCTACTGAATGCCAAGCCCTATGCCCTATTCTTTAATGTCATCTTTAATGAGATGTCTTCACTCAGTTCACCACATGATAGTAGACAGGTATTTATGATGCACCTACTGCATGCTGGGCACTTTTCTGGGCCATGAGGACTCAGGGAGGTCCCTGCTCTGGTAGAAGTCAAACCCGACAGGAGACAGAGACTAGGGCCCCACACACCAGGAGGAAGAACCCAGTGCAGAGAGTGCCAGCAGGAAGCCACAGGGGCAGGGAAGGCGCTCCTGGGAGGGTGGGTGGCTGCGTCCTGAGGCTGAGCAGGGGGAGCTGGCCTCGGGACAGGATGTGCGCAGGCGTGGAGCAGGAAGTTCCTGGAATGATGGGCAAGAGGGAGCAGGTCACTGGGGGCAGGTCTAAATACTGGGGGCTGCATTGGGATAGCAGAGGCCTCGGGCAGCTCAGCATGTAGACTCCCCTCCCTGGCCCCTTCCCTAGGATGACAGTGGAGGTCCATCCCCAGGTGGTGGTGAGGACACTCCTGACACAGACACCCCAGCCCAGCTGGCAGGGGAAGGGGAGCCCCCAAGGACCCCTGTATGTTGGGGCGTGTCCCGCCAGGCGGCCCTCCGTGGTGCCCAGCAGCCGCCCTGCTTGCGGACCCTCTTTAGTCCCCACTGTTAAAAAAATAATTCAGTGAAAAGTGACACTAGCTGGGCATGGTCGTGGGTGCCTATAATCCCAGCTACTCGGGAGGCTGAGACGGGAGAATCGCTTGAACCAGGGAGTCGGAGGTTGCAGTGAGCCGAGATGGCGCCACTGCACTCCAGCCTGGGTGACAGAGTGAGACTCCACCTCAAAAAAAAAAAAAAAAAAAAAAAAAAAGGAAAGAAAGAAAAATGACACTTGCTAAAGCTCTGTAGGGAAGACTATCCAGGACCGTGTCACTAGGTATAAGGGACCATGGTGATGAGATTCTGCAGTGGGTAAGAGACTGGGCTCAGCCTCAAAGACAGCAAGGGCAAGTGGGATCAGACAGTCAAGGAGCAGGGTGGGGGGCAGCGCATGGAAAGTGACTAAGAGGAAGCATCAGCAGCCAGGGATTCTGGCTAAACTCCCCTAACAGAATTCTTGCTGAAGTCCGGCCAGGATGGCCAGACCGCACCTGGGGGACAGAGGGGGAACCTGATCAGATGTCAAGGATGGGGGGCTTCTTGCTAAACTGACTTTGCAGAATTCTTGCTAAAACTAGAGTTTATAAGGAAGTGCTCAGATGTGCCTAGGAGAAGGCTCAGGAGCCTAAACAAAGCTTGACCAAACAGAGAATCTTTGTCACCAGCTTGGTGAGAGTGAGGCCCAGAGTGGGTCAGGGCTTACCTGCTCAGGTCGTGCAACTGGGAGGGGTCCGTCAGGAGCCTGGAGTCTTCCCACTGGGGGCTGAGTCTGGGCCCTCAGGGCACATATAGGTAGATGCTGGCAGGCCCAACACCCCATGCAGTGCAGACTGGGATGCTGGTGTCTGTGGCACAGACTGGTCAGACCCACCCCAGGCTAGACATTCCTTGCAGGGAGAGCTGAGGCTGTTGATGCCAGGAACAGACAAACAAGGTGATCACCAGGTAATGAGCTCATTACCCACATCAGGCAAGGCCATTGCTGGGTAATCATTTGGCCTCCTGCAGAGCCACCTGCCCTGGGATGGTTCCCAGAGATCTGGCTAGCCAGTGCCACAGGAGGCCGGGGCACAGTTCCAGGGCCTAGTGGGCAAGGCAGGGGTATTCAGGGACAAGGTGTACCTGAGTCCCCACAGGAAGCCCCAGACCCTGCAGTAAGACCTGGAACAAGTCATTCTCCTCTCTGAGCTCTCAAAGAAGAGGTCAGCTCAGGGGTCTGGGAGGCAAGGTCTCCTAGAGTAGACTAAGCTGGCCGCTGCCATGGTAACACACACCCTCCTAGCCAGCCGCTGGTCCTGACAGATGAGGAAACTGAGGCTAGGTGTTTTCATGAGGCCTCTGAACCCAGAACCCAGTACCCAGTGTCCTGAGCAAAGCCCAAGCCAGACCTGCCAGCTTATGTGTACAGAGGCCCCACTATGCAGCCTGCACTCCTGGGGCCTAAAAGGACCATCACCTCCCCTTCTAAGAGGCTGGGCACAGGGGCTGGGCCCCAGCCAGGTCAACCTTCCTCCTCCTCCAAAGGCCCAGCAGCAGCTGCTCCCAGAGCAAGCAGCACAGTCGCAGCAAAGGTTGGACAAGTGTCCTGTGCTCTGTGGTCTGAGCAGAGGGCCAGGGGCCGTGACCCACATGGCCCCTCCAGGAGCAGCTCCAAGATGAGCCTTCCTGTCCCGACCAGTGTGTCCGGGACCTCAGGGTGGATCAGCCGCACCTGCCGGCTGCTCCTGTTCCTTGCTCTTCCTGGGGCTCCCCACCACCTTTGGGAGGCAGCTCCAAGACCCTGCTGCCTCCCTTGCTTACCCTCAGGCCCCTGCTGGGTGTGCCCCCTCCCCACACAGACCCCTGAGCCAGCTTCAAGGACTCTGCCTGCGTCTCTACATCCACTCTGATGACCGTGAAGCTACAGTCACACTCTCTGCCTCCACCCCCACCCTGCCGGGTCCCTGCAGCAGCTCTCAGAGGCCCCCATAGCCCCCTCCCACACACAGAGCTCGCCTGGCCCTGCCGTCTGAGCGCTCCCCTGGCTCCCAACTGCCCTTGGGCTCTGGGACATAAAACCTCCAGCCAAGGTGGCTACCAAGTTTTATTTAATAGCCATAGAGCACAAAAGGGATGACAATTAAGTCACACGGAGAGACTGCCCCATCGGGACCCCTGGCCAAGCTAAGCAGAGGAGCCCTGGGGTTTCCTCTGACCCCCCACTGTGAATGCATTACTGAGGGGCAAGGTGGCCAGTTGCCCACCCAGCCTGCACGTCTGCATGCACAGAGCTACAGCCTGGGCCCAGGGACAGCCCCGGGAGCCGGTGGCTTCCCACAGGCACAGCCAGCCTCCCCACCCCCACCGTGCCTGGCCCCCGGCCCAGGGCACACTGAGGGGAACAGGAGGGGAAGGAGCAGGCCCTGCACTGGAGCCTCAGTCAGCTCCTCTGTGCCAGGGGCAGCTGGGGCTGGCTGAATTTGAGGAACTTCCCGGAGGAACTGGAGAGCAGACCTGTGTGCGTGCCCCGCTCTGCCACGCTCCCTGAGGGACATACTGCTTTGGCCGGCCCCCCACCCCATTTCCTCTCCGCCAGTCCCCGGTGTCCACCCCAGCCCCGCTACCGATGAAGCTCAAGCCAGGGTCCCCACCACCTGCTTCACGGCCATCCCTGCACTTGAGCTCAGGGGCTCAAGTTTGTGCTGACACGCCTGCCTGTCCACCCCTCACCGACACCTCTGCAGTCCTCCTCAGGGCCCAATAGGGTCCCCAGGACCCCGCTCCCATTCTGCCCTTGCTCCTGCCAACCTGTCTTCTCTATGCCCATGACTTTGGGACCCTCTGCCACAAGTGCCAGCCCCCACATCTGTAGCCCCTGCAGGAACAAGCCCTAATCTGGACTCATTGCAATGGCTCAGGTTCTCTTCCAGCCTGTCCATAAACCTCCAGGCAGAGATCACAAAACTAACAGCTCTTTCTGCAAATCTGGAGTCTCTCTTGCACCTTCTTCACCATCCAGGCCTCCCTGTCACTCCTCCTGGGGACCTCAGAGATCTCTTCATTTCACAGGTGAAGACTTGCCTCAGAGAGGGCACAGCCCCTGGGTCACACAGCCCGTCTCCAGCAGGGCTGGGGAAAAGAACCCAGGGCGCTCTTGTTGGCAGTGTTTTAATGACTGGGGGGAGGGAGAGAATGGCTAATGAGGCTCTAGGGATCAGCAGAGCCAGCTGCTGGAGGTCCCAGAGGACGGGTGACTCAGCAGGAATGGGGGAGTCTGAGGGGTTGACAGAGTGCCCAATTCTCACCTCCTCCTGCACCTTCCAGAGAGACGAGCTGCAGGGAGTGATGGAGTGGATGAACATGACTAGAGGGACCCAGTCTTCTCCTCAGCAGCTGCTTGAGGACAGTATTAGCGGTCCCCTCAATCCCCCCCCCACACATGCACACATGCACTGACCTGCAGGGGCCAGACCCCAGTGGACCCGGGGACACAGCTTCCAGGGGCTGTCTTGCCATGTCCCTTCCCAGACCTGCCTGGATTCATGCCAGGCCACCCTCCACAATTTGCTGAGGGAGGCCCCAGGGTCCAGGGCACCCAGAGTGCTAACTAGCCCCTGGGGGTACAGGGAGAACAGTATGCTGTGTGGGGGATACTACTCTGCCCATACCTAGGGCCCTGTGGCGGCCACAGGCAGCACTGCTTATGCAGAGGCACTGGGGTGAGAAGGAGTAGGGTGCAGTAGTGAGGGCTCCACAGGGGGTGGAAGGGCTGCAGGGGAAGGCAGACCAGCAGGGATGCCATGAGGGCCTCAGATGCCAGGCTGCAGAGGTGGACGGGCGGGCCAGCTCCTCTCCCCAGCCTCCTACTGTAAAATGGGAGAGGATCCCAGCCCTGCTGATTCATCCACTCACTCCATGGCAAGACAGCCACTGACAGCTGTGTCCTGGGGCCCACCCGGGCCTGGCCTCTGTGCAGGCTAGCACTCAGCATGCTTAGTGCCACACTCGGCCCAGGAGAAATGACCCAGCCCTGGGCTCAGAGACCCCACAGTGGGTGGATGGAAAACAGAGTCGTTTAAATATAACTGTGAAGGGTGCTGTGGAGGAGGGGCTCGAGGCCCCCAGTGTGGGATGGGGTGGTCATGGAACGTTTCCCTACCTAAGTGGGAAAAGTGAGAGCCACCAGGAAAACGGCGGGGGTGGGGGGGGGAGAGGAACTGTGCAAAGACCCAGAAGGATGAAGAAGACTGTTGGATTAGAGGAGGTTAAAGACACAGACAGGCTTGGACATGGCGGCTCATGCCTGTAATCCCAGCACTTTGGGAGGCCGAGGCAGGCGGATCAGGAGGTCAGGAGATCGAGACCAACCTGAGAAACACAGTGAGACCCTATCTCTACAAAAATAAAAATAAAAATAAATAAAAAAAATTAGCGGGGCATGGTGGTGCACACTTGTAGTCCCATCTACTCAGCAGACTGAGGTGGGAGGATCGCTTGAGCCCAGGAGGTGGAGGCTGCAGTGAGCTATGATTGCACCACTGCACTCCAGCCTGGGCAACACAGCAAGATCCTGTTTATAAAAACAAAACAAAACAAAAAACCCAGCTTGAGATGGCCAGGGATTTCCAGAGGCCCTAGGCGGGCCGCCTTGGAGAGTAAGGGAGACCCTGAAGAGCTCGCATGGAAGGACCAGCAGCTTGGGGCTGGAGATGTCACCTGGATGGATTCCTCCAGCTGTGTGGACTAGGGGACAGGGTGAGGAGATAATGGCCTGGACTACATGGAAGAACGTCGCCCTGAGCCATTCATTGAAAAGGGCTGTGGGGTCCATGACCACTCCTGGCCTTCCCTTGACTATGATGGAGACAGTAGCTTCTAGTGTAAAATGTGAGCTCAGTTCCTGACTCGTGTCTAGCGGGTGGTGCCTGGTCTTTGGCTGGCGATGCTCCATGTCACCTATGCCCAGAAACTGGGCCATGCCCTTTGTGAGGACCTGCCCACAACGTCGTTGTTTCCGCAGGGTCCCCGGGGAACCGGGCTGCCCGGGACCAGGCCCTGCCAGGGTTCCCTGCGCCCCAGGCCGGAACCCCCAGGGCTTTGGTCGTTCCCACAGCCGTCCCGCGGGCCCCCTCCACGGTGCGTCGCCTGGGCCCCAGCGATGGCTAGGCTGCAGCCTGGGGCTCCCGGCCATCCCGGGCGCTGGCGGCGGTGGAGGCAGCAGGGCGGATGGCGGAGCCCGGCCGCCCGTGGGCCCAGGCGCGTAGTGCGTAGAGAGCCAGCGAGGTGCTGCGGCGCGGCACGGGCCGCCGGCGGGACCCGGGGCCGCAATCCAATGGGCCGGGCCAGGAAGACGCCCGAGCCCCGGGCCGGCTGGCTCGCCTGTTCGGCCAGCTCCGGGCCGAAGCGGCTTCGCGGTCCGAGGTGCCGCGGCTGCTGAAGCTGGTGGAGCGTGAGGGGGCCGGGGCAGCGGGCGCGGGCGAGAGGACCGGCGCGCACAGCCGCGGCTCCGTGTGCTCAGTATGCGGGGAGCCCCGCGGCAGGGCCACCTACCCGGCGGGGGTCCTGGAGGTGAGCGAGCGGCGGCTGCAGGAGGGCCTCCCGGCAGTGCGCGAGGAGCTGGGCGCCGGGATTGAGGCGCTGCGCGCGGAGCTTCGAGCGGAGCTGGACGCTCTGCGCGCGCCGCTGCCGCTGCCGCCGCCGTCCCCGCCTGCTCGCCGCGAGCCCCGCGCCGTCCCCCGCGCCGCGCCCCGCGGCCCGACCCTGCTGCGGACGCTCGGCACCGTGAGCGCACTGGTCGCCGCCTCCAGGCCCGCAGACGACTCCTCGGACGGCCCAGCAGAATGCGGAGCGCACCGATCCCCGGCCAGGAAGAACCACAAGAAGATGCCAGTGCCGCCTGGGGCCCAGCAAGGTGGCGGGGACTGAGGGCGGCCACACAAGGGCAGCCTAGGCGAGGTGCGGAATGCGTCGCGCTGGCTACTCTGGTACCCCCAGGACGGGGCAAGTGAGCAGATCGGTCCCCCTCGTGGAGCGTGGCTCTGAGTCAGAAGGGTGCCGCCAGTTAGGGCTCCGGTACTGGAGGGAGGGGGTGGGCGCGGGACGGGCGGAGGGTGGGCCACGTGCGTCTGGGGAGTGCGGATGGCAGCCGGGGTCCTTGCTAGAGACTGAGTCCGGCTAGAGAACAGGGTGGAGCCCCTTTGGACCTTAGAGCTGGGCCTTTGGGCCTTGGGTCTGGGTCAGCCTTTGGGCCAGGGCTGGGTCAGCCTCCAGGGGAACAGCCGAGACTCCTCTTCCTTGGGGTGACTGCAGGTTCTTTTTCTTTCAAGGTCTCAGTGACGAGGCAGGGTCTCCACGCACTGGAATAGTGTCAAACCACACACAAGGGCACAGAACCCAGGGACACAGGGCGGCTGAGACAGGCAGCTGGTGATGGCCCTCAGGACGGTGTCAACCAGTATGTAATCACATTCCACACGGCACCAACTGGACAGCGGCCTCCGGTCAGCCTCACTCTGACTGCAACCCCCTCTCACTGGACAGCATCACCTGGACACAGAGCCTCACCTAGTCTGTGTCCCGTGGACACAACTTTGCTTTGGACAGTGACACCAAGAATACTCACCCCTTTACTTAGCCAGACCACAGGCAGCCACCTGGACACAAACATCTCTCCAGAGTCACCCTCCACACAGACTCCACAGCAGAACTCCCAGGGAGGCACTGGGGCATGGCTTCAGAGCACCAGGCAGCCCTCCGCATTGCCCAGCACCCGCTCAGCCAGGGCAGCCTGCAGCGGAGCCTGGAGCCAGCAGCTTCTCATCTCTTGGCCTCGGGAAATGTAGCTGGAGTCATCATTTAGCAGAGCACGGTGTCCCTGGGTTGGCCACCCAGCTTAGTTTTAAAACAAAATAATGTAATCTTGGCCTAATGGTGGAATTTCTGACTGCTAGATGTTCTCCTTCCATCTGACCAGGGGATTCAGACACAATGTATAGGATGAGGGTGGGGGCCCTTCTCCCTCTGAGAGGAACCTGGAGAGGCCCGGGTTCTGCTGAGGTAGGAGAGGGTCACTCAGAGGGCTCCCACGGAACAGACAGGCACACTGAGGCCTCAGTGGGATTAGGGCAGGAAATGCCCCTCTTGCAGTGGGGGACCGCTCCAGGTCACGCACCCACCCCCTCCAGGCCACATTAGGCTAAGGTCACTCTGTGCATTATTTCATTATTTCACATGGAGGGTCGCCCACGGTTGACAGAACCACAAGCTGAGCCCCAGGCCCATCAGAGCGCAGTGCACACCTGCTAGGGTGGGGGAAGAGCGGGGGGCTGCTGCGGGGACCGAGGCTCTGGGGGAGGCCAAGACTGCGTGCCCCTTAAGAGGCTGCTGTGGGCCAGGCGCGGTGGCTCACGCCTGTAATCCCAGCACTTTGGGAGGCCGAGGCGGGCGGATCACGAGGTCAGGAGATGGAGACCATCCTGGCTAACACGGTGAAACCCCGTCTCTACTAAAAATACAAAAAATTAGCCGGGCGTGGTGGCAGGCACCTGTAGTCCCAGCTACTCAGGAGGCTGAGGCAGGAGAATGGCGTGAACCTGGGAGGCGGAGCTTGCAGTGAGCTGAGATTCCACCACTGCACTCCAGCCTGGGCGACACAGCAAGACCCCGTCTCAAAAAAAAAAAAGAGGCTGCTGTGGGCGGAAGTTACCCGTGAGCGGTATGGGGTGAAAGTGGGAGGCTCCAGCCTGGGGCACGGTGTGGAACAGGGTCATCTGAGGGTGCAGGGCAAAGAGATCAAAACGGGGTGGGAGAGGGGCAGCGCCTGCGGGAGGAGCCAGGCAAGGCCCGGGGAGGGGTGTGGGGGGCGACGGGGGACGGTGGCTCCACCTGCACCCACCGGATGGGTATGGGGTCCTCGAAGACGGTCCAGAGCACCGTGGGCTCGCAGTCAGGAGGGGTCAATGACCCAGCAAAGCGACAGTAGCTCGAGGTGTTCGGCCGCATCGACGCCAGAAGGAAGGTGGACATCAGATTCACTGAAAGCCCCGGGCGGCAGAGGGAGGGGGATTGGAACCAGCCTCCCTGTGCCCTGCTGGTGCCATCCCCAGCAAACCCCCGGCCCCTGAGCCGGAAAACGACCCGGTGGCTCCTCACCCGGCTCAGGCACCTTCCTCAAGCCCGACACTATGGCGCAGAAGTTGGTGTTGCTACAGTCCTGCTCCTGGGAGGGGCTCCAAGTGCGAGGGGTTCTGAGTGGGGGAGTCTCTGAAGAGGGAACTCGGCTGGGGTACTCTAAGCAGGAGGCTCCTAGTGGCAGGAGGCATCTGGCATCTGGGAAATGGGGTGGAGGGTTCTGGCTGCCACTGTCCCTGCCGATTCAGGCATTCCCACCGCCCCATCCTCCCACAGATCCTATAGACCCTAGAGATCCCCCCGACAGACTCCACAGGCCTGGCCTGTCCACTTCCAGGATCCCCATGGACCCCTTTTTTGGAAACATACATAGAATCACAGCCCTGCCTTCACCGCCAGCAGCACCTCCAGCAGCAGGGCCAGCACTCGAGTCCATCACCGTGGTGTGGTGCCTCCTCCATGCTCTGGTACTTTGTGTTACTGTGGACCACGTGCATCTGGGGGGAGGCACAGATGTGGGAGATACCCAGCTGCCCCCACCTTGCTCTCTCTCATCTCCGTGGGAGCACCCCGGCCACCCCACCTTGTGCCCAAGTCTACCTCCATAGCCTGGCGCTGCCTGTCCAGGCTGTGCTCTGAGTCTGCTCGCCTCGGGCCCCCCCACCCCCAGTTGAAGTGCAGCCGCAGTGCGCGGCAGACAGGCAACAGCAGCCCAGCCTCCCAAATCTCCAGGTGGTTCTGAGGATCAGTGTCCATTCAGAGTAGCAATGAAGGGGAGGAGGCACACGACACCCTCTCTACCTCACCACCTGCCCGCCTTGTGCCATTAGGGCACAGGGTATGAGCAGAGGCCCTTCCTCAGGCCAGGCTGCTCCCCAGTGGGGCCCCATTGCCTCCATGGAATGGAACCCATGGTGTCCATGGCTCCTGCTGGTCAGCAGAGCAGAGCTCCACAGACTGCAGGGGAAACCCTCCCCCCCCCCCACACCCAGCATGGCATGGAAGAGGGCAGAGGGCAGCCCTCCTGGGGTGGGGCTCTGAGCCCAGCTGTGTGTGGTCAGGGATCCTGGCCCTGCCAGAGACCCTGACTCCTGGTCCTCAGGGGCCATGGCTGGTTGTGATTTGTAGGGTGGGACCTGGCACCTACACAGAGGGCGCATCTGGACTGCTGTGTGAGGATGCTCCTTTCCTGTGAAGCCAGCCCCTGTGGAGGGTTTTTGGCCCTGTAGGGTGTCTCAGCTCCCGTGTGTAGGGGGTCCTGGTTCCTGTGTACACGCAGGAGCTCTCATGCCCTGTGTGGGGCTCCTGCCTCTGCCTAGGAGGGGTCCTGACCACAGGGTGCTGACCTGTGTGGCTGTCATTCTCCAGGGTCCAAGGTCCTGGAGGTGCTGAGTCATAGCCTCGGAAGATGAAGGGCCCTAGGGTAGAGTTCCGCCGGACCCTGTGAAAGTCAATGTCGATGAGGGACTGGCCTGGGCCCCCACAGGCAGGGGCCAGCTTCTTCCAGTGGGTGGGGACTGCTGGAACAAGGACTGGGGCCTTTGGGGTGGGGGTGGGGTCAGGGAGGCAGCCTGGGGGTGCAGCAGAGAGTGGCCCCCATACACCCAGAGGATAGCCCAGCCTCAGGAAACCCAGCTCCCTGCTTCCCCCACACCTGAACAGGTCACAGCACCCTCCTTCTCTTGTACCCTGCATCTGACCTATCCATCTAGTCTCCCGGTTGGCTGCCCCATGGTGAGATGAAGGCAGAAGAGTCTCCGGCACACAGTTGCACACCCACACTGGGACCTCTATCACCTGCACACACTTGGGCTGGCCACAGTAACAGGCACACCAGCCTTGACTGACTCGGGACCAGCGATCACAGCAGGCCCAGACTCACACACAGGGACAGTCACGCACTTGCACCTGATGCCCAGTCAGTCTACTGGGGCAGACGACTACAGACAGAAACGTGCAAAGGCCACAGAGTGCAGGGTGCAGATTGTCTCTTGGCCACTCTTGCACCACTGGCACATGCTCTGGTGGTCCCAGGACACAGACTGATCTCACTCAGCCTCACATGACACTCTGTCCTCACCACACTTGGGGTCCTGGGAGTCGTAGCACCAGGCACCTATAGAGACAGTGGGCAGGAGGCTGAGCTGAGAGGCCAGTCATCTGGGTCCTCTCCAAGCCCCATCCCATCAGCTGGGGTCCAAGAATGAAGTAGGCCAGGGGCTTAGGCCAGGGGAGGCCAGTGAAGAACCTTCTCTCCTGTCACCCCTACCCCAGTATTTTCTCTCCCCAGTCCCTCCCCACTCCCAGTGGCAAGACCTAAGGGGTGGTGGAGCATGGCAAGAGGGTAGATTGGAGACCAGACGGGAAGAGTCCTGGTGCTCACTCTCAGAGTCTGCGCCACACCAGCTGCACCGCAAGGCGAGCATGATGCCAGGGGCGTGCGTGGCTCAGTGGCAGCTGCAGCTAGGAAGGACTAGAAAGTGGTTAGACCGCGGAGCCAGGATGCTGGCCTGGCTACTACATATTTATTCATTAGCTAGCTGGGCTAGAGGCGTGGCTATTGAGGAGAGGATGGGAGGGGTCAGTGCCCAGGCAGGGCCACCAGGAAGAGTGCGAGCGCTCCAAACTCACCCAGGTGTGCTCTGGTCCCAGGGCTGCAACAATCGCTGAGGTTAATCCTGCAGGGGAGGGGTGACCTATTATTATCCCCACTTACAGTCCAGGAAACAGAGGCTGGGGACCAGAATGACACACCAAAGCCACCAGCAAGAAAGGTCAAATAGTGAGGGCACCTTGGACCCCAGCGCCCATGACTTTCGGGGCAAGGATGGGAGGAAGGTGTAGGATGTCTCTTGCCCCGCTGTGGGCCCGGAACTGCCACCCCATCCCAAGACCACAGCCTCCCTCCTACCCAGGCCCCCCTGCGGATCCAGGCCAAGACAGAGCCCTGCAGGAGGTCAGAGGAGGGGACTTCTTTGCACCCTGCGCCTCTTTCCAATCGCCAGAGGGCAGGGCCCTACCCACATTGGGGATGGGAAGTCAAATGCAGAAGTTAGGTGAAGTCAGTTCTTGGATACTCCTGTACTGTCACCCTGGTCTTATCTCATGCCTTAGCCCAAGCTGTGCACACAATGGGGTCCTAGGTCCCCCTCCCCTCCCAGATTCCGCCTTCCCAGGGATGGGACCCCCTAGAACCCTCGGGGGCCTAGGCAGTGGCCTCGCTGGCTCTCGCCTTCCTAGAAGCTGAGCAGGAGCTCCACTCTCAGCAGGGCAGGGTGCCCCAGATCCAGGGCTTGTGGCACGAAGGGGCTCCCCAAGGAGCTGTGAAGCCACAGGGCCAGGCTTGGGGCCAGGGCTGCAGCCAACAGGACACATCCTGGTGCTGCTCGGGGAGCTGACTCACGGCTCTGAAATCATTCAGTGATGTCCACATTCAGCCTTTGTTCATGATGCTGCTGCCTTTTCATGGCCTGAAATTGCAGCACACCCATTTTTGTGCCCTGACCCTCTGCTAATTGTCATAGATGTGTCGGTGATGGGACAGACTCACTTTCTCCACACACACAGGCCTGGTGGCCAGTACTGCCCAGCACTCGGGACATAGACAGACTCACTTTCTCCACACGCACAGGCCTGGTGGCCAGCAGTGCCCAGCACTCGGGAGCTGGACAGACTCACTTTCTCCACACGCACAGGCCTGGTGGCCAGCAGTGCCCAGCACTCGGGAGCTGGACAGGCTCACTTTCTCCACACGCACAGGCCTGGTGGCCAGCACTGCCCAGCACTCAGGAGCTGGACAGACTCACTTTCTCCACACGCACAGGCCTGGTGGCCAGCAGTGCCCAGCACTCGGGAGCTGGACAGACTCACTTTCTCCACACGCACAGGCCTGGTGGCCAGCACTGCCCAGCACTCGGGAGCTGGACAGACTCACTTTCTCCACACGCACAGGCCTGGTGGCCAGCAGTGCCCAGCACTCGGGACATAGACAGACTCACTTTCTCCACACGCACAGGCCTGGTGGCCAGCAGTGCCCAGCACTCGGGACATAGACAGACTCACTTTCTCCACACGCACAGGCCTGGTGGCCAGCAGTGCCCAGCACTCGGGACATAGACAGACTCACTTTCTCCACACGCACAGGCCTGGTGGCCAGCAGTGCCCAGCACTCGGGAGCTGGTGGGGGCTCCTCTCAGCTTGTAATCAGGACTCCCAGCCTCTGGGTGGACTCTCAATGCTGGTGGACTCACAGCCTGACTAGACACATCACCATCCAACTCCGAAAGGACAGCCTGCCCTCAGCAGGGCTTCCTCTCTCCAGCTTCGCCCCGGCACCTGTCTGTCCCTACTATCTTGCTGTGGCAGTGGCTTCCCCAGTGGACACAGCTTCCCCCTCCCCTGAGTGGCAGCCGGGCTCTCTCCTCTTGGCCCCAAGGGGCCCTGTGCCGGGCTCCCCCAGTACCACGCTCACATCCCTGCCTGAGAGGCTGGACCCCTGCAAGCTTCAGCTCTGCCCCTGCTGTGGGTGGCTGGGGAGCTCTGGGGAGCTGGGGTCCCCTCCCATGGGTAAGTGGTTCTAGACTATGGCAGCTGCTCTGTCCTGTGCTGGGCCCAGACTGCCACACCACCCACCCTCAAACAACCCGAGTTGGCTTTGGCCAAGGAACAAACCAGCCCCAAACTTAGAGGCTGGAACAGTGGCATGTTCTGTAGGCCAGGGGTGGGCTGGCTCAGCTGATGCTTCTGCTGCTGGCTGTGCCTGTGTCCCTCCTGCATCTGTGATCTGGGGCCAGTGGGGCCTAATGAGCTCATTCACGGCTGGTGTAGTAAAGGAGACTGCATCCCGGGTCCAGCGTCCCACAGGCCAGCCCAGGCTTGGGCACGTGGTGGGCTCAGGCTTCCAGAAGGCCTGGAGAGGGCAAGCCTCTGCTTGTGTCACCTTTGGTACCTCCCTGCTGGCAAAAGTGCCTCATGAGGCCAAGCCCAGATGCCAGGTGGAGTGAGCCACTGTCCTGTGCTGGGAGGAGCCGCAGTCACATGGCAGAGGCTGTGCACACCAGCAGGGGAGGGGGCAGCCAGCAGTGGCGCCCGGCTCTCGCGTTCATGTCCTGGGGTTGAGGAAGACACAAGATGGAGACCAGGGCGATGTGGCAGAGATGGGTGCCTGCTTTAGACTGGGTGGTCCTGGGTGATGCGTGAGCAGCAGGCGGAACTCGCCCCTGGCTGGGGACCCCAGTGCTGTGCAGACCAGCGAAGTCGGAATACCTGCATATAGGAAGCTGGAGATGAAACTTGAGAACTGTCACTGCATGGATATTTCAGACCCTGAGAATCTTTGTAAGACCCTATAAGGGGTGGTGTGAAGACAGGACAGAGTTGAGGGCCCCACCCCAATATCTGAGCAGTGCTAATAGATATATAATGCAAGCCACAACTGTAATTTAAAATTTAGTAGCTACGTTAAAGGAAAAAGATAAAATGAATTTCAAGAATAATTTTAATTAACCCAAAATATTCAAAATATTACTTCAAATTGTATTCCAATTGCTTTTAGAAAAGCAACGCGGCATTGTGCATTATTTTTCTACAAAGTCTCCTAAATCCTATGTGTATTTGACGTTTGGAACACATCTCGATTCAGAGCAGCCGCCTTCCGAGGACTCGGGGGCTGGTGGCAGCTGTGTGGGACACAGCAGCTGTGGGGATGGGGCAGAGCAGCAGCCCACAGAGGGCGAGGGCAGGGGCCGGAGACCAGTCATACCACAGAACCCTGGAGGGGCTTGAGGACGGGATGGCAGGAGAGCTGAGGAGCTTCTCTGTGGGGCAGGCTGCTTGGTGGGTCAGGGCCCGAGGAAGGACTGCACCTCCAAGAAGGGAGCTAGAGGAGAGGTGAGAGAGGAGAGGGGAGGGAAAGCAGGAGGGAGGCCTTGTTGGCTAAGGGCTGAGGCCTCCCCAGGGAGAAGAGTAGGGCAGCCCAGCAGAGTCCTGCTGGGAAGAGGCCTCACTGGGGCAGGGCCAGGCAGAGCCCATACCCCAGCCCCACCTTGCAGGGGATGAAGTCTGGAGAGTGCAGATGGGGCACCTGGGGTGGCAGGACAGGCTCAGAGCTGGGACAGGAGCCCTGTATCCCTGCACCGGGGACAGTGTCCTGGAACTGGCCCTCAGTTCCTGGCTTCACCTGCACAGGATGGAGGAGCTGGGCCTGCATCCTGCTGACCACCAGGTGTACTTTGGACAGCTGCTAGGCATGTGTGACCAGATCAGCTTCCCGCTGGGTGAGTGGGGCCCTCCCTGGTGCGATGGGGTACGGTGCTGGGCCTGGGCCTCATGGTGTATCTGCCTCTGTGCAGGCCAGGCCGGCTACCCCGTGTACAAGTACGTACCCTACGGCCCCGTGATGGAGGTGCTGCCCTACTTGTCCCGCCGTGCCCTGGAGAACAGCAGCCTCATGAAGGGCACCCATCGGGAGCGGCAGCTGCTGTGGCTGGAGCTCTTGAGGCGGCTCCGAACCGGCAACCTCTTCCATTGCCCCACCTAGCACCCGCCAGCCCACCCTCAGCCTCCAGCACCCCCCGCCCCCGCCCAGGCCATCACCACAGCTGCAGCCAACCCCATCCTCACACAGATTCACCTTTTTTCACCCCACACTTGCAGAGCTGCTGGAGGTGGAGTCAGGTGCCTCCCAGCCCTGCCAATGGTGGGGGCACTCAGGTGTGGGCCGACCCTGATACCTGCCTGGGATAGCTGCTGGTAACTGTTAGGAACTTTCCTCGGATGTGTGGGCCCAAGGCCCCCACCTCTGTGACCCCCATGTCCTTGGACCTAGAGGATTGTCCACCTTCTGCCAAGGCCAGCCCACAAAGCCCGAGCCCCTCGGGGAGCAGTGGCTGGGCTGGGGAGGCCTGCCTGGTCGATAAACCACTGTTCCTGCAGCTGAGAGCCCTTTGCCCTCACACAGGGTCAGCTCTGGGCAACAAAGAGGGAGTGGCTCAGACAGGGTCAGAGAAGTCTCATCCCAAACTCTGGCTTCCAGCATCATCTGTTCCTGGGGGCCAGGCCCTGCGCAGACCTGGCCACCCAGGGTGCTGGACACCCCCAACCCTGACTCCACAAGGACCCAGCAGGGCCCATGGGCCCAGGCCAGCACGGAGGGGACCCATGCAGATGCAGAGGCCAAGCTCCCCAGGTGGGCCTGGCACGCCTCCCCGCAGGGCTCCTCCTCAGGCCATTCCTGCCACCCTGAGTCCTCTATCCCAGTGACCTGCATCAGGCTCCTCCTAGTGGTTCCCACAGGACACTGACCAGGCTGCAGCAGGCGCATACTTACACCCCGGGACTTCTCCCATGCTCTCCAGCCCCCAGCCCCACAAAGCAGGCTGGATGTGGTCCTCATGCCCTGGGGCTTGGACGGGGGCCCCTGTACAGATGGCAGTGACAGCATCCTGGGACCAGGGCTGGGGCAGGAAAGGCTGGAGGGTCCCAGTCTCTGTGCAGGGGGAGGGGTGGTGGGCTGGGCACACAGCCCAGGAAGGGGCCCCCAGGTAGAGGCCTCTGCTGCAACAGAGGTGGGGGCCCTACCAGGGCCCCGGTTATGGCAGAACCTGCAGCTATCACACAAGCCACATGTGGGCCACACTGAGGCATCTTTATTTCTCTGGGTCACACAGAAGTTGGGCCTTGGAGCCTCTTCTGCATGGGGGCTGCAGCTGCCAAGGGAGCGGCTGAGACCAGACCAAGCACTTGGGTGGGCCCCAGTGCAGGTTGGGATATGCCCCGTGGAGTAAGGTGTGAGAACCCCCAGCCTCACTCTCTGCCTGGTCCTGAAGCAGACAGCAGCAGGCTGGCCCAGCCTCCCCTTTATGAGACTATCCTAGGGTTTGACAGCAAGTCCCAGATGAAGGGTGACAGGCAGCTGGGGTCCACCTGGCCTCTCCTCAGCAGGGGGAACCCCCTGCAGGCAGCTGGGAAGGCAGTGGCCAAAGGTCAAGAAGATGAACTCTGCCCAGACTTCTGCTGCCTGTGGCTATGGTGGGACAGGGCTGCCTTTCTGATCACACAGGGCAGCAGGCAACTGCCAGGGACCTCCTAGTCCCAGGGCTGCCTTCCCTGCCCAGCAGCCCCTCTGCTGCAGCTTCCAGATGAGTTCCAGCAGGTTCATCTGCAGCATCAGCTCCTGGGATACAGAGGGGCCCCATGAAGGGCAGAGTGACCCCCAGGCCCCTTTCATCCCGGCCCAAGGGTGCCAGACAGTGAGCCCACGGGGCGACCATCCTGTGAAGCCTGGTCATGGCCTGCCAGGACAGGGTGGAATCTGAGCTTCTGCCCCCAGCAGGGCCACTTGGAATGGCATGCGGGAGGGGAGCAGAAGAGGGCCCTGTGGGGCACAGCAGGCCTGGGGAGGGTGGGCAGTGCCCATGGCTGGCTGGCTCACCCCCCTGTAGGGAATGGGCCTGGCCTCCATGCTGGGAATGGCACAGAAATCCTTTCCAGAGCCTCAATCCTTCCACTTCACCCCCTATACCCTGAGCCTGGCTCCCCAGGGACCAGCAGTGAAATCCCAGATGGAATGGGGCCCAGGGGCCCAGGGGCACTCGGGCTAGGGCAGAGCAGGCCCAGGCACTGACCTGTGGGTTGGTGGTCACGTAGAAGCCAGCCACCCCCGCCTTCTCCAGTGTGCTCTGCTGGTCAGCCACCTTCCGGTCCAGCTCCAGGACGATCTTCCGGTCCATCGCCCGCTGCTCCTCACGGATCCGGTGCTCCACCACCTGCCGTGGGGCCGGGGGCGGCGGGGGAGGTGAGGGCAGCTCAAACACATGCTTCTGCTGCCGTCCCCAACAGCACCAGCTCTGACACCACCAATGCATCCTCACCACACCCAGGCCTCTCCTCGGCCATGTGAACCCCTGAAGGGGGCCCCAAGGGGCTTCCACGAATGCTTTGACTTGGGGCTGCCTTGGGACCACACACACATCTCCGCAGGCACACCCTGCCCCACGACTTGTTGGTTACATGCCAGTCTCTGGTTGTCCCTGTGCTCCCGGGGAGAAGGAAGGGCCCCTTCCTGGCTGGCCCCATCACCCCACCATTGCCTTTGTACCCCCCGAGGCCACCTGCTCTGTGGAGAACCCAACCCACGAGGGGCACTAATGGACTCCAGGGGAGCACCGATGGGCCTTCACCCTCCACCCAGTCCCAGCACACCTGGCACCCTCAGCGAGGAGCCACCTGGTGGGACTCACTAGGCCTCCAGTGTCCCACTCAGGCCCGGGGTGGCCACCCACACCTGAGCCCCACACACCCCTTCGGCTCAGCCCAGTCAGCAGAGCCAGGTGGTGCCCACAGGAGAGCTGGGCCGGCCACCCTGCCTGCACCCCCGGTACCTCTAGTTCTCGCTGCTGAGCCGCCTGAAGCACAGGCAGGTTGTGGGGCCGGCAGGCCTGCTGGGCTTCCTGGTGCTTCTGCCGCAGCGCCTGCCTGAGCACTGGGAGGGATGAGAGCCCGTCAGCAGGCGGTGGGACTCGGCAGCAGCCCTCACCCATGGGCACCTGCCTTGCCAGCGCAGCAGAGCAGCCAGGCCAAAGGGTTGTCTGCACTGGGGAGGATGCCCGCCTCCTCCATCCTCCCACCCCACTGTCACCCAGGGCTGGGCCCTTATCTGGTGGCAAGTCTCCAGGGGACTCCAGAAGGTGCGGGGCACTGAAAGAGAGTGGGGTGGGGAAGACTGGCCAGGTGGGGCCAAAGCTGCAGCCCCAGACCCAGGGCAGCTGGAGGAGGCAGGCGGGAGGGAGGCTGCAGTCTGAGGGCTTCAGGGCCCCCGTGGCCACAGGCCGTAGGACATCTACTCAAGTGTTGGAGACCACCTCAGGCAAAGGCATGGGAAAGGAGCAGGAGGAGCCGGGTCGCTGACCCTGAGCATGGGACCTCTGCCCACCAGGTGTGTGGTTGGCCCCTCCACCCTTGGTGCTGCCCTTCAGGGTGGGCAGCCCCCTCCCCCATTTGCAGCTCCCAGCCCCTACACAGCACCAGAGGGAGAAGGGTGAGCTGACCTGGGAGGCCCAAGTTTGGGATGAACCTGGGGTGTCATAAGCCTGTGAGGCTCTGGGCCAGGGAGTCTGTGTGGCTTTGAGGGGCTCACCCTCAGCCACCAAGCAAAGCTCCACTGTCCCTGCTAAACTGTGCACAAACACAGATGTGCAAACTCTAGTCTGAAGGGAGTGTACAGAGGAAGCGATCATGGGACATAAACCATCATGGCAAAATGGAACATGGAGCACCCCGCAGCTGGCGCCAGTGCATTAAGTGCCAAATGGCTACAGTTCCCCAGGAAGGAGGGGTCCCTGGCCACAACAAAACGCGAAATCCAACACTCTGTTCCTGGGAAGAGCCCTGATGTTGCAACTCTTCTCTGGTGGCAAGTCTCCAGGGAACTCCACGGCCCCTGAGGCTCCCCTGCAGGTAGCCTGGCTCCGGCTGTGCCTACAGCCTTCCCCAATCTCCTGTTTCTTGGCATTCTGTACACACCTCGACGATGGTATTTACCAAAAGCCCCCCTCAAGACAGCTCCATAACACAGGGAAGCAGGGAAATGTCATCTTCTTCACTCTGCTGATCAAACATTGCTACAAGTGCCAGGTCCACTACAAGATTCCACTAGATAGACAACCAAAAGGCAAGAAGAGAGCCACGCCGGCTGCCTGGGCAGAAGGGGCCTGGCCTTAGACACGACCGGGAACACAAAGGAGGCAGGAGCAGCCAGTCGCCCCTGCCAAATCAGCAGGAGAAGCAGAAAGTCAACGCAGGCATGCCTGCTGCTGGTGGAACCAGGACCTGGCCCAAACCTTCTGAAGCACAAACAGCATTGGGACCAGGCAGTTACTGAAACTCCCCATCCTGCTAGAAAGAACTACAACTCTGTGGAAAAATGGCCGATTCCAGGACTGAGACACGGAGAAAACAAGAAAAGATGAGCCTGAACACGTACCTGAACCAGAAAGCAAGAAAGTGCTCACAGAATGATGGGGCGGCATCTAAAGGTGCCTGGAGCGCCCCCAACTGGCCACACATGGCACAGTCTGAGCATTAAGGAATAATGAGCCATGCGCTTGGGATTAGTAAACTGCATGCATCTTACAGCTCAATAAAAAATTTTAAAAACACAGTCGCCCAGACATTTAGGGGAAGAAGTAATGCCAATTCTACACAAGCTCTTCTGGAAAACTGAAGAGGAGAGAACACTTCGAAACTCATCCTATAAGGCTGGCAAAAACCCTGATACCCAAACCAGATATTACATGAAAACTATAGACCACAGTTTATCATGAACATAGACCAAAACATTCTTAAGATTTTAGCAAATCAAATCCAGTGTACATAAAAAGGGTACTACAGCACGACCCAGTAGGATGGAATTCAAGTGACTGTAATTCACTGTAGTAATAGAAAATGATTCACCACGTGATCATCTCAAGAGCTGCCAAAAAGGGGACTGCCAAAATCCAACATCCATTCTTGATAGAAACACACCAATCCTGGAGCAGATGGACACTGCCTGCCTTCTGGGGAAGGGGGCCTTGCACCGCTAGGAGGAATTTTTGCCACATTAAACCTGCCTCTAATCAGGCTCCTACCAGCAGTCCAGTGTACAGTAAACCCAGAGAGTGGAGAAGCAGGTTAAATGCACGAGGAAGCATTTCCTCTGATAGATCCAGAGCAGGGCATTCTAATTATAGAATTAGACTCTATAAAAAGTCAATGCCACAATAAATGCTGGGGACTGTTCCAGAAGCAAAGAGACCAAAGTAACCAATTGTAGTACATGAACTTGGACTGGATCCTTACTTATAAAGCAACAATTTGCCACAAGTTAGGTACCATGATGTGGCCGTGCACTGAAAGTCAGCAGACACCCGGAACAGTTAATTTCTCAGGGGGCTACCCTCTGCAGCTGTGTAGGAGACCGCTCTTGTTCTAGAGCACTTGCTCCCAATCCAAGGCCAAGGCTGACCCCACCCCCCAGGTTGTCTGGAGGCATTCTTGGTTTTCAGGACTAGGGAGGGTACCCCTGCCATCCTGCAATGCGCAAGACAGCATCTCACCATAAAGACTTACCCAGCCACAAATGTCAACATGGCTGGGTTGAAAATCCTGGTCTCCAGGAATGCTGAAGACTCTTGGTGAATGCTATGCTGTCACATGTATGTATTTTGGGATATCAAGAACTAGAGCAAAATGTTAACTACTGAACTTTCGGTGGAGAGCACAAGCGTATGCACTACACTGTCTTTTCAGTTTTTCCAAATGTTTGAACTTTTAAAATAAGAAGTTTGGGAGAAATAAAACAGCAAAGGTGGAAATCTGATGGTGCAGGGGGACCTGCCCTATATAATTTGCAGGAAAGGGCTCCGAAGCCCAGGAAGCATGCGGCTCAAGTGGGAAGCTCTTGTGGTTTGGGAGGGCGCCACAGGAGAGAGTGCTTAGGAATTTGATGTGCAACTAGAATGAGGCCCTGCAGGCCTGAGAGGGAACTGACCCTGAAGGGCGCCGCACAGCTGCCAACAGACCTCCAACTACCCAAGGGCGCTGCTCAGCTGTCAACAGAACTCCAATTACCGGAGGGCAACGCAGTCAGATCTACCACCAGAGTCAGCCTGCCGGCCAACCAAGCACGGAGGCCTAGGGCCATCAGGCCTGGAAGGGCGTGAGGCACAGGGAAGCCCGAACAGGGAGTTTCTGCTAAGAAGGGGGTGGGCTGCGCAACTGAAAACAAAACTCGTTGGACACATTGGTCACCAAAAAGGCGCTGTCTCAGTCTCTGCGCCCTTGATTTTGTTAATCTTAGGGACCTCTTCCGAACACTCCCAAGGAAGGAGCCGAGCTGCACAGATACCAAGAGCTGCCGGGAGGCGCCGACCCCGAGGAGGCGGCACCTCCTCCCGCTGCCCCCGCGCACCTCGATGCTCGTTCTGTAGGCGCAGGCGCTGGTTGTACAGGCTCTTTTCGGTGAGGTGCTGGATCTCCAGTAGCCCCTGCACGATTTCGAACACGGTGCCGTCGAGAAGCGCCAGGGCCAGGTCGCTGAGCGTGGTATAGGACAGGCGCTGCTGGAATGAGCTGCGGGGTAGAGGAGCGCGGTGAGCCCCGGCGGGACATGATGCGGCCTCGGCAGGCAGCCGCCCGCCCCGCCCGCGTACCTGGGCAACTCCTTCACCAGGCTCTGTAACGCCGACAGCAGCTGGTAGTGTCGCTCCTGCTGCCGGGCACCGTCCGCCACCTCCTCCAAGGCGCCCGCGTAGCGCTCCATGGCGCGGATGCCCGCTAGCCGCCGGCTGCAGCGACGAGCGCCCCCAGCTCACGTCATCCCGACCGCGGCGCATCCCACCCCTTTTATGACAGTCCCGAGCGCAGCGCGCCCCGCCCGTCTTAGGACAGTCCCCGATCGCGGCGCGCCTCGCGCCTTCCCCGCCCCTTGCGTCATTCAGAAGGAGACGCGCCCCGTCCCTCCGTGGTGGCTGCAAGGAGGGTTTCGCTCAGCTGAGGCTCGTACCTTCCTGCTCCCCGGGCCACCTTAGAGGCGAGACTCCATCGCCTGGATATCGCAGGACCATGTAGAATCCCACCGGCCCTTGCTGAGTCATTGCGGGCTGAGGTCCGGGCTCCGCGCCGGCGCGCCTGCGAGGTGGACTGTCCCGGTCACCGGCCTTCCCAGAGGGAGGGGTCTCGGGCCAGAGCCCACAGGACCTGGGTCTAAGGCACCATCGCGGCCGAGCAGTGGCGCTGGGGTCTGTCTGCGTCCTCTCTGCCCCCGGAGTGAGACAGACAAGACCACCCTAGAGCCTCTGGGCCAGGAGAGTTGGAACCGGAGTCCCCATCTGGGCCTGCCGTGGTGGCCCCGGGGAGCCCGGCCCCCAGCCGGAACCGCGAGCCCAGACTGCGCTCTCCTCGCTCCCCAGACCAGCTGCTGGGCCGGGGCTGGGGAGCTTCTGGTGGCTGGTGTGGGCGGCAAGCCACCCAGGCGCTGATGCAAGAGACCGAGGACACGAGCTGTTCCAGTATAATAAAATATAAAACAAGAATAGTTATACCAGATATAGATCTTAGATATGATTATATATGAATATCAATAATCATTAGTTGGTAGCAATTACTCTTTATTCCAATATTATAATAATCCTCACTCTATAATCATAACCTAGGAAAAACCAGGCCATACAGAGATAGGAGCTGAGGGGACACAGTGAGGAGTGACCAGAAGACAAGAGTGCGAGCCTTCTGTTATGCCTAGACAGGGCCACCAGAAGGGCTCCTTGGTCTAGCGGTGACGCCAGCGTCTGGGAAGATGCCCGTTGCCAGGTGGGCCGTGGTCTAGCGGTAGTGAAAAGTGTCAAGGAACAACACCTGCTACTTAGCAGACCGGGAAAGGGGGCTCCTTTTCCCTGGGGGAGTTTAGAGAAGCCTGCTCCTCCACCTCTTGTGGAGGGCCTGACATTAGTCAGGCTTGCCTGCAGTTATCCGGAGGCCTAACCATCTCCCTGTGATGCTGTGCTTCAGTGGTCACGCTCCTAGTCCGCCTTTATTATGCCTAGTCATCCTGTACACCTGGCTCTGCCTTCTAGATAGCAGTAGTCAATTAGTGAAAGTACTAAAAGTCTCTGATATGCAGAAATAATGGCATAAGCTGTCTTTCTCTCTGTCTCCTCTCCCTCTCTGCCTCGGCTGCCAGGCAGGGAAGGGCCCCCTGTCCAGTGGACACGTGACCCACGTGACCTTGCCTATCATTGGAGATGACTCACACTCTTTACCCTGCCCCTTTTGCTTTGTATCCAATAAATAACAGCGCAGCCAGATATTCGGGGCCACTACCGGTCTCCGCGCTTTGGTGGTAGTGGTCGCCCGGGCCCAGCTGTCTTTTCTTTTATCTCTTTGTCTTGTGTCTTTATTTCTACACTCTCTCGTCACGGCACACAGGGAGAGACCCACCGACCCTGTGGGGCTGGTCCCTACAGGCTGGGGCTGAACCGGCTAGGAACACGTTTTAATAGGAGGGGTTCGGGTGGAGGAATGGCTCCTGCAAAGGCCCTGCCAGAGTTGGGTCAGGTGGGTGGGCGAGAGGACCAGTGTGGCCAGGCTGCGGAAGCCAGCACAGGAGACAAGGGCGGGGGCTGTGCATTACAGAGGCTGCTGGGGGCTTGTCCAAAGAGCAGCAGGGGGCACGGAAGGGCTTGGTGACACAGACACGATCAGACTTGCATTTCACCAGGCACTCTTTAGCTGCCTGCTGGGTGGCTGGGCTGTGTGAGATGACCCTGCTTTGACCAGGTTAGGAATTATGACTGGTTTCCAGAGAGAACATTGGTTAGCAGTTGGCTATGGGGGAGAGGGGGGCATTGAGCCAACTGGGGTCCCCCTGAAGTGCCAACAAAGTCTCTGGTTTTCTCCAGGATCTGTTTCCTCAGTCCCTGGCAGGATTGGCTCCCCTGCAAGCCATGTCTTTGTGATCCCTTCCAGACAGAAACCAGGAGTGAATAAAGTGAATAATGACAACAAGCGCTCAGGCCACTGCCGTGGAGGGCAGTCCACAACCCAGAGCTGGTCATGCGCCGGGCACCCTGGCCTCCAGGTCCCTTGGAATGGCAGGAGCTGGAGGTGGGACTTGAGATTGTGGGAGCTGAGCCTGCAGCGAGTGACCAGGAGCCAGCTGGGGCTAGGCTTGGTCACTGTCACCTCCCCCGGAGGTCGTGAGTGGGATGAGCAGCTGGGTGAAGATGCTTGCCTGTTTCACCAGTGTCCCTGCCCTCAGTCCCCCAGTCCATGAAGGGTGTCTGTGTGGAGACTGGGAGCATATAGGGCAGCCCCACGTGATGATATGTCTGTGGCCAGCTGGGCAACACTGTCGCCAGCTCCGGGGTCTGCCAGGTCTGCCAGGTGGGGTGGGGGCTGTGAGCCACAGCAGGAGCAGGCCAGGCCTGGGTTTGGACACCTGCTCCTCTGCCTTGTCCGGGTGCTGATGCGGGAAGGCCCCTTCTCCAACCCTTGGTGCAACGTCTGACCTGAAGCAGCTTCCCCAGCCCAGCAGCACTGCTCCCCTAATGTGGATGTCAACCTAAAGAAACAAACTGAACCACAGTTCATATAGAGAATTTGTCTGGACCAAGGCTAAGAGAGCTGCCCCGGACATACCAAGTTGCCCTGGGAGTGCTTCATTCAGCCTTATTACAAGCAAGTTTTTAAAGACTGAAGGGGACAGGGAGTGGGCTGATGCGAAGTCAGCAGGAATTCTGACTGCTTTCCAGAGAGAACCTTAGTGACTGGCTAGAAGGCGTTGGACTACAGGGGAAGAGTTATGGTGTCCAGCGTCTGGCTTTTTATGTCTACTTGGCATCAGTCTGGAACCCACAGAGCAACTGGCTTCAAGAGGTCTTCAGCTCAAGTGGGAGTGACATGTGACTGCTGTTTCAGTCCAGTGCCTCTCTGGGCCAGATAATTAAAGGGGGCTCGCATTCCTCAGATAAAAAGTTCTTTTCTTTTGCATGGACATGAGCAGTGGGTCACTCAGGCATGGGGACTCCTGTGGGTCTTCAGGGAGGGGTCTCATCCCCCAGAGCCCTAGGGATGGGTGATATGTGTGTAGGAATGGGGGAGCTGGTGCGCAGACATGTGTGCCCCTTGTGTGCGTGCACACAGTGGACCCCATGGCTCTTTACATCAGGTGGTATCCACTGAAGGCCTTTGCTCTGTGGCCACTGTCCACCTCCACTTAGCTTCCCAAGTCCTCCAGGCTGGCTGGTGACACCTTGGGTTAGTGTGGAGTGACTGGTGTGTGTTGGGGAGCTGCAGATCCCCTTGCTCTGACACAGGTGTGTCTGGGCAAACACCAAGTCTGTGGTTTGAAAGGATGGGAGCCTGTGTGTGTGTGTGTGTGCACGTGCATGTGTGGCAAAAGGCTTTGCTGCATGGCTTTTGTGTGGGTCTGTCTTTGAGTGTCACGTGTGCCTTTCTGTGTTTCTCTGTGAATTTTCATGTGTCAGGTTGTGAGTCCATTGTGTGGGCAGAGAAACAGCTCTGCCGTGAGACCCTGAGCCATTGCAGGATCCCCATAGGCCACACAGAGGTGCACACAGCACCTGACCTAAGCCTGCTCCTCCCAGAACATCAGGCTGCACCCAGGCCACTGGTCACTTCCTCTGTCTCCCAAGACTGTTCCTCACTGCCTGCCTCACTGGCCCTGGTGAGGGTGAGGCTCCCTGCCCCCGGCCCTCACAACAGAGCTGCAGATGAGGACGCCACCCAGCTACAGTCTCAAGGGGCTCCTCTGCATTGGGTGTCCTGCAATGCATGCCCTCTGACCCCTTTTGTTTCGGTGCTGTCCTTTTTAGTGCGTGGCACCAGGACGGCAGGGAGCTGCCACCTCAGACTTCTCTTACTTTCACTCTGTGAGTAATAAGCTCTGAATGAGAGGGGCTTATTGTGTCTTTACTGTCACATCAGTCAGGCCTTGGCCTTGGCATGTCTTGCGTGTGCTTGACAAATGTATTGCTCATGGGGTCTGGTGGAGGCACAGCACCCTTTTAGAAGACAGGGTCTGTGCAGACCAGTTACGGGTGACATTTCCTGGGCACAACTCTTGCCTAAGTGGTGGGGGATGGGAGGAGGGCTATGTGTGGAACACAGGATTATCTCAGTCATTCCATGTGTGATAGTACATGAAAGAGATGAGCAGTTGTAGTGCTGTTCACTGTGCAAAAGTATCCCTTCTTCCTAACGTGGGAGGGCTGCTTTTGCAAATATGTCTGGGCTATTTCTCACTGGTCCTGCCTCTTCTGTTCTTGGAATCAAACTCAGTCCACGACAGATCCCACTACTAGCTGAATTTCTTTATTAGTCCTATCACAAATGAAATTTTGTATTAGAACCTCAGGGGATTTCTTTAATTTTGCAAAAGTATGTCATCCTAATTTATTATTTTTTTCCTAAGATCTGGCAATGAGCATCGGTTCTCTGCTTCCTATCTTACCCTGCTTACTCACAGCTGCTTCAGGTGACCTCCTTTTTAGGTTCAGAGTTACGGCTGACCTCTGCTTTAATCAAAACAGAATGTATTTTGGTTTCTCATTTTGTTTATGGCTTCTATCTTCAAATTAGAAATCCTAGAGCTCATTAGATTTACTTTTATGTTTATTTTTGAAACAGCATCCTGCTCTGTCACCCAGGCTGGAATGCAGTGGTACAATGACTGCTTATTGCGGCCTTGACCTCCTGGGCTCAAGTGATTCTCCTGCCTCAGCCTCCCGAGTAGCTGGGATTACAGGCACCTGCCACCACACCTGGCTAATGTTTGTATTTTTAGTAGAGACAGGGTTTCACCATGTTGGCCAGCTGGTCTTGAACTCCTGATCTCAGGTGATCTGCCCACCTTGACCTCCCAAACTGCTGGGATTACAGGTGTGAGCCACCATGCCCAGCCAATTTTTATGACCATGAATGGGGACAGATTTCTTAAACAGTTCACAAAGAGCCATAGTTTTAAGGGAATAAATTGATAAATTAGACTGTATTCAAATTAAGAATTTCTGTTTATTAAGAGACTAAGAAAGTGACAAGGCAAGTTGCAGAGTGGGAACAGATCTATGAACACATAGAACTGACAGAGGGCTCACATCAACAATATATAAAGAGCTCTTAAAAATCACTAAGAGAAAGAACAATGGGTAAAACACTTAAACATGTAATTTACAAAAGCAAATACTTGAGTGTGTTCAGCTTTCTTAATATTCATGTAAATGCAAATTAACATCACAATAGGATAACATACCCTCCAAAACGGCTAAAATGTAAAAGACAGAACACCAAGTCTTGGAGAGAATCTGGAGCAACAAGAACTCTCATCACTGCTGGAGGGGATACTGTGTTTGGCATTGAAGAAAGGTTCTAGAAAGGAGCACATTCAGGACTCAGGTATTTCACTGTTAGGATAACAGAAACGCATGCACGTCTGCATCAAAAGACATCTATGGAAATGTGTGTGGCATCATTCTCTGTCATTGGAAAAATATCTTGAAACAAAACCCAAATGTGACTTCCGTTTTCCAGCTTGGAAGCTGTCACTGCTGTCCTCACAACAACAACAAAAAACACCTTGAACAGACTGAAAATTAACAACTTTTCTTAGATCCATCAGAGACTTGAGGTTAACACGCCAAACCATTATCCCCCAAATTGGAGAGGCAGTGAGTCCCAGCCTAACAGGATCGGAGGCTGGCCACTGGAGCCAGAACCACGGTGGGAAGACTTACATGTAAACAACAAATCGCTGGAGGCTCCATGCACATAAACTTGAGAATTAAGAATTAAGGGAGCCCGGTCTTAGGGGGCCCTACACTTTCATGAACCTCCAAGAGCTCTGCCAGACGCTCTTATGCACATCAGAGAAAAACTCCCTCCTGCTTCCCACAGGGAAGGGGAAAAGTAACTACGTTGAAATACACCCTGGGTGTTCCGTTCTCCTTAGCAAAAGCCTGCCCCAGGGAAACTATTTCACAAGAGTCTAACCACCTTGGGCTTTAGCAGGGCCTAACACATGTTAGGATAAGAATAAAAATTGCATCAAACTTTTCTTCAGAACCCATGCAAGCAAGCAAGAAAACTCCACCAACCTAAAATTCTGTATCCTGCCAAATTATCTTTCCAAAATGAAGAAAAATAAAGACTTTCTCAGAGAAACACAATTTTGCTGTCAGTAGATCTGTCAAAATGTTAAAAGAAGTTATCCAGAGAGAAGAAAATGATACAGGCTAAAAACTTGGATCTACGTAAAGAGAAAAGGTTTTAGAGAAGGAAGAAAGGGGCTTCCTGCCTCCCCCCTCCATGGGGCACTGGTGCTATGCCCAGCACCCAGATGCCCCTACCCAATGCCGAATAAGAACACAGAGCACCGTGAATGGCTGGCTCTAAAAGGAAGAGTGGAAGACTTGTGTTCTCAACCCACAGCTGCTACTGCTACATTTAAAGACACTGCAGTGAACATTGTAAGTTCTCTGGCTCATGGAGGGAGGAATCTATTCCAAAGACTCTGGGAAAAACTGTAAATTAAACAAAAATATGGTGAAAGCTGTTTCCTGAGCTTTATTGATGTTAATAATGCACCTTATTGGCCAGGCACAGTGGCTCACGACTGTGATCCCAGCACTTTGGGAGGCCAAGCTGGGAGGATCACAAGGTCAGAAGATCGAGTCCAGCCCGGCCAACATGGTGAAACCCTGTCTCTACTAAAAATACAAAAATTAGCTGGGTGTGGTGGCACGTGCCTGTAATCCCAGCGACTCAGGAAGCTGAGGCAGGAGAATCGCTTGAACCCGGCAGGTGGAGGTTGCTGTGAGCTGAGATGGTGCCACTCTTCTACAGCCTGGTGACACAGGAAGACTAACTCTCAAAAAACAAACAAAAAACAAAAACAAAAAACAAAAAACTGGTCACCTTTTCACCATATACACAAATTAACTCAGGTTGGATTAAAGATTTAAATTTAAGACCTCAAACTACAATAATCCTAGAAGAAAAACTTCAACAGTACCATTCTGGATATGGGCTATGGGAAATAAATCATGACTAAGTCTTCAAAAGAAATTGCAACAAAAGCAAAAGTTGACAAATGGGACCTAATTAAACTAAAGAGCTGCCACACAGCAAAGGAAACCATCAGCAGAGTAAACAACCTACAGAATGGGGGAAATTATTCACAAACTATGCATCCAACAAAGGTCTAATATTTAGAATCTATAAGGAACATAATTCAACAAGCAAAACACAACCCCATTTAAAAAGGGGCAAAAGACATAGACACTTCTCAGAAGGAGATATACATGGAGCCAACAAACATGAAAAAAATGCTCATCATCAGTAATCACTAGAGAAATGCAAATCAAAACCACAATGAGATATTATCTCACACCAGTCAGAATGGCTAATTTTAAAAAGTCAAAAAAAAAAAATAGCAGATAGTGGCAAGGATAAGGAGAAAAGGGAATGCTTATACACCTTTGGTGGGAATGTAAGTTAGTTCAGCCACTGTGGAAAGCAATTTGGAGATTTCTCAAAGAACATAAAACAGAACTAACATTCAACCCAGCAGTCTCATTACTGAATATGTATCCAAAAGAAAACAAATCATTCCACCAAAAAGACTTATGCACTTATATGTTTATTGCAACACTATTCACCTTAGCAAAGACATGGGATCAACCTACGTGCCCATCAACAGTGGACTGGATAAAAATGTGGTACATATAGAACATGGAATGCTATGCAGCCACAAAAAAGAATGAAATTATGTTCTTTGAGGGAAAATGGATAGAGCTGGAATCCAGGAAGTGAACTAATGTAGTAAAAGAAAACAAACACCTCATGTTCCTATAAGTAGGAGCTAAATTCTGAGTACCATGGACATGAAGATGGTGACAATAGACACTAGGGACTGCTAGGAGGGGGAGGGAGGAAGGAAAAGATGAAAAACTTCTGAGTACCATGTTCAGTACCTGGGTGTTGGGATCATTCACACCCGAAACCTCAGCACCACACAATATACCCAGGAAATAAACCTGCACATGTACACCCTGAATCTAACATAAAAGTTGAAAAAGAAAAAACAGAATGGAATCTGTTTATTCTCAACGTATCAGTTGTGCCTCTCTTCAATTTGAAACTCTCACTATTGGCTATATTTGGGGGTGCCCTTTTTCCAATCTCATAACTTATTTTAAGAAGCACAGCATAATAATGTGTGGGCTTGGGATTCAGTTTTTGAAACAAAACACTGAGCCTTCAATGACCTTCCTGTACATGTAAAAGCACACCTGTCTGCATGGCAGCAGTTGGACCTCCCAATGTGAATTGTGCCTTCACCCTGGAATGTTTATGCCCTATCACAATGGTGATGGGATTAGGGATCTCCTGCCGTTGGTCCTAAGTGCCACTGTCTGTGCTGAGTTTTTCAAAGGTCAGAGCAGATCGAACCTTTGTGGTTTCATTGTCCCTGATTTTGATTTTTCTTATGGGGAAACTGAGTTACTGTATTCAAGGTATGTTCATACTGACCTGCCAAATGTGATCTTTTCAAATGACAAGTTAATGCTTTCAAAATATGTTATTTAAAAAATTATCCACTGTAATTTCCATATGCACTTATAAATATGTTTCACAGTTATGTTTTATTCCTCAATTTATATATTTGATTATTGTACCAAGCAGAGTATCTTTGAAATTTTTCCTCATTTAAACAATATGTATCTTGGCGCAGGCCTATAATCCCAGCACTTTGGGAGGCCAAGGCAAGAGGATCACAAGGAGAGGAGATCAAGACCATCCTGGCCAATACAGTGAAACCCTGTCTCTACTAAAAATACAAAAAATTAGCCAGGAATGGTGGCATCTGGTGTAGTCCCAGTGTGGTGTAGTCCCAGCTGCCTGGGAGGATGAGGCAGGACAATCGCTTGAACCCGTGAGGCAGAGGTTGCAGTGAGCCAAGATGGCGCCATTGCACTCCAGCCTGAGCAACAGAACAAGACTCTGTCTAAAAAAAATTATACATATATAATCTATAACAAATATGTCTTATATATTATACAATATATCATACATAATATATTATACGTATAATATATATATTATATGAATAATATATTATATATTATGTGAATAATATAATATATATATCTTATGAATAATATATTATATATATACTATATGAATAATATATTATATATAAACTATATGAATAACATATTATATATATTATATGACTAATATATTATATGAATAATATATTATATATAATATATTATATATATATTATATGAATATATATAACATATAATATGATATATAGTATCTAATATATATAATATATTATATATGTAACATATCATGTATAATATATATCATATATTATATATTATATGACATAATATATAATATATTATATGACATATAATATATTATAGGACATATATTATAGGACATATAATATAATATATTGTATGACATATTATATGTCCTATAATAAATTATATATTATATGACATATAATATATAATATATTGTATGATATATAATATATAATATATTATATGATATATATAATATACAATATATTATATGATATATATAATATATAATATAGTATATGATATATAATATATAATATAGTATATGATGTATATAATATATAATATAGTATATGATGTATATAATATATAATATAAAATATATATTATCTGTCATACTATATATCATATATTATATATAGTATACATAATATATATAATATACAAAATATATACTATACAATATATAATATATAACATGTATAATATACAATGTATATAATATATAATATGACATATAAAATGCATTATATTATATGACATACATGTAATGAATATGATATATTATATATTATGTATATAATATAGTATATATGTAAAATATATTAAATATTATATATAATATATAATATACTATATATAATATATATTTATCTTATATGTATATTTTATATTATATATATTTATATTATATGTATATTAAATGTATTAAATATTATATGTCATATATAATATATGTTCTATATATAATATATGATACATATTATATATTTATATTATATGTATATTATATATAAAATACTATACATCATATATAATATATCTTCTATATATAATATATGATATATATCTTATATATAATATATTATATATGATATATATATTATATCTTATATATAATATATTATATATGATATATATTATACGTTATATATGATATATAAAATATATTATATATGATGTATGTTATATAAAATATATAATATATAATATATGACATATATTATGTAATATGTGATATATATTATATATAATATCTGATATATATTATATGATATATATGATTGATACACGATATATGATATATGATATATGATATACATTGTATGATATATAATATATATTATATTATATATAACTACATTATATTCTATATAATTATATTAGATTATATTATATATAATATATCATATATTATATTGTTTCTATATATTACATCATATTACATATTATATTATATTATAATATATATTATATTATGATCTGTGATGTGGAATATCATATATCATATGATATATAATATATGGTCCTAATATATCATATTATATGACATATGATATATGGTCCTAATAATTATATATAATTATATATTATTATATTATATATAATATATTGTATACAATATAAGGATGCAGGACATAAAAGGCAATTATATTTATGTTATATATATTATATATGTTATATTCTAAATAATATATAAAATATATATAATATATATGGCCCTAAGTGCGACTGTCTGTGCTGAGTTTTTCAAAGGTCAGAGCAGAATGAACCATTGTGGTTTCATTGTCCCTGATTCTGATTTTTCTTATGGGGAACCTGTGGTGCTGCATTCAAGGTATGTTCATACTGGCCTGTCAAATGCGATCTTTTCAAATTACTAGTTAATGCTTTCAAAATATGTTATTTAAAATATTATACTCTGTATTTTCCATATCAGAGGATATCCATATAAGATATATATAATTATATATATAATTATATAATCATACATATATTTATATATATAATATATAATTTATATTATATATTATATATTATATATAATTTATATTATATATTATACATTATATATAATTTATATTATATATTATACATAATATATAATTTATATTATATATTATACATAATATATAATTTATATTATATATTATACACAATATATAATTTATATTATATATTATACATAATATATAATTTATATTATATATTATACATAATATATAATTTATATTATATATTATACATAATATATAATTTATATTATATATTATACATAATTTATATTATATATTATATATAATATATAATTTATATTATATATTATATATAATATATAATTTATATTATATATTATATATAATATATAATTTATAATTTATATTATATATTATATATAGTTTATAATTTATATTATATATTATATAAGATTTAATTTATATTATATATTATATAAGATTTAATTTATATTATATATTATATAAGATTTAATTTATATTATATATTATATAAGATTTAATTTATATTATATATTATATAAGATTTAATTTATATTATATATTATATAAATTGTATATTATATAATATATATGATATAATATATATAATATAAATTATATATTATATAATATATGTAATATATTATATATTATATATTATATGTAATATATCACTATATTATATATGTAATTATATATATGATTATATAATCATATATAATTATATCTAATATTATATATAATTATATATGATTATATAATATATAATTATATCTAATATTATATATAATTACTATATATCATTATATATTATTATATTATATATAATATATTGTATATAATATAAGGATTTAGGATGTAAAAGGAAATTCTATATATGTTATATATATTATATAGTATATTAAATATCATTATATATATTATATATATTATATTAAATAACATTATATAGATATATATTTGGGGGTGCCCTATATCCCATCTCATAACTTATTTTAAGAAGCACTGCATAATAATGTGTCGGCTTGGGATTCAGTTTTTGAAAGAAAACACTGAGTCTTCAATGACCTTCCTGTACACCTGTCTGCATGGCAGCAGTTGGACCTCCCAATGTGGATTGTGCCTTCACCCTGGAATGTTTATGCCCTATCGCCATGGTGATGGGATTAGGGATCTCCTGCCGTTGGTCCTAACTGCCACGGTCCGTGCTGAGTTTTTCAAAGGTCAGAGCAGATTGAACCTTTGTGGTTTCATTGTCGCTGATTTTGATTTTTCTTATGGGGAACCTGAGTTGCTGCATTCAAGGTATGTTTATACTGGCCTGTCAAAGGCAATCTTTTCAAATTCCTAGTAAATGCTTTCAACATATGTTATTTAAAAAATTATCCTCTGTATTTTCCATATGCAATTATAAATATGTTTCATGATTATGCTTTATTCCTGAATTTACATATTTGATTATTGTACCAAGAAGAGTACGTTAGAAAGTTTTCTTCATGTAAAAAATATCTATCTTGGCTCACGCCTGTAATCCCAGCACTTTGGGAGGCCAAGACAAGAGGATCACAAGGTGAGGAGATCAAGACCAAGCTGGCCAATACAGTGAAACCCTGTCTCTACGAAAAATACAAAGATTAGCCAGGCATGGTGGCATCTGGTGTAGTCCCAGCTGCTGGGAGTCTGAGGTAGGACAATCGATTGAACCCTTGAGGCAGAGGTTGCAGTGAGCCAAGATGGTGCCTTTGTACTCCAGCCTGTGCAAAAAAACAAGACTATGACTAAAAAAAAAATTATATATATATTATATGTAATGTATATATAATATATTATATAATATATCATATATATAAAATATAATATATAATATATATTATATTCACACAATACATATAATGAATAATCTATATATTATATATTATATAATATCTATAATATATTATGTATATAATATATATTATATGTCATATTATATATATTATTTATAACATATGATATATCTTATATGACATATTATATATATTATACATATTAAATGTTGTGTATAAGATGTATATACTACATATAATATATAATATATATAATATATATAATATGTCATATGTTTTATATTATATGACATACATACAATATATATTATATGTATTATAAATGTATAATATATTATCTATATAATGCATATCTTAATTATTATGTATAATATATATTATACATATAATATATATATGTATATTATATATTAAATATTGTATCTGACATATATACTATATATTATATATATATTATATGTGACATATATTATATCCTGTATATGATATATACTATCTATTATATATGAGATATACAGTATATATTTTATATGATATATAAAATACATTACATATGATATGTATATTATACATTACATATTATGTATAATATATTATATGTATTATATATAGGATATATAATATATGGTATATGATATATATTATGTATGATATATGACATATATTATACGTTATATGATATATATCATATATAATATATATTATATGATATATATCATATATTATATAAATTACATGATATAAATTGTATATATTATATATTATATTATAGATAATTATATAGAATTATATTATATTATATTATCTATAATCATAGTATATTATATTACTTATAATATATCATAACATATTATATATTATGTTATTATTATATGTTATATAATATTTCATATTATATTATATATGATACAATATTTTACATTACATTATATATAATATAATATTTTATATTATATTAAATATAAAATATAATATTTTATTTATATTATATGTAGTATAATATTAGATATATTATATTATAATCTATCTTATGATATATGATATGGAATATCATATACCATGTGAGATATCATATATGGTCCTAACATATCATATTATATGATATACGGTATGTGGTCCTAATAATTACATATTATTATATGTTATTATATTATATATGATATATTGTATATAATATAAGGATGCAGTATGTAAAAGGCAATTATATATATGTCGTATATTGTATATAATATTATATATAATGTATATATTATGTATAATATATACATTATATATCATATATATGGTCGTAAGTGCCACTGTCTTTGCTGAGTTTTTCGAAGGTCAGAGCAGATTGAACTTTTGTGGTTTCATTGTCCCTGATTCTGATTTTTCTTATGGGGAACCTGTGTTACTGCATTCAAGGTATGTTCATACTGGCCTGTCAAATGTGATCTTTTCAAATTCCTAGTTAATGTTTTCAAAATATGTTATTTAAAATATTATTCTCTGTATTTTCCATATCAGAGGATATCCATATCAGATATATATAATTATATATATAATTGTGTAATCATATAAATAATTATATATAATCATATAATCATATAAATAATTATATATAATATATATTATATATAATACATAATATATACAATATATAATATATAATATATATTTATATTATATATAATATACATTACATATTATATATTATATATCATTTTATTATATATATAATTATATATATGATTATATAATTATATATAATCATATATATAATATTATATATAATAAGTATATAACATTACATATTTTTATATTATATATAATATATTGTATATAATATAAGGATGCAGGATGTAAAAGGAAATTATATATATGTTACATATATTATATGTATTATATATATTATATTAAATATCATTATATATATATATGTTTGTGGGTGCCCTATATCCCATCTCATAACTTATTTTAAGAAGCACAGCATAATAATATGTCGGCTAGGGATTCAGTTGTTGAAACAAAACACTGAGCCTTCAATGACCTTCCTGTACATGTAAAAGCACACCTGTCTGCATGGCAGCAGGTGGACCTCCCAATGTGGATTGTGCCTTCACCCTGGAACGTTTATGCCCTATCGCCATGGTGATGGCGTTAGGGATCTCCTGCCGTTGGTCCTAACTGCCACTGTCTGTGCTGAGTTTTTCAGAGGTCAGAGCAGATAGAACCTTTGTGGTTTCATTGTCCCTGATTTTGATTTTTCTTATGGGGAACCTGAGTTGCTGCATTCAAGGTATGTTCATACTGGACTTTGAAATACGATCTTTTCAAATTACCAGTTAATGCTTTCAAAATATGTTATTTAAAAAATTATCCTCTGTATTTTCCATATGCAGTTATAAGTATGTTTCATGGTTATATTTTATTCCTCAATTTATATACTTGATTACTGTACCAAGCAGAGTACCTTTGAAAGTTTTCTTCATTTAAAAAATAGGTATCTTGGCTCAGGCCTCTAATCCCAGCCCTTTGGGAGGCCAAGGCAAGAGGATCACAAGGCGAGGAGATCAAGACCATCCTGGCCAATACAGTAAAACTCTGTCTCTACGAAAAATACAAAAAATTAGACAGGCATTGTGGCATCTGGTGTAGTCCCAGTGTGGTGTAGTCCCAGCTGCTGGGAGTCTGAGGCAGGACAATCCCTTGAACCCGTGAGGCAGAGGATGCAGTGAGAGAAGATGGCGCCATTGCACACCAGCCTGTGCAGCAGAACAAGGCTCTGTTTAAAAAAAAATTATATACATATTATACATATTATATATGTATTATATATTGTATAATATATTATATATAATATATATGACATATAAGATAATTGACATGATTTAATATATATGACATAATACAATTGGCATGATAATTAATAATGACATAAAAGATATATTATATATAATATGTAATACAATATATATTATATATAATATATATTATATATAACGTGTAATACAATATATATTATATATAATATATATTAAATATACCATATAATATATATGATATATATTCTATATTATATATAGCATATATTATATATAATATATCTTATGTCATATAATATATATTATGCATAATATATATAAAATATATGTATTATACATAATATATATAATATATAATATATAATATGACATATGACATATATTATATTACATGACATACATAATATATAGTATATAATATACATGTATAACATATATTATATATCATATATATTAAACATTATATATAATATATAAAACATTATATACAACATATAATATATTAAATATAACATATAGAGTATATAATATATTATATATTACATATAATATATAAGATATTAAACATTATATATTATATATGATATATAATATATTAAATATTAAATATTATATATAATATATAATATAATATATATTATATTATATATAATATAGAATATATTATATATAACATATATTATATTAAATATTATATATAATATATTATATATTATATAATCTACTAGATATATAATTTATAATTTGCATTATATATGTAATATATATAATTATATTATATGTATATTATATATATTGAATATTATATCTGTCATATATAATATATATTATACATATTATATGTGATATATATTAAATCTTATGTATGATATATAATATACATTATATATGATATATATTGTATATTAAATATGGTATATAAAATGCATTCTATATAATATATATATTGCACATAATATATTATGTATAATATATGATACATATGACATATATCATGTGATATAATATATAATATATGACATATATTATATATGATATCTGATATATAATATGCATTATATGATATATATGATATATATTATATATTTTATTATATATAATTATATTATTTATATTATATAGCATATAATCATTACATTATATATCATAACATATTATATATTGTATCATTATTATGTATATCATATTTTATATTATATTATATATTTAATATTATATATAGTACATATTATATTATAATATATATTGTTATGATATATGATATGGAATACCATGTATCATATGATATACGATATATGGTCCTAATACATCATATTATATGATATACGATATATGGTAGTAACAATTATATATTATTAAATATTCTTATATTATATATGATATATTGTATGTAATATGAGGATGCAGGATATAAAAGGCAATTATATATATGTTATATAAAATATACATATATTATATATTATATATTATATTGTATATATTATGCATATGTAATACATACTGTTTTACATATAATATATTATATATTATATTATATGATATATAATAGATTATATTATAGAAGATATATAATATATCATGTAATATATTATGTAATATATAATTAATATTATATTATCTATAATACATAATTTGCATAATATTATATATGATATTTATATTATGTATATTCTATATTATATAGGATATATAATACAGTATATGTCATATATATATTTTATATAATATGTATGGTCCTAAGTGCCACTATCGGTGCTGAATTTTTCAAAGATTAGAACAGATTGCACCTTTGTCGTTTCATTGCCCTGATTTTGATTTTTCTTATGGGGAACATGTGTTGCTACATTTAAAGTATGTTCATAGGGGCCTGGGAATTGCGATCTTTTCAAATTACTAGTTAATGCTTCCAAAATATGTTATTAAAAAAATTATCCTGTGTATTTTTCATATCAGAGGATATCCATATTAGATATACATAATTATAGGTATAATTATATATAATATAATAGTATATAATATATATTACATATCATGTATAATATTTTATATAATATTATATATGATATATAATATATCATATATATTTTATATATTTTATATAATATATATGATATATTATATAAAAATTATATATAATATATAATTGTATATATAATTGTATATATTATATATAATAATTAGATATTATTTTATATTATTATATTACATGTAATATACTGTATATAATATTGGGATGCATGATGTAAAAGGAAATTTTATATAAGTTATATATGTTATATTAAATATGGTTATATATAATATATATTTGGGGGTGCCCTATTTCCCATCTGATTACTTATTTTAAGAAGCACAGCATAATAATGTGTGGGCTAAGGATTCAGTTTTTGAAACAAAACACTGAGCATTCAGTGACCTTGCTACACATGTAAAAGCACACCTTTCTGCATGGCAGCAGTTGGACCTCCCACTGTGCATTGTTCCATCACCCTGGAATGTTTATGCCCTATCGCCATTGTGATGGGATTAGGGATCTCCTGCCGTTGGTCCTAACTGCCACTGTCTGTGCTGAATTTTTCAAAGGTCAGAGAAGATTGGTCAGAGTCAAAGGTCAGAGTCAGAGGCAGGAAAATCGCTTGAACCCTTGAGGCAGAGGTTGCAGAGAGCGAAGATGGCGCCATTGCCCTCCAGCCTGTGCAACACAACAAGACTGTTAAAAAAATTATATACAAATTACATATATTATGTATGTATTATATATGATATATGGTATACCATATATAATATATATTATATATTATATATGGTATACCATATATCATATATAATATATATTACATAATATATATTATATAATATATGATATATATTATATAATATATACCACATATATTATATATTGTCTACAATATATAATATATTTTATATGTCATATTATATATATTATATATTATATAATACATAATATATATAATACATAATATATAATATATAATATATAATATATAATACATATTATATATTATATATAACATATATTATATATAATATACTATATATAATATATAATATATAATGTGTCATATATTATATATTATACATAATATATATAAAATATACGTATAATATATAATATATATAAAATATACGTATTATATATAATATATATAATAAGACATATAATATATATTACATCATATGACATATATAATATATTATATATAAAATATATATGTACAATATGTAATATGTATAATATATAAAATATTTTATATGTTTAATATATTACATATAATATATAACATGTATCATATATAATATGTATTTATATTATATTCATTTTATATATCTTAAATATATCTGTCATATGTAATATATATTATATATAATATTATAAATATTAAATCTTATATATGATATATAATATATATTATATATGATATATATATTATATCATATAGAGGATATGTACAATATATTATATATGACATATATAATACATTATACATTATGTATAATATATAATATGTATTATATATAATATATGATATATAATATATAATATAAGACATGTTAGGTATGATATATGACATATATTATTTATATTATATGATATATATTATATATTATATTATATATAATTAGATTATATTATATATAATGATATTATATTATATATAATCATATTGTATTATATATGATATATAATATATAATACATATATATGTATTATATATGATATTATATATATCATTACATGTATAATATTATTTTTGTATATTATGTCATACTTCACATTGTATTATATTATATACCTAATATAATATGTTATATATATAATATATATCATATATAATATATATTATATATAATATATATAACATATATTATATTATAATCTCCAGTATATTAGATATAATATATATTACATGCATTATATTATAATATATGTAATATATAATATAATATATATTGTATATGGAATCTATACATATAATGTATATTATATATATTATATATTACATTATATTATATTATAATATAGATATATAATATATATAATCTATAGTATAAGATAATATATACATTCTATATTATAATATAATATATAATAATATAATATATTTAATCTATATTATAATATAATATATATATTAGAATATGTATTATGCATTATAATATAATGTAGATTATATATGTTATATTATATTATATATAATATAATATATATCATATTATATATATTATAATATATATTATATTATAAAGGTATTATATATTATATTATAATGTATATTATATATTATATTGTTGTATATATTAGATATATGATCTTATTATATAGATTATATATATAATATTATAATGTATATTTTATATATTAGATTATAATGCATATTATATATGTATTATATATGATATATATTATATGTGTTATATTATATTATAAAGTATATGATAAATTATATTATAATATATGTGATATATATCATACTATAATATGTGATATATATCATACTATAATATGTGATATATATCATAGTATACTATATGATATATATCATAGTATACTATGTTATGTATCATAGTATACGATATTATAAATCATAGTATACTATATTATATATATCATAGTATACTGTATTATATATAATAGTATAATATATGATATATAATAGTATAACATATGATATATATTATAGTATAATATACGTCATATTTAATAGTATAATATATGTCACATATATTATAGTATAATGTGTGTCACATATATTATAGTATAATATATGTCATGTATATTATAGTATAATATATGTCATGTATATTATAGTATAATATATGTCATATATATTATACTGTTATATATCATTTATATTAAAATATAAGATATATTATACATATTAAAATATATCATATTATATATAATACTATAATATATTATATATAATACTATAATATATATTATATATATAATACTATGATATATATTATATATATAATACTATGATATATATTATATATATAATACTATGATATATATTATATATATAATACTATAATATATTATATATATAATACTATAATATATTATATATATTATATATAATATATATTATGTATATTATATATAATATATATTATACTATAATATATAATATATATAATATATATTATATTATTATACTATAATATATATTATAAATATTGTAGTATAATATATATTATAAATATTGTAGTATTATATATTATATATCATATATAATAAATGTTATATATTATATTATGCTTTATGATATGGAATATCATATATCACATGATATATGATATTTGTTCCTAATAAATCGTATTATATGATATGTGATATATGGTTCTAATAATTACATATTATTATATGTTATTATATTATGTATGATATATTGTATACGATATGGGGATGCAGGATGTAAAAGGCAATTTTATATATGTTATATATAATATATATTATATAATATATATGTTATATCTATTATATATATTATATTATATATGTTATATAATATATATAATATATTTTATAACATATATAATATAATATATATCATATATGTTATACATATTATGTTACATATAATATATATTATATATTATGTTGTATATAATATACATTATATATTATGTTGTATATAATAGATATTACATATTATGTCGTATATAATATATATTATATATTATGTTGTTTATAGTATATAATATATTATGTTATATATAATATATATTATATATTATATATTTATTATATATTATATTTGATATTATCTATAGTACATGTTATATTATATATTATATATATTATATATTATTAGGTATTACTTATATAATGTATAATATAGTATATAGTATATAAATTATATATAATATATGTGGTCCTAAGTACTACTGTCTGTGCTGAGTTTTTCAAACGTCAGAGCAGATTGAACCTTTGTGGTTCCATTGTTCCTGATTTTGATGTTTCTTATGGGGAACCTGTGTTGGTACATTCAAAGTATGTTTATACTGACCTGTCAAATGTGATCTTTTCAAATTACTAGTTAATGCTTTCAAAATATGTTATTAAGAATAATTATCCTGTGCATTTTTCATATCAGAGGATATCCATATCAGATATATATATAATTATATATATAATTAAATATAGTATAATAACATAATATATAATATATAATATATAATATTTTATATATTAATATATTGTTAATTAATATAATATTAATATGTTATTTATATATTAATATATTAATATAATATATATTATATAATTAATATATAATATATAATATATAATGTATATATAATGTATAATATACATATATCATCATATATAATATCTGTTATATACTATATATAATATATAATATCTTATGTAATATATAATATATATTATGTTATATATTATATATAATTATATATATAATTATATAGATTATATTATATATATAGTAATTATATATTATTATATATCAGTATATTATATGTAATATATTGTATATGATATAAGGATGCAGGTTGTGAAAGCAAAATATATATATGTTATATATATTATATATATTAGATTTAACATGTTTATATATATATTATATATATTTTTGGGGTTTGCCCTATTTCCCATCTCATAACTTATTTTAAGAAGCACAGCATAATAATGTGTGGGCTTGGGATTCACTTTTTGAAACAAAACACTGAGCCTTCAATGACCTTCCTGTACATGTAAAACACACCTCCCTGCATGGCAGCAGTTGGACCTCCCAATGTGGATTGTGCCTTCACCCTGGAATGTTTGTTCCCTATTGCCATGGTCATGGGATTAGGGATGTCCTGCCGTTAATCCTAAGTGGCACTGTCTGTGCTGAGTTTTTCAAAGGTCAGAGCAGATTGAACCTTTGTGGTTTCATTGTCCCTCATTTTGATTTTTCTTATGGGGAACCTGAGTTGCTGCATTCAAGGTATGTTCATACTGACCTGCCAAATGCGATCTTTTCACGTTACTAGTTAATGCTTTCAAAATATGTTATCTAAAGAATTATCCTCTGTATTTTCCATATGCACTTATAAATATTTTTCATGGTTATGTTTTCTTCCTCAATTTATATATTTGATTATTGTACCAAGCAGATTACCTTAGAAATTTCTCTTCATTTAAAAAATATGTATCTTGGCTCAGGCCTGTAATCCCAGCACTTTGGGAGGCCAAGGCAAGAGGATCACAATGTAAGGAGATCAAGACCATCCTGGCCAATACAGTGAAACCCTGTCTCTACTAAAAATACAAAAAATTAGCCAGGCATGGTGGCAGCTGGTGTAGTCCCAGTGTGATGTAGTTCCAGCTACCTGGGAGGCTGAGGCAGGAGAATCACTTGAACCCATGAGGCAGAGCTTGCAGTGAGCCAAGACGGCGCCATTGCACTCCAGCCTGTGCAGCAGAGCAGGACTCTGTCTAAAAAAAATTTACATATGTATAATATATATTATCTATATATTAGATATTATATATCTAATATATATAAGATATATTACATGTGATATTATATATATAATATATATAATATATATAAAATATATATATTATATATAATATATACAATATATAATATATAATATGATATATAATTATGTGTGTATATTTATATATATGTGTAGTCCCAGTGTGTATTGGGATTATATATATATATGTATATATATACATATACATATTATATTTATGTATATATATACATATACATATTATATTTATGTATATATACATATATATATTATATATGTATATATTATATATATGTATATATGTGTATTCCCAGTGTTAATTGGGATTCAGTTTATTCCCAAATTCCCAAATTATATATATATAATTTCCTTTTACATCCTTCATCCTTCAACGTTCCATCCGCCCCCCACAGATTAAGTTATTCCCTAGGGGAAAATATGGCAATGTCTATTTTAATGCAATTTTTAACCTAATTAAGAACCTATGAAATCATTACTTTCCAAAACTTTGGAACAAAGCCACAGTAGTATGGATGGGTTGGAGGCTTTTCACACAATAAAATGTACCTCTCTTTGTTTTTAACATGTTTTTCTCTTTCTCTGTTCTTTTTTTGTGAAATGTGTATTTACTTTAATAAATTTGTAGTAAGTCATTTCCATTCACATATTAATTTTTTAAACTAATAAGAATGTGTATTGTCTACGTGTGAAATAAAACACACATTTATTTTTATGCTTTGGGAGTTATCCAAAATCATGGAATTGTCAATCACAGTCAACCACCCAACCTACTCACCTTTCCAGTGTAATCTTAGTCAAATTTTTTTTTCTTATCCTATGAGATGCAGTATTTCATCTCAGAAAGATAAATAGAATGAATTGGTAGAGACTATTAACTAAGAACATACAGTTTTATTTATACTCAGAAGCAAGTAGATTATGTACATATATAGGAAGATAAAAATTAAAAGGATTATTGTGTAAATTTGCATGTAGAGAGCTTTGAAAACCTGTTTACTTGTTAATGCTGTTTTGATGTATTGTGTGACTTTTTTCTCCCGACCCATCATCCAGAGCTCTCTGCAGGAGCTAAGTGCTCATCAGTTCCATGACTTGGAAACTGTCTAAATTTAGAGGCACTTGTATTTGTTAGTAAATAAGGCAAGATGATATTGTTTCACAGGTTTTAGTGCAGAAGACTGAATAGATAAGCTGCTCCACCCAGTACACTGGTGTTCATTTCATGGTCATCTCATCTGTTAACCATGGATATAAAACACTTATCTTCAATGATCTTCCTGTACATGTAAAAACACACCTCTCTACATGGCAGCAGTTGGACCTCACAATGTGGATTGTGCCTTCACCCTGGAAGGTTTATGATGCCCTATCGACCATGGTGATCGGATTAGGGATCTGTTGCCCTTTGCTCTACCACTGTCTGTGCCAGCCAGGCCACTGGGCCATTGTGGCCGATGGTGATGCCCTTTGTGTGGAGCGCACTGAGTATGCGCTGAGGCAGACGCAGTACTTTTGACAACTTTATCTGCTTCTTTCAAAACTGGGTCTGCATTATGATAAAGTGGTCGGTTTTAGGCCAAGCAGGTGTATGTCATAGAACAATGACTTGGGAGTTCAGAATCCTGGGCGCGAATAAGCCTCTGAGCCTTATTAAGCTGTGAAATCTAAAGCAAGACATTTCACTGATAATTAAGCCTCATGAGCACTTATACTGTACACTTTACCTACATCAAATCATTCGGCCATCACCACAGACAAATGGCATGATTGATTTACTATCACCTTTCGCTTGGCAGAAAAAGACAGAGATGAATGTGCCCAAGCTTATGAGCCCCTCAGCAAAAGAGCCAAGATGGGAACCCAAGCATACAGCCCCAATGCTGAGGCTCTGAACTAGTGACCTGCCCTCAGCACTCAGCCTTGGGATCATGAGTCACTGTGCAAGGGAGTTCCAACATCTGCATGTATGTGTGGAATGATCTGAGCCTGTAGAGTTCATACACACTGGCCACATTATAGGGTGGTGTCTGTCGTCACACAGCTCAGGGCAGGTATTAGTATATGAATAGCTTAGCAGTGTCATAGTCTTTAGGTGAAAGGCACATAAAAGCCCAAATGCTTTTGAACTGGTTGCGGATTTTGAGTTGGAGGACAACACTTGGGACAACCGGTCACATTCCTTCAGTGCGCGGTCACTCCTCAGCACACGTCCCAAAGCCGGTAAATAATGGGAAGACCCTGTACTGATGTTTGATGGCATTATGAACTTCAAATGACCCCTATAGAAATGTTAAAAAAAAAAAAAGTCTGTGAGCTACACAACCTGGGGACAAGACAAGTAAGAACATAAAATACCACTAAATAATGAGGCTCATGTGTCACCCTGCTTGCAACTCCCTCGGCAGCTGGTTTGAAGAGCCTCAGTGCTCACCAGGGGCCATCTCCCCGCTCTGCCCTCTCTCGCTGTGAGTTGCCTGGGCTGAACATAGGCAGCCCCTCACATGATGACTGCAAACACAGGGCAAAGGAAGACTGAACGGAAAATGTATGGTTATAGTGGTTATTTTAAAATATAAGTATTTCAGTATTTTCTAATCTTTAATAATTGATTATTTTTAGGGGAGGTTTTTTTTTTTTTTTTTTGAGACAGAGTCTTGCGCTGTTGCCCAGGCTGGAGTGCAGTGGCATGATCTCAGCTCACTGCAACCTCTGCCTCCTGTGTTCAAGCGATTCTCCTGCCTCAGCCTCCCGAGTAGCTGGGACTACAGGCACGTGCCACCACGCCTGGCAAAGTTTTTGTGTTTTTAGTAGAGATGGGGTTTCACTCTGTTAGCCAGGATGGTCTCAATCTTCTGACCTCATGATCCACCCGCCTCGGCCTCCCAAAGTGCTGGGATTATAGGCGTGAGCCACCACACCTGGCCTGATTTTTTATTTTTTTATTTTTTGAGATGAAGTCTCTGTCACCCAGGCTGGAGTGCAGTGGTGCAATCTCAGCTCACTGCAATCTCTGCCTCCAGGTTCAAGGGATTCTCCTGCCTCAGCCTCCTGAGTAGCTGGGTTTTTTTTGTTTTTTTTTTTTTTTTTGGTGAGATGGGGTTTTACCATGTTGGTCAGGCTGGTCTCGAACTCCTGACCTCAAATGATCTGCCCACCTCCACCTTCCAAACTGCTGGGATTACAGGTGTGAGCCACTATGCCTGACTGATTATTTTCATAACCAAGAAAAGAAATAAATATAATTAATGCTGGTGCATGGTATTAAATCTAGTTTTTAAAAAATTCACACATAAACAAGGCAGAACCCTATACCCTCCATGATAAATGCAGTAGCAGTGTATGTGGGTCTGTGGAGGTTGAAAGGGACTTGGTAGATGTCAAGAAGGTAGTGGCAGTCCTGCTGGGCTTTTAAAGGGTCTGAAGAAGTGACAGGATGCTGTGGTTGAATCCTAGCATGTATTTTAGCATTTGTTCATTTGGAGTTTGATTATTTCACGTTGCTTTCATTTGCCATTACCTGGAAAGCCAAGGGGGCTCTACTCTCATTTCCTTGCTGCTCTTTCTTTGCCTTCCTTGGTCCATGAAGAAGATGGTCCAGGAGAAGCTCATTCCATGCTTGTTAACCAGGCACACCCCTAAGTTCCAGTCCCTGAGTCATTCATGAGTAGCACTGCCAATGAACTGACAGCCATGCTGTGTCCCTCCACATCCCCTAGGTGACTCAAAGAAGCTTTCCAAAAGGTGTGTGAAAAGGGAGCCCTACTCTACTACCAAGGTAAAGTAGCCTGTCTTTGCCTAAGATGTAAATGTTGTTTTCTTGGATCCTTTATTTTTCAGTTGATATCAGCTATGGGAAAATTATCCACTACATTATAGATGTTAGATAATATTTCCTTGGGGATGGAGGAGGTGTATTTTACCAACTGACACCTGATTCCAGAGGACGTGCAAAATTGGCAGTGTCAGATAGTACACTGCGTGTTAAGGGATGTTTTCTTCAGGAACAAGCTTTCCACTTTAGATAAGAATTCTGCAATTGCTACTCAAAAATTACCTAGACAGAAACATTCTTCAAGAAAAGCCCCTGTGCTTTCCTAAGGGAACTCTACTCTAGAGTTGGGGCTCTTGACTTGAACCTTATTTCCAATCTTGGTTACCCAGAGTTTCCAAGTGAACAAAAGACCTGTGTGAGCCATCCATAGCATAGCCTGATTCTCAGAGTGTTTTCCTTCTCTAATTACAGGTGACTTCAGAGAGCACATTCAATGGTACGTATTCTGGAATCACTCACTGGTTCTTAGAAAAGGATTCTATAGGAAATCTGGAGCTTAACTGCTGGCTTTTGTCTGGAGAGCCTCCATGATCCAAGACATCTGGTGGGAATGAGGATGTGGGGTAGAGTAAAAGAAACTGGTTTTCCAGGTGACATACTCTTTTTATCTATGTATAGTTTCTGGGAACGTGTTCACATTAGGTTGTGTGTGGGTATGTGTGTATTAGGGTGGAGGTGGGGTGAGGTGGTCTGTGTGCACGTCTGCATGATTTGCTTGTGAATGTGTGTCTATGTGTGTTTCCCCCAGGAAAAAAATGTTGTGTTTACCCAGCACAACTCTCAGTGCCATTTTTCTTAATTTAACAAATCAGACCACATACTTTACTTACATTAGTTCACACCTCATCATCATCATGCCCATATGTTGTGAGCTTGTTTATTGAGCCCACATGCCAGATGGAGAAACTAAGCCACATAAATGAATGTGCCCTGGTTCACTTGCTGCATAGTGAAGAGTCAAAATGTTTACTCATACGGTGCTAATGTTGAAGGCCTGAACTACAACTCTATTTATCAGCCAGTGAAGAGATCACTATTCACCATGCAAGGGAGTTCCAGCACCCTCTATGCCTGGAATTACCCACTCCTGCAGAGATCCCAAATGTCATCCCTCACATAAGAGAGCCTCATGATCTCATAATCCAGGTAGCTATGTAGACATCTTCCTGCAGGTGTCACATAGTCCTTAGTGTGAAACCAACATAGAAAGCCCATGTTTCTGACCAAATCACAGGTTCTGAAACACTAAGGGAGGCACTAAGTAGGGCAATGTGGTACCTGCGTGTCATAGCTGGGTCTCCTCAAGACATGGATGAAGTCCAATAAGAATTGGGGAGATGCTTTAGAGTCTTGATGGAGTTATCACCACAAGCTCTCTGAGCTACACACTTTAGGGATCATGACCATTAAGTACTCAAATTACCATTTGGTTGTTATCCGGGTATCCGTCATCCTTGTGGCAACTCTTGTGAAGCTGGTGTGGACAGCCTCAGTGCTGGAGCTGTGCCTCCCTTCTGAGTGGACCCTTTCTGTGTTAGCAGGTGGGTACAAGCATGGGGGTCAGCACACTCAGTGGATTTACACACACAGCATTGAAGAGTAAGGCTGGGCTTCGTTATTTACACATTTTCAATAACTGATGATCTTCATAACATAAAATCAGTGATGTAGTACACTAGAATATTGTCCCTAGTATTGAATCTTGTCTCTCAACAAAGGGTTGCTTAAAGTCACATGACAGATTCCATTCAACTGATGACACATGCTGTAGCAGCAGTTAAAGCAGTCATTTGAAAAGGCTTTTACTATAAACTTCTGTGTGAGCCTGAAGTGGGGGATAAAGGAGGTGATTAGCTCCCCTGTGCCATGTTTCTATTATGTGTGTGGTGGAGGAAAATTACACAGGAAGGTGACGGAGAGAACAGAGCAAAGGATTGGACAGGTCCATTGAACCCATGAGACTATGGTGAGGTTAGTGAATGAGATTGGTCATTTTAGCTCAAATTTTACCCAGAGCTGGTGCAGCCACTGCCCATTCTTAGCCAGACCTTATTGCAGGCAGCTCTGATCAATAGTCAAGGAGGCAGTGGGGGTTGCAGACTTAATTCATTAAATCACCAAAGCACCAGCCCACACGGCCACTTTTCCAGTTAATTCACAGTAGCTTGCATATTCAGGTTTGATCAGTGGAAGGGAAGTTACTCTTTGCAGACCCATCTTTTGACAATCATTTTGCAGTGTCGGAAGGTCTGAGCAGCCTCGGGAGGCAAGCAGTCCCTGGTCCCTCAGTGTAGTCACTGGAGGAGACAGTCACTGAGAGGCAGCTGGCAGGGTGAAGGGAAAGGGGAGGCAGGCCACAGAGATGACAGCCTTTAAGCTGTCATACTGGGGAGGTGAAGGATCTGAAAGAGGAAGGAGAATTCTTTATCATTAAGGACCTGTCCTTATCTCAGGCATTTCCTCCAGAGCATCACCTTTGTCCACCCACACACCTCGGGCTAGGAGGACTGGAGAAAGACAGTGAGGGGTCTCTTGGGTCTCTGGCACAGGGCGTGAGGAAGAGGCGTCAGTTTTTCAGGAATCTCTCTCTCTAGGGAACCAAATACATTTCCCATCTCAGGTCCTTCACTCAGCGGGGTTGAGGTTCTGCTCGTCACTTATCATCTCTGAATGTCAGCACCCTCAAGTGTAAAATCTCAGCCACAGCCCCTCCTCTGCACCCCCTGCAGGGCTGCTGTTCTCCATAAACCATAAGGCATCACGCCCACGGAAAAGCCGAACAGGAAAGCATGCTCCACTGCCCCGGAGCCATCCAACTTCCCCCTCCATATTCCGCCACTGCTAAGTGTCCAGCTTATTCCTCCTGGCATGTAGTAAACACTTAGAGAACATTACTGAAGTACCAGTCCTCTCTAAGGTTTTCCTGTATTTAGTGATTTTTAGCCCTGTACTGTGATACTAAGAAGTAGGGCCTAAATAGGGCCTAAAAAGTATTGCTAAAATTACATTATGACAGTGCAGAGAACTGAGGGCAGAGGGAGGACATGAGCTTGCCAGGTCCACATGGCTTAGTGGAATTTGAATCCGGGCCCCCACTCTGCACCAGCCCTGCACTCACAGTCATCCTGCTGTGTTCTCCTCTCCAGGAAGGCACTGCCCATGCAGTCTGTCTGATAGAGGTGTTGAGTGCTCACTGAACTCCGTGATCTTCCTGAAACCCAACTTTGATTCAGTGGGCTCTGCTTGGAAGCCTGTAAAGAAAAGGATCATAAGTTTAAACTTAGAACAGATTATCACTATTTTCCCTCTGGTCTTCTGTCAGCAAGATGTCAACAGCCCTATCTATTGTAAATGCATTAACCAGCATCTTCTCTGATAGAGAATACAAGAAGATATGCTGTGCACACCAACCAGTGTCGGAGACCTCCTGGCTCCCGGGTAAAGAAGAAGAGGTACCCACAAGAAGGTACTGTGGAAGTTCATTAATTAAGTTGATTCAAGAATAGCAATTGCGGGGAGTATTCAGTGTCCCATATGTAAGAGGAAACTATGAAGAGACTAAGCCATATTTTTTAATGTGTCAGGATTCTAATTTGCCTGGTGAGTAAATATTGCTACAACCACAAAAGTAAATATCTACTTAAAAGTCAATTTTGGTTCATGTTTAATGATAGACAATGTTTCAAGCTAATGTCTAGAACTTACCTGGTTGTTAAACATAAGCATAGATCTCCCTGAAAGAGTGGTGCTATATTATTATTTTTCAATTAATATATTTCTTTAGAGAGTTTTAAATTGACATAAAAACTGAGCATATGGCCGGGCGTGGTGGCTCACACTTATAATCCCAGCACTTTAGGAGGTCAAGGCAGGCGGATCATCTGAGGTCAGGAGTTGGAGACCAGCCTGGCCAACATGGTGAAACCCCATCTCTACTTAAAATACAAAAAAATTAGCTGGGTGTGGTGGCAGGTGCCTGTAATCCCAGCTACTCAGGAGGCTGAGGCAGGAGAATTGCTTGAACCCGGGAGGCAGAGGTTGCAGTGAGCCAAGATCATGCCATTGCACTCCAGCCTGGGTGACAAGAGTGAAACTCCATCTCAAAATAAATAAATAAATAAAAATTGAGTATATAATACACGAAGTTCCCATATTATTCTGTCTCCTCACCCTCACTTCCTAATTTCACCTATTAGTAACATCTTACATTACTGTGGTACATTTGCTAGAATAATGAGAACATATTGATACATTATTATCTGAAGTCTACATTTGCATAATGTTCATTCTTTCTGTTATACATATATATGAATTTTGAAATATTTAAAACATTATGTTCACCCTTATGGTCTCATAAAGAAAATGTTCACTTCCCTAAAGATCCTCTCTTCTCATTAATCTCTGTCCTCTTTCTCCAGAAACCTTGGCAACTATTAACATTTTTACTATCGCTTCAGCTTTGCCTTTTCCAGAATGTCATATAGTTGGAATCATATATTATGTAGTTTTTTCAGATGAATTTATTGCACTAAATTGATGTACACTTTAGCTGCTTTCATGTCTTTTTTATGCCTTAATGGCAAAAAATGGCACATTAAATCACCAAATAATATTGCATTAAATGAATTTTTGTCTTTTTATTCACCTGTTGAAGAATTTGGTAGATTTCATGAGAGAAACCATCTGGGCCTGGTGCTTTCTTTTTCGGAATGCTCTTAATGTGAATTCAACTTATTTAATAGACATAAGTTTATTCAAATTAGGATTCTAGCATGATCTTGGGAAGATTGCCTTTCAAGGAATTGATACATTTCACTGAGGTTATCAAACTGCGGTCATAGAACTGTTCATAATATTCCTTTTAATGCCTAACAGTTCAGTAGAGATGGCTCCTCTTTTATTTCTGAAATTGGTCATTTGTGTTATCTTCTTTTTCTTGGTTAGCCTGCATATCAATTCATTCATTGTAATGAGCATATCAAAGAACCAGCTTTTGGTTTTATTGATTTTCTGATGATTTGAGTGTTTTAATTTTATTGATTTCTGTGATGTTGTGTATTACTTTTACTTGCTTTCCATTGCATTCCTCTATTTTCTACAGTTCCCTAATTGAAACATGATATTACTGATTTTAGGTCTTGTGATTTTTAGTATATTGCATCCAATGCTATAGATTTCCCTCTAAGGACTGCTTTTGCTACATCCAGAAATCTTGCCAAGTCACATTTTCTTTTAATGTAGTTAAAAGTATTTTTAATTTTCTATTGAGACTTCTTCTTTAACCCATGAGTTATTTAAAAGTGCATTGCTAATTTGCAAATATTTGGGGATTTTGTGGCTCTTTTACAGTTGTTGATTTTTTGTTGTCAGGTATGTGTTGCAAAAGCAGTCATCTACCTCATCTTGCCACCACCCAAGATGGCCCAGGATGTGGGCTCTCCCTAAGTGAATCTTTGGCAATCTGCCAACCTGATGTGGTCGGCCTCCTTCTTTAGTCTGAGCTTGCCTTCTGCTTAGAAAGGGCCATTCTCAGTTCTGGCAGGGAGTTTTCCCAACATTGAGAAGGTGGCATTCTTACTCCCCACTGCAGCCTGCACCTCTGACCGGTGGTCAGCAGACAGGACAGAGGTCCTCATTAGACAGAGTTCAGCGGGGTCTCTGACCAAAGTGCATCTTCAGAGTCTGCACCTATCCACTGTGACCACGGGCAGGCTCTGAGTCCTAAAGCAGGAGGAACTGTGCGACCATCCTGATTGGAAATTTGTGAGGATCACCGTGTTACTCAAGTAAGGTCTTTGGAAAGTGTCGTATTACTACTGTTTGTGAACTGCTTGTTGGTGGCCTAGCTGAGCCACACACTTTATGAAAACCAGGACCCCTCAGCTGGTGTGGGTGTCTATGCAGCCTGAGACCCTCATGTGAACAGCCTCGTGGCAGCTGTCTTTGCCCCTTGCCACCATCAGTGCCTCCTTGTTCCTGGGCACTGCTTTCTCTGATGGTGCTCCATTGTTTTCCTGCACCTCAGTGTCTACAGCTGGACGTCTCTTCTGCAATCTAGGCGAGGGGGCATCAATAGCAGTTCTGCTGTGGCACTGCCTTCCTTCTTAGCTTGTCTTGCTCAGTCTTAGGCTCCCTCAAAGATCCCACCCTTCAGGTTCTTCCACAAGTTTCTTATTGAAATCCGAGCAGAAAACTATGACCAATATGACCAATCCTATACCCACTGAAGACATGAATGGAGAATTAAAACAATTCTCCATGGACTCTACCATATAGATCCCTAGAAGTAATTTCTAAAAAAAAAAAAAAAAACATCAAGGAAGATGTAATAGTTTTCCATAAATTAGAATACCCTACATGTACAATTAAATGAAATGGCTAGTATAGTCTTGAAACCAAAACCAGATAAGGTAAATTAAATTCTGTGATATTTTAAAATACTGTAAATTCTGACTAATGTGAGTTAATATCAGAATATGAAATAGTAGATTAACATTGAAAATGCAATAAATAAAATTAGCTACCTCAAGAGTTTAATGGAAAAAAATGTGATTATTGCAATAGATTCAGGAAATTCATGAATAACATTCATCCTATATTTGTAGGACAACTATCTGATTAACTTTAAGTAACCTGTGACAACCATTTGAATTCATGCTGCTTTCACAGCATATCTCTTGACTTGTTAAAAACCCGACAAGAATTTCCATAACATTAATTTATTTTTAACACCTATATTTGGTGTGAGCCCACCATAAAGTTTGCCCACTGAAAAGGTCTACAATTTGATGCTTTATTAAATTGTTACTGTGTGCACCCATCACCACGATCTAATTTAAATATGTTTCCCTCACCCAAGTTCTCTCTTGCGCACTGGCAGTTAATCCCCACTCCCATCTCCAGCCCTAAGCAATACTGCTGTGACATTCCATCTCCATAAATTTCCCGCTTGCTTTATAGAAATGGACATATATATATATTTGGAATCTGACTTCCTTCATTTCGCATACCATGTTTGAAGTTAATTGACGTGTTAGTACGTGCTGGTCATGTGTTTTCCTTCATAGTCTGCTGTGTTTATTCATATAGATAGTGTTTATTCATTTATCAGTTAATGGACATTTAATTATTTGGTTATTTTCTTTGATGAGTAATGTAGTTTTGAGCATTCATATACAGTCATGTAATGCATAATGACATTTTGGTCAAAAAAAAATTTTTTTTTTTCTGAGACCCAGGCTGGAGTGCAGTGGCACAATCTTGGCTCACTGGAACCTCCACCTCCCAGGTTTAAGCAATTCTTGTCCCTCAACCTCCCGAGTAGCTGGGACAACTGGCACACACCACCACGCCTGGATAATTTTTGTATTTTCAGTAGAGACAGGATTTTGCTGTGTTGGTCAGGCTAGTCTCAAACTCCTAACCTCAGGTGATCCACCCACCTCTGCCTCCCAAAGTGCTGGGATTATAGGCATGAGCCACCACACCCAGCCTAATTTTTTTAAGAAACAAGAGAACTATTTTCTAAATTACTTTTGCCAATTTATATTCCTACCATGATGCATAGCACTAATTTCACTGTACAATGTATGGTAGGCCCCAATATGTAAGAAATGATGAAAGTAACACACAAAGATTAGTATAAAACAAATGAGATTATCGTTGTTGCTATCATCTTTGTCAAATTCTGAAAACAATCTGAGTATATTTTTATATAAATATGCTTGGCAACATAACTGGAAAACGCATTATCAGTTACATTTATCAGTAACAAAGACATAAATTTGAAGGGGGAAAAACACTTGTACTAACAATGCAATGTCAGAATTAACATAAAAATTCTGCTGGTCACTTTGGAATATTTAATTGCCTGGGGCAGTGTTTAGTAGACAAATGAGCATCTATGGAGCACCCAAAGTAGGGGAATCAACAGAACTTGGATTTGAAAAGTTATCTGGGTTTAGAGCGTGAAACTTTGTTAGAGGACACACACCTTGCATGAGCGAGGTGCCTTGGTGTGTGTGGACGTACCATTATGCTTGGAGGTACAGCGTAATGGTGGCTTCCTCCAGAAAGGGACATTTGGGGTGGATTCATTCCATCTAGACAACACAGCCTGATGTGGCATGGACATGAATGGAGGTGAAATGGTCAGTAGTTGAGAGGATCAGTCCTGACAAGGGCCGAGGTGAAAAACCTGGGAACCCCTTCAGGTGCAAAGTCTTCAGCTGAAAAAGGAGGTGGTCACAGGAAATACTGAGATGGGTCAGCAATGCATGGGAGACAGAGTTCTTGGCCCTGCAGGGTGAGTAGTGTGGATTCTCAAGTTTTCTCCTCTCTCCATTAATTTCTTTCCCAATGCAGATGACTTCCATCATACAGTCTTCAGCAACCTTGAAAGATTGGACAAGCTTCAGCCCACTCTTGAAGGTAAAGGAAGGCAGCTAACAAGACTGGCATCTGGGCTTGGCTGTGCGTGTTTTCTATCGTGGGGAAATATATATAACACATTATTTATCATTTGAACCTTTTAAGCAAAGTGTGCACTCCATGGCATTCAATATATTCACAGGGTTGCATAACCAACACCACTATCTACACCCACAATTTTGATGATTTCTTACAAAACCTTGTCCACAATAAGCAATATTGCACCTTCCCCCTATTTCCAGCCCATGGTGATTCCTATCCCACTTTCTCTTGTATGAATTTGACTATTCTAGGCACTTCATGTAATTACAATTATACAATATATTCCTGTTGTGTCTGGCTTATTTCACTAAGCATAATGTTCTCAATGTCCAGCCATGTTGTATCATCTATCAAAATTATGTTCGTTTTTTACAGATGGATGATGTAGCATTGCATGCAGACCACCTTGCTTTTATTACATTCATTTGTTCACTGATGGTTGGATTATTTCCACCTTTTGGCTCCTGTGAAAAGTGATGCTATAAACATTAGTATACAAACATCTGTTTGATTTCTGTTCTCTATTCTTTGGGGTGCCTAAGAGTAGAGTTCCTGGGTCCAACAGGGGTTCCGTATTTAACCTTCTGAGCCACTGCAGACTGTTTTTCACAGTGGCTGCAACTTTATCCATTTCTACCATCAATGTATCAGGGTTACAATTTATTTACATCCTTGTTCACACTTATTTTCCTTTAAATCATCCTAGTAGGTGTATATTGGTGGCTGCTTGTGTTTTTCATTTGCATTTCCCTAATGACTAATGATCCTGAGCAGCTTTTCCTGTGCTACTATCTGTGGCTATATCTTCTTTAGGGAAATATATGTTGAAGTCTTTTGCCCATTTTTAAAGAGTTGTCTGATTTTTATTTAGTTAGTTTGTTGCTGTAGATTTTTGAATATATCTTAAATATATTTAAAATATATTCTAAATTTTAGTCTCTTACAAGATAAATGATTTGCAAATATTTCCCCCTTTCTGTAGAACTTTAGATTCACAAACTTCATTAATTTGTATGAAATCCTCAGCAGTTGACCCCAAACAGATAAGACTGAAGCAGTATTTTAGGAATAGTTGAAAGTATGATCACCACAAAACATAAGCGTAATCAAATCCTGCAAGCTACATGTAAGGCACAATGACAAATAAGGCAGCAAAGGGCCATCTGGTGATTAGTTCACCACACTTGTTGCAACTGTTTGCGCTGCAGAGTTAAAACATACCAGCATTCAACCCATGTCTCCTCTCTTGAAGTAAACTGTCGTATGTTGGCTGGCCTGAACAAGCGTAGATATTCTCCATCCTCAATTAATATGCATGCATGACAAAGAAAAGGAAGCCTGGATGAAAAAATATTGTGTGATTCATAATTATGCTTTAATTAATTTTAAAAGATATAATTTCAGTACTTCTAATTCTCCCATCAGCAATTATAACAAAGAATTAGTGAATAAATACCATAGACTGTTTTGCCTAGAATTGAATCCAATCTGTCTATTAAACTTTGCTTTTATTCAAGTGCAAAATGCTAAAACACATAATAACTGCAGTGACAGCCACTGTGGATCCTCAGAGGTAAAAGTAGTCTTGGGACATAAATCCTGCAAGCTAATATTGTTTTTACAGGTTTAGAAAACCATTTAGCTGGGTTTCAAACCTCACAGTGTGAGCAGTGGGACTCTCATCAAACTATAGCATGTGCTTCAGTACCATTTGTAGACTGACTCATTCCCATTGCCTTAAGTTGCCATCAGCAAAATGCCAGGGACTCTATTTCTTGCTCCTTAGCTCCTCGTTCTTGCCTGTCTTTCCACGAGGGAAGATTTTCTAGCAGGAGCTCAAGCTGTGCTTTTAATGAAACACATCCACAAACACTGTCCTGTTGTCCACATTAAGCAGAGCTCCCTGAATAACTCATGAACAAAAGCATCTATGACTAACTGTTGCTCTGTGTCCTCCTAGCCTCTGAGGAGTCTCTAGTTCACAAGGACAGAGGAGATGGAGAGAGGCCAGTCAACACGAGGGTAAGGTTGCCTTGCTTTCTCTGAAATAGAAATGTTCCTTTCTTGGTGTCTTTCTTTTTCAACTGACTTTACATGTGAAAAAATGACAATGTCCATGACAGGTATTAAATGCAGTTTTCTGAGGGGGAGGAAGAAGTGACTCTTAGCAACTGATATGTAATCCAAAATGGCATTTAGCTATGACGGCTTCAGGTTGTAGACTGTATCCTTGGGGTCCTTGTCCTTGGAAGCAATGTCTTCTCCTTGGATTCAGTATTTTGCACTTGCCAACCTACGTGGACCTGAGAGATACACCATCCAGAAGCTGATGTCTTTTCCAGTGTGTATCCTACCCTTGTTTTGGAGGCCTTGAAGTTGACTACACTTTCTGATCAAGTTTTCAATATTCATTGAGAGAAACACAGCCTTGTGCAAACAATCCACAACATGACATACCCCTCAAAAAGCTTTGTTTCTGTATTGCAGGTGGTGCAGGTGGCCCCTCTGAGGCATGAATCTAGTAAGTATTCTGGAATCACTTGCCAAGAAAACAATCTGGATGCCAAGAAAGGTGTGGCATCCTTGCCTGGTTTCAATGTGAAGAGCCACCCTGATCCTGGGATTGTGATAGGAATAAGTATAGGGGAAGTGTTTTTTTAAAACCTGAATTCCCCAGGGAAAAATTATGGCTAAATTTTGAGGAAGCAGCTGTGCTCCCTTTTGGGTGGTGCTGAGTTGGGTGCTTGAGGATTGGTGGTGTCTTGTGTGAGGCTGCATCGTGTGGTGTGAATGTGTGTGTTTCTGTACAGGTGAGGCTGTGTGTTTTCTCAGGAGAGATTTCCCACTTATACAACCCAATCACCAGTGTCCACTTCTAACAATAAAATCCACCCCCGCTCTACTCTCTCTGTACAGTGATTCCTCCACCCTCACCAGAGCCATCCCCGGGTCTGCCTTATTACCCCACTGCTCAGGTGGAGAACCTGAAGGGCCAAGGGAGTGGCCCCAGCTCCCGAGTTCCTGAACGAAAAAGTGAAAACACGAACCCAGGAGTGTGGGCCAGTGCTGACGCTGACATGCACTTAGTCATGGGGTGTTCACCACCTCACAGGGAGTCCAGCATTCACGTATAAGCCCTAAAGCACCAAGCCCAAAAGGCCCCAGACACTGCCCATCATCATAAAGTGGCCTCCGTGGTCACACAACGCAGGGCAGTTATAGGCTCATCTCCCCACGGACAGGCATAGTCATCAGTGTATCAAAAGCACAAAGATCCCCAGGTGTTTGGCTCAGCTCACCGATCCTTTTTTTTTTTTTTTTTAACTTTTAAGCTCAGGGGTACATGTGCAGGATGTGCAGGTTTGCTACATATATAAATGTGTGTCATGAGAGTTTGTTGTACAGATTATTGCATCACCCATATATTGAGCCTAATATCAGTTATTTTTCCTGATCCTCCCCCTCCTCCCACCTCCCACCCTCCAGTATGCCCCATGTTCACAAATTCTAAGAGGAGTGGGGGACCACAAAGGCCAGTGTGGCCCACTTCAGTTGTGAAGTTAATTTGCTCAGCAACTGGCCAAAGTCTATAAGGATGGGTGATGTATTTTAGTAGATTTAGTAATACTATCTTCCCAAGCCCTAAAATGCTCAAATCCTGCCAGCTGAAAATGGTGAGGAGGAACAGATAGGAACTCTGTGTGGCACTTGGTTATTAGCCTGGCTTCCATCCCTTAGTGGCAACTCTCTTGTATATGTGGGTTAAAGACCCTCAGCCTCAAGCCAAGCCTCCTCCATGAGGAGCCATCTCACTATTGACTGGCTAGTGCCGGGTATGGCCACCAGCCCAACTGAAACAAAATGTTGCTTTAAAACACGTGTAAATCTCATACATACAACAGGCAAATGCAGAAGCAGTGTGGTCTCGCAAGTTGTAAAGAGTACAGTCGCAATTTTGCTGGACTTCAACCTGGGTAGAAGACATGAGGGAACTCTGTCACTGAATCACGGCAGAGTTCAAGGCCACTTGCAGACTATTTCATGTTACAGAAGGTGGCCTTTAGCTACTAAGCAAAGGCCTCTGTTTCTCATTTCTTTCCTGTTCATCTTCTTGGTCATCTTTCTTCCGCAAGGGAAACGAGCCCAAGCAAAAGGCAGTTTCAATATTAATTTGACCGAGGTTTTGTGCAGTTAATTATCATCCAGGTAATCAGGTGCAACCCAGTCTGCCTAGCAGCCCCCCTATCTCTGCTCTGTGTTTTCATTTAATAAACATTTTGGTCTACTTACTATGTGCTAGATTTTCTCGAGACCAAGTAAATGAAATAGAATCTTTATGTTGGCAGCTAAGTTAGATTTAACATAACTGACAAAAATTTGAATTTCTGATTTCTTGTAAAAATATTTTGTATGTGTGAATGCATACTGAATGTAAAGTGGATAAAAAAACTCACACTTGCACTCATGGGAGGCTTTTCATGAATTTGTCAATTTCTATTTTTTTTATATTTCCCCATTTCACCGGATAATGCATACCTGAACCTGGAAACTGATTCCCACAGCAGAAAGTGTTTTGAGCCACATCCCTTAGCTTCACTAGTGCAGGTCCACCTGGGAGTATGTCCCACCATCAGCTTGACCCATGCTGTGATCAGCCACCTCCATGCATCACACCAAGCAAGCCCCTGGGTGATTCACAGTCTCCAGCACCAGGGCACTGACCTTAACTCTGTGTTCTTCTAGCTCCCCATGAGGACACCGTACACGAAATCGCTAATGAGGATGCTGTATATGACATCGCTACTGAGGATGCTGTATATGACACTGCTAACGGGGACGCCGTCCAGGGCATCGCCAACGAGGACGCCATCCAGGGCATCGCCAACGAGGTCGAAGTCCAGGGCATCGCACACGAGGACGCAGTCCAGGGCATCGCTAACGAGGACACCACCCATGGCATCGCTAACGAGGTCGCCGCCCACGGTGTCATGAACGAGGACGCCGCCCAGGGCGTCGCTAACGAGGACGCCGCCCAGGGCGTCGCTAACGAGGACGCCGTCCACGGCGTCGCTAACGAGGTCGCCGTCCACGGCGTCGCTAACGAGGACGCCGTCCAGGGCGTCGCTAACGAGGACGCCGTCCAGGGCGTCGCTAACGAGGACGCCGTCCAGGGCGTCGCTAACGAGGACGCCGTCCACGGCGTCGCTAACGAGGACGCCGCCCAGGGCGTCGCTAACGAGGACGCCGCCTATGGCGTCGCTAAGGAGGATACCACCCAGGGCATCGCAAACGAGGACGCTGTCCAGGGCATTGCCAACGAGGTCGAAGTCCGGGGCATCGCACACGAGGACGCAGTCCAGGGCATCGCTAATGAAGACACCGCCCACGGCATCGCTAACGAGGTCACCGCCCACGGCATCGCTAACGAGGACGCCGCGCAGGGCATCGGTAACGAGGACGCAACCCAGGGCATCGTGAACGAGGACGCCGCACAGGGCATCGCTAACGAGGATGCCACACAGGGCATCACTAACACGGACTCCGCCAAGGGCGTCGCTTTTGAGGACGCCATCCAGGGCATTGCTAAGGAGGACGCCGCCCAGGGCGTCGCTAATGAGGACGCTGCGCAGGGCATCGTGAACGAGGACGCCGCGCAGGGCATCGTGAACGAGGACGCCGCACAGGGCATCACTAACGAGGACTCCGCCAACGGCGTCGCTTTTGAGGACGCCATCCAGGGCGTTGCTAAGGAGGATGCCGTCCACGGCGTCGCTAACGAGGACGCTGCCCAGGGCATCACTAATGAGGATGCCACCCAGGGCATTGCTAACGAGGACTCCGCGCAGGGCATCGCTAACGAGGACGCCACCCAGGGCATTGCGAACAAGGAGGCCGCACAGGGCATCGCTAACGAGGACTCCACCAATGGCGTCGCTTTTGAGGACGCCGCCCAGGGCGTCGCTAACGAGGACGCCATCCATGGTGTCGCTAACGAGGTCTCCGTCAACGGGGTCGTTAAAGAGGTCGCCGCACAGGGCATCGCAAACGAGGACGCCGCCCAGGGCGTCGCTAACGAGGATGCCGCACAGGCCGTCACTAAGGAGGACGCCGCCCAGGGCGTCGCTAACGAGGTCGAAGTCCAGGGCATCCCACACGAGGACGTCGTCCATGGCATTGCTAATGAGGTCGCCATCCATGGCATCGTTAAAGAGGTGGCCGCACAGGGCATCGCGAACGAGGATGCCGCCCAGGGCGTCGCTAAGGAGGACGCCGCCCAGGGCGTCGCTAAGGAGGTCAAAGTCCAGGGCATCGCACAGGAGGACGCCGCCCAGGGCGTCGCTGAGGATGCCGCCGCCCACGGTGTCACTGAGGAGGTCGCCGCCCACGGCGTCGCTGATGAGGACGCCGCCCACGGTGTCGCTAACGAGGTCGCCGTCCATGGCGTCGTTAAAGAGGTGGCCGCACAGGGCATCGCGAACGAGGACGCTGCCCAGGGCGTCGCTAAGGAGGTCGAAGTCCAGGGCATTGCACACGAGGACGCCATCCAGGGCATCGCTAACAAGGTCGCCGTCGATGGCATCGTTAAAGAGGTCGCCGCACAGGGCGTCGCGAACGAGGACACTGCCCAGGGCGTCGCTGAGGAGGACGCCGCCCACGGCGTCGCTGAGGAGGACGCCGCCCACGGCGTCGCTGAGGAGGTCGCCGCCCACGGCGTCGCTGAGGAGGACCCCGCCCAGGGCGTCGCTGAGGAGGACCCCGCCCACGGCGTCGCTGAGGAGGACGCCGCCCACGGCGTCGCTGAGGAGGACGCCGCCCACGGAGTCGCTGAGGAGGATGCCGCCCACGGCGTCGCTGACGAGGTCACCATCCATGGCGTCATTAAAGAGGTCGCCGCACAGGGCATCGCGAACAAGGACGCCGCCCAGGGCATCGCGAACGAGGACGCCGCACAGGGCATCGCTAACAAGGACGCCGCACAGGGCATCGCGAACAAGGACGCCGCCCATGGCATTGCTAAGGAGGACGCCGCCCAGGGTGTTGCTAACGAGGACACCGCCCAGGGCGTCGCTAAGGAGGTCGAAGTCCAGGGCATCGCACACGAGGACGCTGCCCAGGGCGTCGCTGAGGAGGACCCCGCCCAGGGCGTCGCTGAGGACGCCACTGCCCATGGTGTCGCTGAGGTCGCCGCCCACGGCGTCGCTGACGAGGACGCCGCCCACGGCGTCGCTAACGAGGTCGCCGTCCATGGCGTCGTTAAAGAGGTCGCCGCACAGGGCATCGCGAACGAGGACGCTGCCCAGGGCGTCGCTAAGGAGGACGCCGTCCAGGGCGTCGCTAAGGAGGTCGAAGTCCAGGGCATTGCAGACGAGGACGCCATCCAGTGCATCGCTAACAAGGTCGCCGTCGATGGCATCGTTAAAGAGGTCGCCGCACAGGGCATAACGAATGAGGTCGCCGCCCAGGGCGTCGCTGAGGAGGACCCCGCCCAGGGCGTCGCTGAGGAGGACGCCGCCCACGGCGTCGCTGAGGAGGTCGTCGCCCACGGCGTCGCTGACGACGACGCCGCCCACGGCGTCGCTGACGAGGTCGCCGTCCACGGCGTCGCAGACGAGGTCGCCGCCCAGGGCATCGCAGACGAGGACGCCGCCCAGGGCGTCACTGAGGAGGACCCCGCCCAGGGCGTCGCTAACGAGGACGCCGCACAGGGCATCGCGAACGAGGACGCCGCCCAGGGCGTCGCTGAGGAGGACCCCGCCCAGGGCGTCGCTAACGAGGACACCGCACAGGGCATCGCGAACGAGGACGCTGCCCAGGGCGTCGCTAAGGAGGTCAAAGTCCACGGCATCGCACACGAGGACGCCATCCAGGGCATCGCTAACAAGGTCGCCGTCGATGGCATCGTTAAAGAGGTCGCCGCACAGGGCATCGCGAACGAGGTCGCCGCCCAGGGCATCGCTAACGAGGACGCCGCCCAGGGCATCGCTAACGAGGACGCCGCACAGGGCATCGCGAACGAGGACGCCGCCCAGGGTGTCGCTAAGGAGGTCGAAGTCCAGGGCATCGCACACGAGGACGCCGCCCAGGGCGTCGCTGAGGAGGACCCCGCCCAGGGCGTCGCTGAGGAGGACGCCGCCCACGGCGTCGCTGAGGAGGTCGTCGCCCACGGCGTCGCTGACGAGGTCGCCGTCCACGGCGTCGCAGACAAGGTCGCCGCCCAGGGCATCGCAGACGAGGACGCCGCCCAGGGCGTCGCTGAGGAGGACCCCGCCCAGGGCGTCGCTAACGAGGACGCCGCACAGGGCATCGCGAACGAGGACGCTGCCCAGGGCGTCGCTAAGGAGGTCAAAGTCCACGGCATTGCACACGAGGACGCCATCCAGGGCATCGCTAACAAGGTCGCCGTCGATGGCATCGTTAAAGAGGTCGCCGCACAGGGCATCGCGAACGAGGTCGCCGCCCAGGGCATCGCTAACGAGGACGCCGCCCAGGGCATCGCTAACGAGGACGCCGCACAGGGCATCGCGAACGAGGTCGCCGCCCAGGGCATCGCACATGAGGATGCCGCCCAGGGCGTCGCTGAGGAGGACCCCGCCCAGGGCGTCGCTGAGGAGGACGCCGCCCACGGCGTCGCTGAGGAGGACCCCGCCCAGGGCGTCGCTCAGGAGGACGCCGTCCACGGCGTCGCAGACGAGGTCGCCGCCCAGGGCGTCGCAGACGAGGACGCCGCCCAGGGCGTCGCTGAGGACCCCGCCCAGGGCGTCGCTGAGGAGGACGCCCACGGCGTCGCTGAGGAGGACGCCACCCACGGCGTCGCTGAGGTCGTCGCCCATGGCGTCGCTTACGAGGACGCCGCCCACGGCGTCGCAGATGAGGTCGCCGCCCAGGGCGTCGCAGATGAGGACGCCGCCCAGGGCGTCGCTGAGGAGGACCCCGCCCAGGGCGTCGCTAACGAGGACGCCGCACAGGGCATCGCGAACGAGGACGCCGTCCATGGCGTCGCTAAGGAGGTCGAAGTCCAGGGCATCGCACACGAGGACGCCATCCAGGGCATCGCTAACAAGGTCGCCGCCCACGGCGTCGCTAAGGAGGACGCTGCCCAGGGTGTCGCGAACGAGGTCGCCGCCCAGGGCATCGCTAACGAGGACACCGCCCAGGGCGTCGCACACGAGGACGCCGCCCAGGGTGTCGCTGAGGAGGACCCCGCCCAGGGCGTCGCTGAGGAGGACCCCGCCCAGGGCGTCGCTGAGGAGGACGCCGCCCAGGGCGTCGCTGAGGAGGACCCCGCCCAGGGCGTCGCTGAGGAGGACCCCGCCCAGGGCGTCGCTGAGGAGGACCCCGCCCAGGGCGTCGCTGAGGAGGACGCCGCCCACGGCGTCGCAGACGAGGTCACCACCCAGGGCGTCGCTGACGAGGATGCCGCCCATGGCGTCGCTGACGAGGACGCCGCACAGGGCGTCGCTGATGAGGACGCCGCCCAGGGCGTCGCTGATGAGGACGCTGCCCACGGCGTCGCTAAGGAGGACGCCGCCCAGGGTGTCGCTAACGAGGACACCGCCCAGGGCGTCGCTAAGGAGGTCGAAGTCCAGGGCATCGCACACGAGGATGCCGCCCAGGGCGTCGCTGAGGAGGACCCCGCCCAGGGCGTCGCTGAGGACGCCACTGCCCACGGTGTCGCTGAGGTCGCCGCCCACGGCGTCGCTGACGAGGACGCCGCCCACGGCGTCACTAACGAGGTCGCCGTCCATGGCGTCGTTAAAGAGGTCGCCGCACAGGGCATCGCGAACGAGGACGCCGCCCACGGCATCGCTAAGGAGGACGCCGCCCAGGGTGTCGCTAACGAGGACACCGCCCAGGGCGTCGCTAAGGAGGTCGAAGTCCAGGGCATCGCACACGAGGACGCCGCCCAGGGCGTCGCTGAGGAGGACCCCGCCCATGGCGTCGCTGAGGAGGACGCCGCCCACGGCGTCGCTGAGGAGGTCGTCGCCCACGGCGTCGCAGACGAGGTCGCCGCCCAGGGCGTCGCAGACGAGGACCCCGCCCAGGGCGTCGCTGAGGAGGACCCCGCCCAGGGCGTCGCTGAGGACGCTGCCCACGGCGTCGCTAACGAGGTCGCCGTCCATGGCGTCGTTAAAGAGGTCGCCGCACAGGGCGTCGCGAACGAGGACGCTGCCCAGGGCGTCGCTAAGGAGGACGCCGCCCAGGGCGTCGCTAAGGAGGTCGAAGTCCAGGGCATCGCACACGAGGACGCCATCCAGTGCATCGCTAACAAGGTCGCCGTCGATGGCATCGTTAAAGAGGTCGCCGCACAGGGCATCACGAACGAGGTCGCCACCCAGGGCGTCGCTGAGGACCCCGCCCAGGGCGTCGCTGAGGAGGACCCCGCCCAGGGCGTCGCTGAGGAGGACCCCGCCCAGGGCGTCGCTGAGGAGGACCCCGCCCACGGCGTCGCTGAGGAGGACCCCGCCCAGGGCGTCGCTGAGGAGGACCCCGCCCAGGGCGTCGCTGAGGAGGACCCCGCCCAGGGCGTCGCTGAGGAGGACGCCGCCCACGGCGTCGCTGAGGAGGACGCCGCCCACGGCGTCGCTGACGAGGACGCCGCCCAGGGCGTCGCAGACGAGGACGCCGCCCAGGGCGTCGCTGAGGAGGACCCCGCCCAGGGCGTCGCTGAGGAGGACGCCGCCCAGGGCGTCGCTAACGAGGACGCCGCACAGGGCATCGCGAACGAGGTCGCCGTCCATGGCGTCGTTAAAGAGGTCACCGCCCAGGGCATCGCGAACGAGGACGCCGCCCAGGGCATCACTAAGGAGGCCACCGCCCAGGGCGTCATGAACGAGGCTGCCGCCCAGGGCGTCGCTAAGGAGGACGCCGCCTATGGCATCGCTAAGGAGGACGCCGTCCACGGCGTCGCTAACGAGGACGTCGTCCACGGCGTCGCTAATGAGGTCACCGTCCACGGCGTTGTTAAAGAGGTCGCCGTACAGGGCATCGTGAATGAGGACTCTGCCCAGGGCATCGCTAAGGAGGACGCCGCCCAGAGCGTCGCTACTGAGGGTGCCACCGACGGTGTTGCTAACGAGGTAGCCGCCCAGGGTGTCGCTAACGAGGTCGCCGCCCACGGCGTCGCAAACGAGGTTGCCGCCCAGGGCGTCGCAAACGAGGATGCCGTCCAGGGCGTCGCTAACGAGGACGTCGTCCGCGGCATCGCTAACGAGGTCGCCGTCCACGGCATCGTTAAAGAGGTCGCCGCACAGGGCATCACGAACGAGGACGCTGCCCAGGGCGTCGCTACTGAGGACGCCACCCAGGGCGTCGCTACCGAGGACGCCACCAACGGCGTCGCTAAGGAGGACACCGCCCACGGCGTCGCTAACGTGGTCGCCGTCCACGGCATTGCTAATGAGGACGCCGTATATGACATTGCTAATGACACCGTACAAGGCACGCTAACGAGGACGCTGTACAGGACATCGCTAATGAGGACACCATATAAGGCATCGGTAATGAGGACGCTGTATATGACATCGCTAACGAAGACACCGTACAAGCCGTCGCTAACAAGGACACTGTACACAACATCACTAATGAGGGCACTGTACAAGACATCACCAATGAGGGCACTTTATACGACATTGCTAATGACACCGACAAGGCACGCTAACGCGGACGCTGTACACGACATCGCTAATGAGGACACCGTATAAGACATCGCTAGTAACTATCGCAAGAACAAAAAACCAAACACCGCATATTCTCACTCATAGGCGGGAATTGAACAATGAGATCACATGGACACAGGAAGGGGAATATCACACTCTGGGGACTTGTGGGGTGGGGGGATGGGGGAGGGATAGCAACGGGAGATATACCTAGTGCTAGATGACGAGTTAGTGCATGCAGCACACCAGCATGGCACATGTATACATATGTAACTAACCTGCACAATGTGCACATGTACCCTAAAACTTAAAGTATAATTAAAAAAAAAAAAAGACATTGCTAGTGAGCACGCTGTATACGACATCGCTAATGAGGATGCTATATATGACATCGCTGATGAGGACGTTATATACGACATCACTAATGAGGACACCATACAGATGGCTTGAGCCCAGTAGTTTGAGACAAGCCTGGCAACACAGCGAGACCTCATCTCTACAAACATTTTTTAAAAATATTCCAAGCATGGTGGCGCATGCCTGTAGTCCTGGCTATTCAGGAGGCTGAGGTGGGAGGATCACCTGTGCCTAGGAGTTCAAGGCTGCAGTGAGCTATGATCACACCACAATGCTCCAGCCTGGGCAACAAAGCAAGACTCCATCTCTAAAAATAAAATTAAATTAAAAAAAAGATCTTCGCTGTAAAAGAGGTATGCTCAAATGCAATAAAATCATATAAGAAGGCCAGGTGTGGTGGCTCATGCCTGTAATCCCAGCACTTTGGGAGGCTGAGGCAGGTGGATCATGAGGTCAAGAGACTGAGACCATCCTGGCCAACATCGTGAAACACCGTCTCTACTAAAAATACAAAAAACAATCAGCTGGGCGTGGTGGCACACACCTGTAGTCCCAGCTATTCAGGAGGCTGAGGCAGGAGAATTGCTTGAACCTGGGAGGCGGAGGTTGCAGTGAGCCAAGATTGTGCCACTGCACTCCAGCCCAGCAACAGAGCGAGACTCCGTCAAAAAAAAGAAAAAAAACCATACAAGAAGCCCCTACGAATCTGGGTGAATCAGCAAAGGATTCACAGGATAGGAAAAGGCCATGAGTATGAAAACATGAGTGGGGAGTTGGCCTAGATGGTAAACGAGGAGAGGACAATACGGCCAGGAAGTGCATGTGCACAGCAGACGGGAGATGGAGGGCACGGCTGATTGGCAGCTACCTGTACTTTAATATTCCTGGAGTGTGACGTGTGAGGCAAACATGGGGTGGTGGGGTGAGTGCTGGAGATGAGGTGGACAGTGAGCCATCAGCATGTTAGTAACAGGGAAATCCACGGGCATTTCATGCAGCTCGAAGGACCCTATGTGAGCTCATCAGACTCCAATTACCCAAATCTGTTTCTTACCAGTGGTAGTTAGGATTTCCGTAGGTACACTGGATGTCTTCCCAGGACACCTGGAAGCCAGAAACAAATGGGGTCAAGCAGCCAGCTGACACAAGCACCCACAGAGGACAGGACGCTATAATGTGCCCCTCATCCTCCAGACAAGCCCACCCCTAGCAACTCCCAAGAGCCTGGAGGCAATTGTGGATGATGTTTCTTACCAAGCAAATATTGGAGTCATTGAAGCAGAACCATTTTCCATCCACAGCATTCCGGACGTAGACACAGTAATGACCGGAGTCTGCCATTCCCACATGCGCAATCACAGCAAAAAGCTCATACTGCCCTCCAGACTGGAAAGAGACAGGCACGAGACAGTTCACCCACCACCACAAACACGACTGCCTCACACATTTATACCTGTCCACCCGAGGCCCGACTCTGGGACTTTAGAATATTAGAAAACAGTCCTGACCCATGGCCAGTGGGCACCCTCCAGGAGGGGCTTTCCTGAGTGTGGATCCTGAACTGCGAAGGCTCAGCAGCTTGGCAGGGCAGAGCACACAAGAGATGGAAGGCAGGAGGTCATGAGAGAGGCCCCCAAAGCCAAGGCAAGATTAGAACTTTCCCCTGGGAGGGGTGGGGATCATCAGAACACAGTTCTGTTTCTCCACAAGCCCAGGAATGACCCTAACCTGAGCCACCGTACCCAGCCAAAAAAGTCTTTTGTAGGGGGAGGGGAGACAGAGGGCAAGGGCAGCACACGCAAAGCTGAGTCACCCGTGTGGAGGCTGAAATTATCCCTATTTCCATTTGCAGACTTTGTGCAGAACTTTACAAAATGCAGGGCAATATCTGTATCTAAATATTAGTTTACAAGAAATAAAAGGGTTATAGGTGATGTTAAATGATATCAACCAGCCAGTGCTGGCATATGAAAAAAATATTCAACCAAATCAACTGCAAGGAAAAGAAAAGGAGCGGAAATCTAAAAGGAACTTAAGAAAAGAAAGAAACTTAACCAAATGCAAGTGTAGGTGTTGTTTGGATCTAGAGTCAAACAAACCACATAGATTACACAACAGTCAGGAAGTCTGAATGTTGACCAGATATTTGATGCTATTAAGGAATTGCAAGATGGAGATGATTATCTTTTGAGTGCTTATTCTTTAGGGATACATAATGAAGTGTTTATAAGTGAAATAGTATGATGTCTGGGATTTGCTTCAAAAAAATCCAGTACAGGGTTGGGTGAAACAAAAGGGTGGGTTATAGGAAAAGCAAGACCTGCCATGCGTTTTGGTAACTGTTACAGCCAAGGATTCACTGTTTAACTCTTCCTTCACTACACACTTTGGTATCTATTTGTAATGTTCCATAACAAAGTCTTTTTTGTTGTTGTTGCAAAGATGGAGTCTTGCTTTGTTGTCCAGCTGGGCTCGACTCCTGGACTCCAGCAATCCTCTTGGCCCCCCAGAGAGCTGGGATTACAGGTGTGACCCACTGCATCTAGCCAAAAAAGTCTTTTTTAAGTGAAAAACAATTTTAAATATACTTCATCGGGCAGAATCTGCAGGTAGAAATAAAAAGAACTAGAAGGAAAGAAAAAGAGAATCCTATGAAATGTATATGGCCTAAGTAGGGAAAGAAATCATGTTATAATAGGAGCTATTGTAACGTATTATCAGGTCTTAATTTTCTAAATGTCATGGTTCTAGAGCATAAATAGCCAAACAGACCAATAAAACAGAAGAGACACTCCAAAAATAGACCCGTACATACAGAAATACAAAATTTGTTATGTAGCATTTCAAATCTATGGAAAAAAAGATATTTGTGTCTTTTTTTTTTTTTTTTTAGTTTTTCTTGTTTTGTTTTTAGAGACAGGGTCTTGTGCTGTTGCCCAGGCTGGAGTACAATGACAGATCATAGCTCACTGCAGCCTCAAACTCCTGGGCTCAAGTGATCCTCCAACTCAGCCTCCCAAGTAGCTGGGACTAAAGGTTTGTGCTACCACACCCAGCTAATTTTTTTTTTTTTTTTTTGAGAGACGGGGTCTCATTATGTTGCCGAAGCTGGTCTCGAACTCCTGGGCTCGAGCAATCCTCCTGCCTCAGCCTTTTGAGGTGTGGGATCACAGGCATGAGCCACATCACCTGGCCTTGTGTCTCTTTTTTTCTCAGAATCTCTCGATAAGTTATTATCTCAGGACAAGTGAATTAAACTTTACTCTGATTAAATGTGGTCCAGTCAACTGGCTACTTTATGATTATCCTCAAAGGGGGCACAGGCCATCTGAGGAAGAAAGTTTGGTTGGTACTATGAACACATAATGACATGTTTGCCTACGCATTTCTATGTATTCCACATTATTTCCAAAGAAGCCTACTGAATTCTGGATTCTGTCCCTCAGTGCTGTGAGGCATATGAACACAAATCCAATATTTAGAAAGAAGAAAGGCTTTTGAGGCTGGGGACAGTCTCTGAGGAACAGGTGGCTCCTAGCAGACTGGGGGTGAAGGAAGGGAAACAGAAAGGACATGGCATCTGGGGAGAGGCAGGATGGCAAGGAGGTCGGGATCATCTCACCTGCTCCTCAGCATCACAAGACTCTCGCTTCATTGGAAGGACCTGGCTGAAATCCAAGCTCTGGGGGAAGTACAGGGAGTGGCAGATCTTTCTCGTCTGTGAATTCCTGATGGAGAATCGCATGAGGTGGATTGTCAGGGTCTGGGGCAAATGGGTCAGCTTCAAGACCTGAAAAAACAAAATCACTCTGGAGATGAAGTCCACTTGGAATGAGAGAGTCAGAGAAATGTCAGGGCTAGCAACGCGTTCTTCCCAAAAAGAGGGGAGCAGGGCGACATCATGGAGTTCAAGGCTCCTGTTCACTGAATCTGCTGAGCTCCTCTGAGAATAATGCAAAACTTGGCTATTCTACCACCATGTGGCCCCCCACAAGAGGCACAAGGGCACAGTGCTCTGCACAGGTACCGGGACCCAGGGAGCCACCGCGTCTGCTCCAGGGAGCTGGTCTCGCCCCGAGGGAAACACCCTGCCGGCTGCTCTCAGGCCCCCTCCTGCAGTCCCTCTCAGTGATGCGACATGAGAAGCCACATCCACGGCTCCAGATATCAGAACCACAGCGTCCCAGATACTAGCCAGACCCAGATTCCCTTTCTCACCCACCATGGGGTGTCTCGGGGCCTCTGATGATTCTATCAGGAAATCCACGGGGGGCAACCCCAGACTAGTGAAGGACAGATGACCCCTGAACAGCACGGGTTTGGACTGTATGGGTCCGCTTATACACAAATTGTTGTAAATAAATACAGCCTGCCCTCCCCCATAGGCACGAGTTCCACATCTGCAACCAAATGCTCATCAAAAATAAAGTATCCCAGATGCACAACCGCATAGATGAGGGACTGACTTTTCCTATACGTGGGTTCCACAGGGCCGACTGGGTGTGACTTGAGTGTGTGTGGATTTTGGTAAAAGCAGGGGTCCTGGAACAAATCCCCCATATGCACCGAGGGACAGCTGAGTCTGATTTAGGGAATGAGTACCTGTTTCCCACGGGTCTTCTTCCCACCGTTCTCACAGAAGCATTTGCTTTTGCTGGATAACTCCCTGGGCTGGAAGAAGCAGTGCAGGGCGTCCTCCTGTCCCACCCAAGAGAACAGGGAAAAAGCAGCGTTGGTATTTCCCACCTAGAATACTATATTCGTCTGTTCTCACACTGCTGTGAGACAATAGCTGAGACTGGGTAATTTATAAGAAAAGAAGTTTGATTGGCTCATGGTTCTGCAGGCCGACCGGAAGCATGGCAGCATCTGCTTCTAGGGAGGCCGCAGGAAGCTCCCAATCATGGCGGAAAGCCAAGCAGGAGCAGGCGCCTTACCTGGGAGGAGCAGGTGCAAGAGACCAAGTGGGGAGCTGGAGTGCAGGGGCATGATCTCAGCTCACCGCAACCTCCACCTCCCGGGTTCAAGGGATTCTCCTGCCTCAGCCTCCTAAGTAGCTGGGACTACAGGCTACACCACCACGCCCAGCTAATTTTTTATATTTTTAGTAGAGACAGGGTTTTACCATGTTGGCCAGGCTGGTCTCAAATTCCTGACCTCAGGTGATCCACCCACCTCAGCCTCCCAAAGTGCTGTTATTGTGGGCGTGAGTTACCACACCCAGCCTGGCTCCACACTTTTAAACAACCAGATCTCATGAGAACTCACTGTCACAAAGACAGTACCACAGGGGATGGTGCCAAACCATTCACGAGAAACCCTCCCCCATGATCCAATATCCTTCCACCAGGCTTTACCTCCAACATTGGGGATTACAGTTGAACAGGAGATTTTTGGGCAGGGACACAGACCCAAACTGTATCAGGTACAGCCTCCCCACACTTTGCAGCTGAGGATTTCAGCTTTTCTTCTGGTTCTCCTCATATCCCCCTTAATGCCTGGCCTGGTGTGGTCCACTTGGCAGGATCTCAAAGGGCACCTACTGACTGGAGAAACAAAACAGGAGGGGGCTCCTATTAAGGGAGCAGTATGAGGGAAGTGGAGGTAGGAGGGAAAAACATTTTTGCCAAAACGAAGGAGAAATTGGCCAGCACCATGAAAATGAAATAAGTGACTTTCCAGAAGCCAGAGATAGATCAAAGAAGCAAGGGGGAATTGGCCACACTGTGCTGCGTGGTGTGATGGTTTGAGGGTTTGTCCTCCCCAAAACCCAGGTAGAAACTGAATCCCCAGTGTGGCTGTATGGAAAGGTGGGGACTTTGAGAGATAATTGGGGAGAGCAAGGTGTCTCATGCCTGTAATCCCAGGGAGTCTGAGGCAGGGGGATCACTTGAAGTTAAGAGTTTCAGACCAGCCTGGCCAACATGGTGAAACCCCATCTCTACTAAAAATACAGAAATTAGCTGGGCATGGTGGTGGGCACCTATAATCCCAGCTACTTGGGAGGCTGAGGCAGGAGAATCGCTTAACACCGGAGGCGGAGGTTACAGTGAGCTGAGATTGTGCCACTGCACTTCAGTCTGGGTGACAGAGGAAGAATCTGTCTCCAAAAAAAAAGGTAGGGGGGTTATTGCATCATGAGGGCACAGCCCTCGTAAATGAATTAATCCACTCATGGATTAATGGGTTAATCGGTTATCCTGGGAGTGGGACTGGTGGCTTCATACGAAGAGGAAGAGAGACTTGAGCCGGCACATTAGCATGCTCAGCCCCTCGCCATGTGATGCCCTGCACTGCCTCGTCTCAGGACTCTGAGAGTTCCCACCAGCAAACAGGTCCTCACCAGGTGCAGCCCCTCAACCTTGACTTCCCAGCCTCCAGAACTGTAAGAAATAAATTACCTAGTCTCAGATATTGAGTTATAACAACAGAAAATGGACTAACACATACAGGGGCAGCAAATACCAAGAGAATCCCCTTACCAGTGTCTTCAGGGGCTTTGAGTCCACATCAAAAAGAGAAAGTGGGAGGGTTAGCATGCTGCTGTTTCTGCTACTCTCCATGGCACAGTCAAGGCAAATCAAGGAGTCCTTCATCCGGATCATATACAGGGCCTGCAGTCTCTCCACCTGCAAGAGGGAGAGCGGAGAGGTGAGATGGGAACACCACCATAAGCCAGGTCAGGCCAACTGCCAGAAGGTGGAGCCAAGAGACAGAAGCTCCTCACAAAGGTGCAAAATAATACCAGTAACAATATTATGAAACTGTGATAAGTGTTTTATGTGGATTAACTCTTTTTTTTTTTTTTTTTGAGACAGAGTCTCGCTCTGTCACCCAGGCTGGAGTACAGTGGCGCGATCTCGGCTCACTGCAAGCTCCACTTCCTGGGTTCACGCCATTCTCCCGCCTCAGCCTCCCGAGTAGCTGGGACTACAGGCATCCGCCACCACGCCCGGCTAATTTTTTGGTATTTTTAGTAGAGGCAGGGTTTCACTGTGTTAGCCAGGATGGTCTCGATCTCCTGACCTCGTGATCCACCTGCCTCAGCCTACCAAAGTGCTGGGATTACAGGGGATTAACTCTTTTATTCCTCTACACACTATGGGAACAACAGCTGAATGAGTGAAATGAGCAGCATCTTAAGCTTCCGAGTGCTCTGGTTCTAGGTTCTTACCAAGTGCACATCAGCGATCTGGTCCTTAATCAGGTTCCAGAGTTTGAGGTACAGTTGGGCAGCATCATGTTGGACAAACACTGGCCACAGAGAAAAGGAACAGCCAATTAGTGAGGTCTTCAGAGTTGCTTCTCATGCCCTGGTACTTAGACACACAGGAACACTCATCACTTTGTCTCTTCCTAGTCCTCCACCCCACTGCAAGGCTAAGTTGGCATGACAGAAGAAGTGATCAATAAACGAACAGTAAGTTTGGTATTGATTTTTGAGAACGCCTCTTAATACTTAAGCTCCAGTGCCAGATGTAGTGGCTCATGCCTATAATCTTAACACTTCGGGAGGCCAAGGTGGGAGGATCGCTTGAACTCAGGAGTTTGAGACCCGCCTGGGCAACATAGCAAGACTCCGTCTCTATAAAAAATTTAAAAAATTACTTGAGAGTAGCGGTGCATGCCTGTAGTCAGAGCTACTTGGGAGGCTGAAGCAGGAGGATCACTTGAGCCCAGGATGTTGAGGCTACAGTGAGCTGTGATGTCACCACTGCACTCAGCCTGGGGAATGAGATGTCCACAGGGTCTTTGAAAAGCACTGATACATTCCTGAGGATCTAGAAGGCCAGGCGCATGCCCAAGTAAGACCTGAGAGGGCTCCGATCCCTCCCCTCTGGCTGACCACAAGGCCACATGCAAGAAAGCAATGAAGGCGAATACAGAATCACGAACTGCCCAGGAACAATAAAACAGCAACAACAACAAACCCTGCTGTGGGGATCTCTGATGTCCAGTGTTGCCACCTTACATTATCTAAAATGTTCATTTTCCAACAAAAGAGACAAGATCTACAATGAAACAGAAAAGCATGGCCACCCAGGAAAACAGCAATCATAGAACCTTTCACTGAGAAGCCCTAGATGTTGGCATTACTAAACAAAGACTTTAGCTGTTATAATATGTTCAAAGAACTAAAGAAAACCATGTCAAAAGAAGTAAAAGAAAGTGTGAAAATGCTGCCTCACCAAATAAAAAGTATCAATAAAGAAAAAACTATAAAAAAAGAACCAAGCAGAAATTCTTGACTTGAGGAGAACAATAACTGAAATGAAAAATGTACTAGAGGAGGTCGATAGCAGATTAGAGCTGGCAAAAGAAAGAATCCATAAACCCGGAGCTAGGTTGATTGAGGTTCTCCAGACTGAGGACGGAAGGAAAGCTGAACACAGTACCTATGCAGCCAAAAGCTGATGAGCTGCTCACTGCGTGTACAGCTCAACTAACTCTGATACCAAAAAAAATGTGATACAAAAGGTTTTATATACAAACGTGAATTTATTCTGAAGCCAGCCTGGGGCAAGGAGCAAGACACATCCTGCCTTTTAATGTGCCATTTCTCCTTTGGAGGAGAGAGGGGCATTTTCATAAGGTGTATTGTGGGGGTGGCGGGAGTGAGCAATGGCGGTTTTCTACCGGGCAGTTATCAAGTTCCCAGCAGCTGCGTTGGCGCCTTTCCAGGCAGAAAAAGGCCGAGTGGGCATGCTTTCTCCATGCCTTCCTAGTGGGTGAAAGACAAACCCCTAGAGGGTGGAAGTTTGGAAGCCACCCCCTGGCAGGGAGAGTTCCCTGGTGGGTATGCTTTGGGCTGCAAATGTACTGCCAAGTCTCAGGAAAGATCAGCTGGAAGAACTTGCCCTGTTCTCAATCAAACCTCCATCAGCCTACCTCCATTTACAGATTCTTCCTTTTGCCCAGCAGGGAATGTCTGGAGAGGGGTAGGCGAAAGGTGATATTTGCATTTCTAAAGGGCTAACAGGAAACAGGAAACATGGCCGCGGTGAGGGGTGAGGGATGGGATGAGAAGAAGTGAAAAGAAAGTAATAAGAAAACTAATATAACTATCTCTTAGAAAATGGGAGTACTCAGTTACACCCAGAAGGGTTCACTAGTGAACGATGGGTTCTACCAGACATTTATGGGAAAAATTATACCAATTCCCTACAACCTCTTCCAGAAGACAAAAGCAGAGAGAACACTTCCTAACTCATTCTCTGAGGCCAGCATTATCCTAACACCAAAACCAGACAGACATTGTAAGAAAAAAACCTAAAAACCAGTATCTCCCATGAACATAAATGCAAAATTCCTCAACAAAATATTAGTGAATCAAGTTCAACTATGTATAAAAAGAATCACAGAGGGTGACATAAGCGAGATGGTAGAGAAGGAGGCTCCTGGTGCTCCCCTTCTCCCATGGACACACGGTAAAACTCTCATCTACACACAGATCAACTCCCTCTGAAAGAAACCCAGAAACCAGCTGAGAGAGGCCTGCACAGGGGGCAATGGGGAGAACACCCACATCACAACCGGTTGGAAAAGCTGAGACACACTCGCACCACAAGCCCCACCCTAGACACAGTACCTTACTGTGAGGAAGGAATCCCTACTCCCAGCTTTCTCCTGGAGAGGGGAGGGTTTGGACCACACATAGGCAGCCCCAGCTTTTGAGTTCCCACTCAAGGGCTTGGCTGCTGGGTCACCTAGCTCTGGGAGCAGACATGGGTCAGCAGTTATGAATCCTCTGCGACCACAGAGGACAAAGAGGCAGTTTTAAACGGGCACGTGAGCACTTCCAGCAGCTGTGCTCAGCACAGAGCAAACAGGCAGAAATGCCAAGCTCCCAGTTCCTCCCTGGAAGGATATGTCTGCGGGCTCTCCTAGCTGTTGCCCGAGGGATGGGCTTCTATTAATAACTGGCCTGCACCTGGAGCCAATGAGGCAGGTAAACAATAGATTTCCAGGAGTCTGGACAGGCCTGTGGGCAAGTCCCATGCCTTCTCCCACCCCCTGCTCTACGATAAAATCAGGTCTCTAACTTCACATATTGAGTACACAACATTTACCCCTCTCAAATGAAGGTCTAGCTCCTCAATCACTGAGCTTTGGGAGCTGACAAGGCTCTGTATTTGTAAGTCCCACAGGGGCACAGAGACCAAAGAACATCCCCCCAGGCCCAGTGCAGCATGAACAGGCAAAAAGGCCCGGCTCCTACTTTCTCCCTAGAAGGAGTTTGTCTGCACAGTGCAGCTGCTGCCCTGGGGTTTCCATGCATCTGGGAGCTGACAGAGCAGGAAACCAGTGCTCCTCTGAGACCCTGAACAGGCAGGTGAGCACCTCCACAGCTGCTCCCACTAGTTTGCTCAACAGATAGCGTCAAGCTTCCAACTAACCTGTCCGTCTCTAAGCAGAGAACAGCCAGCATTTGCTAGGCCCCTGGGGATGACAAAGAGTAAAACAATGCATGAAGGAGTGTGCAGATTAAACATGAGTGCAGGCACTTGCCACAGATCCTCTGTCCAGCGTTTTGCAGAGCAAGTGGCGGATAAACTCATGCTCCCAGCTTTTCCCTGAGGATAGAATAAACTGGAACACACATTTAATGCCCCAACGTCTCCAGCTGCACCTCAAGGGGCTGGTTTCTATCTCCCCTGTCTGGGGCACTGACAGGACATGACATATTCTAATCTCCTGAGGGCCGCTAAGAACATAGATGACAGTTTGGACAACACAAAGGGTCAAGAGGTGCTCCGAGTGTCTGGCAGGGCTAATTGGTAAGTTCGTCTCTTATACAAGGCCCGTGGGACAAGACTGGGAGAGGTGTTTTTCTTTTTTTTTTTTTTGAGACGGAGTCTCGCTCTGCGGCCCAGGCTGGAGTACAGTGGTGTGATCTCGGCTCACTGAAAGCTCTGCCTCCCAGGTTCATGCCATTCTCATGCTTCAGCCTCCCGAGTTCCTGGGACTACAGGCGCCTGCCACCACTCCCGGCTAATTTTTTGTATTTTTAGTAGAGACAGGGTTTCACCGTGTTAGCCAGGATGGTCTCCATCTCCTGACCTCATGGTCTGCCCACCTCGGCCTCCCAAAGTGCTGGGATTACAGGTGTGAGCCACGATGCCCAGCCTGGGAGAGGTATTTTTCTTAACTAAAGTACAGAAAATAACAGAGAATCAAGAACAATGAAGAAACAGAGAAATCTGTTCCAAGCAAAAGAACAAGATAAATCTCCAGAAAATGCCCCCGGTGAAATGAAGATAAGTGACTTACCTTACAGACAATTCAAAATAATGATCATGAAGATGCTTACCATGTCTAGGACAGCAATGCATGAACAAAGTAAGAATTTCAGCAAAGAGACAGAAAAAGGTTCAAAAGAAATAATAGAGCTGAAGAATACAATAACTGAAATAAGAGCTCAAAAGAGAAGCTCAACAGACTAAACCAAGCAGAAGAAAGGATTAGCAAACTAGAAGATAGGTCACTGGAAATCATTCAGAGGAGCAAAAATGAAAAAGAATGAAAAAGAGTGAAGATATCTTAAGAGAGTTAGGGGACATCAAGCCGACCAAAATAGGCATTATCAGAGTCCCAGAAGGAGGAGAGTGAGAAGAGATGGAAAGCTTATCCAAAGAAATAACAGTCACGAGTTGCAGATCAACATTTCAGTCAATGGCAGACCACATGAGCACAGTGGCCATAGCATGCAGCCTAGCTGTGTAGTAGGCTGTCCCATCTAAGTTTGTGTAAGTGCACTCCATGATATCCACACAATGACAAATTCACCTTCTGATGCATTTTCAGAACGTATCCCTGTTGGTAAGCAACGCATACCTATAATGACTGAAAACTTCCCAACCCAGGGAAGAAAATACAAATCCACATCCAGGAAGCCCAAAGGACACCAATAAGACTGATCTAAAGCAACCCACATCAAGGCACATCATAATCAATTTCAAAAGTTAAAGACAAAGAATTCTGAAAGCAGCAAGAGAAAAGCAATGTATTATGCACAAGGGAAAACCCGTAAGTGTGGGATTTCTTCTGGGGGTGATGAAAATGTTATGAAATTAGATTGTGATGATGGAGGCACAACTCTGTGAATACACTACAAACCTTTGAATTGTATGTTTTTAAATGGATGAATTTTACAGTATGTGATGCACATCCCAATATAGCTATCTAAAAAAAAAAACCTAACCTATTTGTGAATTATTTTGTAGAACATGTTTTCTCTTTTTTATTCCTTTATTCTGTTTTCCTGCAGTTCCCTAACTGTGGTGGAATAAGCTTGGAGGAGATGCCTTCACTTACTCTACTGAGAGGCAGAGAAAGGTTAGGTATGGAAGTAAAATGTCCATAAATAATATCAATTCTGCACCTCCAAAGATGTGTACCTCTTACACAAATGTCTCTATAATCTGAGGGGTCCAGGCTACCTAACTTGCTTCTTGTTGTTTCACTGCCCATTAGTTCCTCTCTTCACTCTCTAAGCTTCCCATCCCCTTTGGATCAGCAGCCAGGAACCCAGTGGGTGGGTATCTTACAGGGCACGTTGTACTTCTGCAGGCAGTAGGCCAGCTCCAGGGGCCGCACTGCTTTCTGCCGGCTGTCCTGCATCTTCTCCAGCAGCAGAAGCATCTGGAAAGGGACGCTCCTCCTCTGCTCGTCAGCTCCCCTGGGCACCGTGATCCTGCCACACAAGAACAACCAGAAACCTCCTTACACGTAGTTCTCAAAGCTAGGTGCACACTGGAATCACCTGGGAGAAATTTTAAATCTTCATATCCAGGCCACCCCCATACAAATTAAAGCAGAATTCTGGGTCGGGGCGCGGGGGTGCGGAGCGCGGGGGGGCAGGGCGCGGGCAGTTATCAGAATTTTTCAGTTCCTCAGATTATTTCAATGTGTGGTCAAGGTTGAGAAGCACCATGTGAGTGAATCTGCTCTACAGCGGACCCTCTAGAGAGGGGAATCAGCATGACTGCTGCCTTGGCCCCTCTGCACCCTGCCCAGCAATCGTGCTAGAGCAGACGGCAGATGCACGAGGTCCTGGCTCCACATCTCGGGCAAGCAGCAAAATGTCCAGCCTAAAGCTCTCCAGACTGCAGAGGCACATGCTGGGTTAGGTCCTGGGAAGAAAGGCAACATGAAAGGCTGTCCGTGTGGTTTGGCAATGATTCATTTAATCACAGGCATTTTTCGGATGGGAAAAAGGAGAGAGCACAGGGCAGAAAAGGAGTGATAGAGAGAGACAGAGGGAGAGAGTGCATTGTGTGAGCGTTGGTGGAAGGAGGGGTGTGTACTCCCCACTGACTTACTCCTTCTCCGACTTTGGTCTAGTCCCAACTCTGTCTTTTAACCAAGTCAGTGGCTGTCAATCCTGGCTGCATTTAAAATCACCCAAAGAGGGCTTTTAAAAAGTACCAATACCTGGCCGGGCCCAGTGGCTCATGCCTGTAATCCCAGAACTTTGGGAAGCTGAGGCGGGCAGATCACCTAAGGTCAGGAAATCGAGACCAGCCTGGCCAACATGGTGAAAACTCGTATCTACTAAACATACAAAAATTAGCCAGGTGTGGTGGCGGGCGCCTGTAATCCCAGCTACTTGAGAGGCTGAGGCAGGAGAATCCATTGAACCTGGGAGGCGGAGGTTCCAGTGAGCCGAGATTGCACCATCCCTCTCCAGCCTGGGGACAGAGTGAGGCTTCATCTCAAAAAAAAAAAAAAAAAAAAAAAAAAAAAAGTACCAATACCTGGGCCGCACCCCAGACCAACCTAAGAAGTTTTAGAAATAATGTGTAGGCCAGAATATGCAGAAGACGATCTTTCCTCTGCCAGCTTTTGAGAGAAGATCTCAAAAAGTCCAAGTCACTGTGAATAACTGAATATATTAAAAATGAAATAATACAGGCCGGGTGCAGTGGCTCTTGCCTGTAATTCCAGCACTTTGGGAGGCTGAGGTGGGCAGATCACGAGGTCAGGAGATCAAGACCATCCTGGCTAACACGGTGAAACCCCATCTCTACTAAAAATACAAAAAAAATTAGCCAGGCACGGTGGCGGGCTAGTCCCAGCTACTCGGGAGACTGAAGCAGGAGAATCGCTTGAACCCGGGAGGCAGAGCTTGTAGTGAGCCAAGATCGCGCCACTGCACTCCAGCCTGGGCAACAGAGCAAGACTCCATCTCAAAAAAAAAGAAAAAGAAATAATACAAACGCTTATCAGCCTGAAGAACAGTCTTACCTCTTCAATATCCTGGCGAAGTCCACATTCATTACAAACACCTGAATCAAGGAGTTAAGGCAGCGGGTCTGTCCAATGTTGTGTAAACCAACCAGGCCTATAAGGGGAAGAGAACAAAATGCTGAGGGCAAGGCCTAGGTAAAGAAGTTGACAAGGCTGGGCATGGTGGCTCACGCCTGTAATTCCAGTACTTTGGGAAGCCGAGGTGGGCAGATCACCTGAGGTTGGGAGTTCGAGACCAGCCTGATCAACATGGTAAAACCCCGTCTCTACTAAAAAATACAAAACTAGCTGGGCATGGTGGCACATGCCTGTAATCCCAGCTACTCGGGAGGCTGAGGTAGGAGAATCATTTGAAACCAGGAGGTGAAGGTTGTGGTGAGCCGAGATCACACCATTGCACTCCTTTCTGGGCAACAATAGTGAAACTCCATCAAAAAAAAAAAAAAAAAAGAAGAAGAAGAGAACTTACAGCAGGGTGTGGTGTTTCACACCTGTAATCCTAGCACTTTGAAAGGCCAAGGTGGGCGGATCACCTGAGGTCAGGAGTTCAAGACCAGCCTGGGCAACAGGGCAAAACCCTGCCTCTACTAAAAATACAAAAACTAGCCAGGCGTGGTGGCAGGTGTCTATAATCCCAACTTCTTGGGAGGCTAAGGCAGAAGAATCATTGGACCTAATTTACTGATTTTTTTGAACTTGGAATATGGTGTGATGACAAAATTATGCCACTGCACTCAATCCTGGATGACAGAGCAAGACTCTGTCTCAAAAAAAAAAGGTTACTTTTTATTTCCTGAAAAGCTTGACTTCCTGACAATGAAAGTCCTAAGGAGCGAGTGGCAGAAGACAGCTGGCAGCTGGCAGTCATCGGTGGGGCAAAGGCAGAGATACCACTGCTGACTCTACTGGGCCTTGGGCCTCAGCGCTCATGGGGAGGACCCCTCTTTCAAACTTTTGGAGGGGTAAGGGAGGGCCAGGTAACAGTGCCTACATCTTAGGCACCGAAAACAACTGGAGCTGCTTCATGCAGTCAAGAATCCCCTGAAGAAGGAAGGCAGTTACCTCCCTATTCTCGAGATCTCTTCAGCTGGCCTGGCTCTCATCCTTTCCAAGACCTGGCTGTTTGCTTTGCATTTAGTTATATGAGCTAATTCATATGCTTCTAATAAATGTCTTCCATCCTTCTGCAAAGTTAGCCCTAGAGTATATTGCTGTTGTTTACAATAAAAAAACCCTAGAGATGTACTCTCTAATTCTCTTAATAACCTCATTTTTCTGTCATTACCCCTGTTTTAGTACAAGTAGCTGAACTTCAGAGAAGTTAAAAGATGTGCCCAAGGTCGCACAGCTAATGAGTGTCACAGTCAGAATCTGAACCCAAGTCTGTCTGATGTGGGGTCATGACAAGAGCATGGGTTTTCTTGGGAGAGAAAAATGACTTCAAATCCCCACTTCCCGCATAAAAATGCACAATGGGTCTAGCAATGCAGAAGCCACAGAGCTGTTGAGGATGGATGGAGGTGACGCATAGGAAAGCACATGGCCTAGGGTATGTATTCCCAGAACTTTGGGAGGCCGAGGTGGGCAGATCACCTGAGGCCGGGAGTTCAAGAGCAACCTGACCAACATGGAGAAACCCTGTCTCTACTAAAAATACAAGTTAAGCTGGGTGTGGTGGTGCATGCCTGTAATCCCAACTACTTGGGAGGCTGAGGCAGGAGAATAGCTTGAACCCAGGAGGCAGAGGTTGTGGTGAACCAAGATCATGCCGTTGCAGTCCAGACTGGGTGAAAAGAACAAAACTCTATCTCAAAAAAAAAAAAAAGAATTAAGAAAAAAGATTTGAACACTTCTTTTTATCCCTAATTTATTCATTTTTTTGAACTTGGAATAGGAACACTACTGCCAACAAAAGTAATTAGAGAATATAGATGTTAAATCTATTCTCTAAATGAATTATTGCTTATTTTAAAATTGCATATTAATTAATTATAGGAAATTTGGAAAGTAAGAGACATATGAAGAAAAAAGGTAAAAATGATTTGTAATCCCTCTGAGAGTTACACATTAATGCCATTTTTGGTATATTTCCTCTCAGTTCTTTCCCCCTCCACCACCAGTATGTGTGAGTAGTTTATATTTATGTTTTATAAAGCTGGGTTCATACAATATGATTTCTTGGCTGGTGTGGTGGCTCATGCCTGTAATTCTAGCACTTTGGGAGGCTGAGGCAGGCATATTGCTTGAGCCCAGGAGTTCCAGACCAGCCTAGGCAACACAGTGAGACCCCATCTCTACAAAAAGTAAAAAATTAGGTGGTGGATATGGTGGCACTTGGGATATGGTGGCACTTGGGATATGGTGGCACTTGGGAGGCTGAGACCAGAGGATCACTTGAACGGAGGAGGAGTCTGCAGTGAGCCTAGATTGTGCCACTGCACTCCAGCCTGGGTGATAGAGTGAGACCCTGTCTGAAAAAACCCAAAAAAGATTTCTCTATAATTTCTTTTTTTATTCAGTAAAATATTGTAGTTTTCTCTATCTTCATTAAACAGTCTAAAATGGTTTTAATGTCACCATAGTATTCCATTTTATAAATTTGTCAAAATTTATTTAACCTTTATTGTTACATTTCCATTTTTTAAAATAGTGCTGCAGCTGTTGATTTGAAAAGATACTTTTTTCAGGTCGTTGACAACCAAAATATCCCCTTGATGGGTTCCAGCATACCCCATGCCTCAGTATCACACAGTATACCTTTGTAACTAACCTGCATGGTACCCCCGATTCTAAAATAAAAGTTGAAAAAAAATCATCTAGTGTTTTAAAACAAATTATATATTATTTTTGGGCCAAGCGTGGTGGCTCACACCTGTAATCCCAGTTCTTTCAGAGGTTGAGGTGGGAGGATCACACAAGAGGATCCACTGAGACCAGGAGTTTGAGACCAGCCTGGGCAACATAGTGAGACCCCCATCTCTACAGTAGTTTAAAAAAAAAAAATTAGCTGGGCATGGTGGCATGCACTTGCAGTCCCAGCTACTTAGGAGGCTGAGGTGAGAGGATTGCTGGAGCCCAGAAGTTTGAGGTTACAGGGAGCTATGATGATGCCACTGCACTCCAGCCTGGGTGACAGAGCGAGACTCTGTCTCAAAAAAATATACTATTTTAAATTTATAAATCACAATTGAATTACATTTATGTAGTACAATGTGATGTGTGATGTATGTATACTGTTAAAGAGAAAAGCCTTTGACTAAATTTGACAGAGTTTAGTTGAACAGAAAAAAGATTCGTGAACCAGGTAGCACTGAGAAGCAAAAGTGGTTCAGAGATCTCTGCTCCACAGGTGGGCAGAGAATATTTATAGCCAGAAAATGTAAGTTTCATTGAGAAATAGCCTGTTGGTTACAGCTCTGCAGTTGCCTTATTTGAACATTTTTGGCAGCTTGCAGCCTGTGAAGGGCCAAGAGCTCAGCTGCTGTGATTGGCTGAGACTGGGCTACTTATTCCAAGGGCATATTCTCAGGTTAGGTTGCAGTTTGTTTTGTTTACCTATGTGAACCCCCAATAGCTGAGACAGGTCTCAGTTAATTTAGAAAGTTTATTTGCCAAGGTTGGGGACGTGCATCCATAAGAGCCTCAGGAG